>NC_089249.1:265293684-265611557 GCF_963930625.1 Muntiacus reevesi | reverse complement strand
TCATTTATCAGTGTTTGGTAGTTTTCTTCATGTATCATATATATCTTTTATGTATTAGATTTATACCAAAGTATTCATTTTTGGGGGTGCTCATATAAATGATACTGTTTTTAATTTCCAATTCTACTTTTAGATTGCTGATATATAGAAAAATAATTGACTTTTGTATATTAACATTGAATCTTGCAATCTTGCATTCTCTTATTAGTTTCAGGAGTATTTTCAATTATTTCTGATTTTCTCCATAGAGAGTCATTTGATCTGTGAACGAAGACAGTTTCATATGTCTTCCTCCCCATTCGGTATACCTTTAATTTCATTTTCTTGTCTTATTGCATCAGCTAGAGTAATTAGAGGGGCATCCTTATCTTGAACCTGATCTTAGTGATTTCTTAACCAACACTAATGTTATGTTACATCTGGGTTTCTTAAATTTCGATTTCTGAAATTTTTTTTTATTGCTCAAGCAAGTTGAGTCAGAGCTTCCTGTTGCTTGCAGCTAGATGGTAAACTGAGAAAGTCTATGCTTCACCCCTCTCCTGTGGGGGAAAAAGCCTTACAAACTAGAAATGGAGTGCAAGCAAGGTGAAAATATAACTCGACATTGCACTACATTAACAGTAACTCATGGGTGGGGTAGTAAACTCAAGAAATGTTTTAGGTATTTCTGTTAAATTATATCTATTGCCTCCATCTGAATGCAGTTTACCTTCCCTGACATCCAACGAACCCTGTGTAAACTTTGCCTGTGCTGTTTATATTCTTACGTATAGTTGTATATGAATTTGTCTTATGTGTCCAGCTTACAATATTAAAAGTCCATATTTTTACTTCTTGTACAAGAGTGTACTTTTATACCAGTAGGAACAGAGAAAGACTTTTTCAAATAAATGAATAAATTGTATACAGGGTTTTAGGATGTCAGAAGAAGGTGAGGTCATTGAAAAGAGGTTTACCCTACTTCATAAATACAGTTCAGATAACTAGAAAAGGTTTCAAAGGAAAATTTGAGCTGTAGCTTGAAAGATTTAGTGACAGTTAAATAAGTAAATAGACTAAAATTTGAAACAGACAGTAAGTTATGTGGAAAGTGATATTTTATATTATAGAAATGTTAATCTAGAGGGAAGATAAATAGATAAAAAATATTTAGAAAAAAATGAAAAATTGTGTAGCTGTAATGGCAGGTAGAGATAAAACTGGATAAGTAGCTTGGAATCAAATTTGAAGGATCATGAATGCTACAGAGTTTATTATTGCCCTCTAAGAATTAAAGAAGAACTAAATTTGAAACAGAGACATTGTTATATGAAAGTGACATTTTCTAGAAACAGTAATTGAAAATTCCTCCTTCCTTGTCCCTTGTCACATGACTATAAAGGCCTCTTTTCAGCTTTCACTTATAATTGTCTATCCTTCTAGTTGAATGCTTCAAGCCATATGATGACTGAGGAAAACAATTTTGAACTTGGTATTTTCTGAATGTATGGTATTGCTGATGAGTATACGTGGTTGTGGGATTCAAAAACTATATTCTTTATGACCATACTTCTCCTCTTTGCCTATGTCTTTCCTTCTGCAGGCCCTTCCTCATTCCAGGCTACTAATTTACTGGCCTTATTAGATGAGAGGGAGGGTGTTTTCTTCTGCAGTTCGAATAGAGTTAGCATCTGTGGCTGTAGAGAGAGGAAGAAGAGATTGAATGTTAAAGGAGTGCTGAAGGAAGGGCGGGGGGGGTGGGGTTCCCAGGTGGTACTAGTAGTAAAGAACCCACCTCAATGCAGGAGATGTAAGAGAGGCAAGTTCAATCCTTGGGTCAGGAAGGTCTCCCGAGGAGGGCATGGCAACCCACTCCAGTATTCTTGCTTGGAGGATCTCTTGGACAGGGGAGGCTGGTGAGCCATGGTCTATAGTGTCACAAAGAATCAGACATGACTGAAGCAACTTAGCACTAAAGGAAAAGAGAAAACTAAAATGAGCAGCAATATTACAGAAGATATGAGCCACGGGCATTTTGAATAATTGCTACCAAGTTTAATATGGAATTTTGGAAAAAGTCTGGACAGTAGAGAAAGGATTTCAAATATTGACTTTTCCACAGTGTAGGTCTTAAGTGATATTAAATTATGTTCCAGTGATGGTTGGTAGGCTAAGCAGTGTAGTCTGGTCACAAGCCCAAGAATACCTAGGCATAGTCCCAAGAGAAGTTTGTAATCAAATGCAGCTTGCAGAGAGAGTTTCAAATCTTACATGATTTTCATAATGAATGTTTTGGATTTCCACAGTATGTTTTCCTATGCTCATTTTCATTTAGATGGAGGGGGGAGATTTCAAGAATCTATGCCTTATATTTTTTTATTTCAATTCCTTAAGGTACCCAGAATTTCCTTGCCAGAAGGATCCATGTAAAAATTAGAATCCATCTTGAAATTCAACTAAAGACTGCATCCCTAAATTGTTTCAAAAAATTGAAAGCTGAGCATATTGTAATCCTCAGAGCTGTCCCTAGACAGACAATATTGCAGAAGTTTTTGCCCATGTGTCTTTGTTTTGCAAATGAATATGCAACATTACATTAGAGCAACAAAAAAAAATTAATCTTGGAATTGAAGAACCTAACAAATGCTGAATTGAAAAACAAGTTGGTTAACCTTAGATAAAAAGAAAAGAAGTGTCGAGTAAATTTATTTATTAATGTCTCAAATTTTATCATGATTTTCCCATTGAAGGTCAGGGAAAGGGGGAAGGACTAGAGATTGCATGTAGTATTAAATACTATTTTAAATGAATATTTATTGTTGTTCCTGTAACTACCATATAACAAGCTAAATTATTCAAATATTACTTAGAAATGTATTCTTATAAAAGGCACCAGGCACATAGCCAATATCATTGTAAAACAAAGAGACAACAGCAACAAAAAATAAATTTGTACCATTTACAGAAACCACTGTTTAGAATACCTCTTATGGCTCGAATTGTTAGAATTCTGGTATAAAAACTGGTGGAATTAATCTTTGCATTCTCATGCAGATATTGCAATAAAAATAACTTCTTATTTGATGTGGTATAATGGATAATCTGTAGAAAAGTTTGTCTATTTTAGTCTCTTTCAAAGTTGCATTTTTAACAGCTTCTAATGTGCTTCCTGATAAATTGAAATACATTGGGCATCCTGATTTAAATGATAAAAAGTCATAACTTTGTTTTCTACAAAGCTGAATACTAACAGTATTTGCAAAGAGACTTGAAAAATCAAGATAAAACATTTATTCACTTCAAAATTTAGTTTGGAATATTTTAACTAAATATTTTCTCTATGAGGGACTTTATTCCAGGGAGTTTGATAAAGAGATCTTTTAATAAATAAGCCGTATCTAATTGAAGACAGCTGAGAAATCTATGTAGGTCAAGAAGCAACAGTTATAACTGTATATGGAATAAGAAACTGGTTCCAAATAGGAAAAGGGGTACATCAAGGCTGTATATTGTCACCCTGCTTATTTAACTTATACGCAGAGTACATCATGTGAAATGCCAGGCTGGATGAGCACAAGCTGGAATCAAGATTGCCGGGAGAAATATCAATAACCTCAGATATGCAGATGACACCACCCTTATGACAGAAAGTGAAGAAGAACTAAAGAGCCTCTTGATGAAAGTGAAAGAGTTGGCTTAAAACTCAGCATTCAGGAAACTAAGATCATGGCATTCAGTTCCATCACTTTATGGCAAATAGATGGGGTAACAATGGAAACAGTGACAGACTTTATTTTCTTGGGCTCCAAAATCACTGCGGATGGTTACTGCAGCCTTGTAATTAAAAGACACTTGCTCCTTGAAGGAAAAGCTATGACCAACCTAGACAGCATATTAAAAAGCAGAGACATTACTTTGCCATCAAAGGTCCATCTAGTCAAGGCTATGGTTTTTCCAGTAGTCAGGTACGGGTGTGAGAGTTGGACCGTAGAGAAAGCTGAGTGTCGAAGAATTGATGCTTTTGAATTGCGGTGTTGAAGAAGACTCTTGAGAGTCTTTTGGACTTCAAGGAGATCCAGCCAGTCAAACCTAAAGGAAATCAGTCCTGAATATTCGTTGGAAGGACTGATGCTGAAGCTGAAACTCCAATACTTTGGCTACCTGATGCAAAGAACTGATTTACTGGAAAAGATCCTGATGCTCGGAAAGATTGAAGGTGGGAGGAGAAGGGGGTGACAGAGGATGAGATGGTTGGATGGCATCACTGACTCAATGGACATGAGTTTGAGTAAGCTCGAGGAATTCATGATGGACAGGGAGGCCTATCATGCTGGGGTCCGTGGGTCACAAAGAATTGGACGTGACTGAGCGAATGAACTGAATTGATCAGTTGATAGTCACTTTCAGAGTCTTGGCAAAGAAAACCATCATATTCTGCTCAGTATATCAGAGAGCTGATGGCAGAGATGGTTGGATTAAGAATTGATCTCCATCCTCTGCATTCTGTAAATGAGTTCAGTTGGTTGTAAAGTATGCTTCCGGCCTCTCCCTTTTCTTACCACCCCCTCCCCATCTTATTTCTCTCATTGCCATGTCCCTTTTAGTATGACTACCTCTGGTAATGACATTTGGGACAATGAAGTATGCTACTGAAATTTTTTCTTTTTTAATAAGGGCTTTATTCTATAATTTATTCAACTTTCCAGTGTGATTTCACTGTACACCTTAACCCATTAGAGTAAGAAATTAGCACACAGACAGGTTCAGTGTTTCAGTCCCAGAATTAGTGACCAGTTATAAACACATAATTTAGTTCTCTCACTGTTTAATATGGCCCTTTTCCCATGGTACTTCAATCAAATGACATAAAATGTTTTGTTGGGAGGAGTCTTTTCAGCTCCACCTGCTGTCCAGCATGGGCAATCTTTTCATGTCATTCCCAAGACTCTTTGAGGTGAAAGAGCATCAGTTGTGACCTTGATGACATAGCCTGCTCACTCTGAGTTTGAGGCTGATCCTACCAAGCCTGAGAAAGCTTCCTTATCACAAGCCTGGGTTTTGCTGGGATCCTCTGTCTTTTTAGCAATGACTCTTCTGAGTCATTGGGCTCTGAGTTGAAGTTGGTTGAGAAATTTAAAGAGGAGATAACTGTCAGGTCATATATTTTGAGAGATAATACTTATATATGTGATGTCTACACAGATATGATTAAGAATTGCTTAGCTCAGAATCATGTATACCATATTACTTGTTATATGATTTAATGTGAATATGTTTATAAAACTTTTTGTATTTATTTAAAATGGAGGTATTAAATGGCTTTAGAATATTTTCCTTCCTATCAATTTCATTGAACATCTTGGAAATAAATTCAGATTCACCTGAATGAATCCAAGATGTATTATTTAATTCCTATGGTAAGTACTATTTTGCAATTCACTTAAAATTATATTAAAATAATTATTAATTTTTAGGAGTTTTGACTTTGTTATACTTGAGAAGTTACTCTTTATGTGAAGGACATTTGAAAATAAAAATAACTATTGACAGTGCTTACATGGCTAGTTCTTAGCTCTGCTTATTTTTCTTTCTCAGTTCACTAATAAGCTAGAGACTTGTGGTGAATTGCCTTTAGGGACAGAACTGGGGATATCTATCTATCCCCTTAAGAATCTGCAAATGATTTCTATTAATAGATTCTAAAAATTACTCAATTGTGCATGGCGTTCTCATCTTTCTAACTTACTTAAATTCGTATGAAACATTTGGAGAGAAGCACAAATCTCTCTTGGTCTGGAAGCACTCTATTGACCAACATTTTCTACTTTCTTTATCTTGCAAATTATTTGGCAGCTAGTACTCTGATTTCTTTTTAAGTCCTTTCTCCTTTGGAGTAGGAAGTTTTCCAGAAATACTGCAGTAAATGATAATTCCCTTTAATTATGTAGGCTTACTTTCATTGACTTCTCTTTAATTTTTCAGCTACAACTCTCAAATTTATCAGTATCTCAAATACTGATATATATATATATCAAGTATATATATACATACACACACATACATATATATATGCTTGTTATCTTTTTCTTTTCTTTTCCATCATTAAAACTGAGTTTAAATATCAGAAGCCTTATACTTCCCACCAAGAAGAGAAATTAGGAACTGAGAAATAGGAATGATCTAATTATCTAAACAACATTAGCAGGCAAACAAGGATTGCCATGTTAGCATCTGACATGAAGTACAGAAATCATAACAAAACAATTAGAAAAGGAGAGAGGGGAAGCTTATGAGGAAGAAAACTTAAAAATAAGAAAAGGGAGAAAATGAAGAACAAGATACTACACAAAATTGATCTGCAAGAAAAAAGCTTAAATTAAAAATCTGATGATAAAAATTTATTAATAGAGGAATGAAAAGTGAAATTGAGTGAATCTTCCAGAAAGTAAAGCAAAATGTCAACAAGATTGAAAACAGGAGCGAAAAGGTAAGGAATTTGGAGAATCAGTCCAATAGCTGAAAATAGGGATTCTATAGAAAAATAGAAAAAACAAGGAAGTAAAAAGTTATTCTTGGAATAAACCATAAAAATTTATTCAGATTGCATGAATCCTTGAGTTTTATATAAAAGTAGAAAGCAGACTCATAACAAAGCATACCATGACAAAATTTCATAATTGTGAGTGCAGAGGAAAAATAAAATGGTAGCATTTAAGTCGAGAGAGAAGGGAAAAAAAGATTTAATAAAAGTGTTTGGAATACCCATGTGCTTCTCAAGGTAACACTGAAAACTAAAGGCAATAGAGAACTGTCTTCCATACAATTCTTAAAAAAAATAATTTCTTATTAGAAGTGAATACTTAGCCAAGGTATCAATGATGGGAAAATCAAGGAAATTTTAAGCCATTCAGCAATCAAAGGAGCAAACAAGAACAGTGAAGACATGAGATTTGTAGAACTGACAGCTCAACACAGAGGGAGGGGAAGCCTTCAGACTAAGAGCCTTGCACTGAGTACTCATAGCAGGAAATCAGCTAGGAAAGGAGAAGGTCAGAAGGCTCCAGGAAAGCTTGTTCTAAAAAAAAAAAAAAGATAAAATATATAGAGTACCTGACACATCTGAACCTCTAGAGAGGAGATTTAGTAATTAATAGAGTTTGGGGTTGAATTAGTAATGAATATAAGGAGAACCAAGAAAATGAATAAAGCAAGAAATAGGTGATAACTCTAGTGAAAACTACAGAAATAGAAAACTAACCATAAATAGTGAGTCTATTACATGACTCAGCTCTAAATTTTAGTCTAAACAAGTTACAGTATAACTATTTGAGATGATTTAGCACATGTAGAGTGATTTTGAGTGTGATAGTTGAGGGGATTGGAGGAGAGAGCTTTAAATGCTCAGCTTGTGTAGTATAAGTAGATAAACGATACCTAAAACTCACACTAAAACGTAGCCTCCAAAGCTGTGTTCCTTAGAGGCACAGAGTTATTTCAAAATAATGAACTAAAAAGTTAAATAAAGGCATATTAGAGACATGGTGATAGATAGCAACATAATCAACTAAAAGGGATAAAAATTGTTGCCATGAGGAGGATAATATGTGGAAGTAATGTGCTGGAGATCTGCTATGTTTCATAATGAAACTTGTAGAACTATTTAACTCCTTTGAACTCTTTGGAATTACAAATTTTATTAAAATTTTAAATTAAGCAAGCAGAAATTAACTACTGAACCACAGACACTGGAAGATGTTTTTAAAGCTCACAAAGCAAAAAAAAAAAAAAAAAGGAAAGGAAAAATCAGATACATACAGCGATCTCAATCAGTTAAAAATTTTGTTCTTGTTTTAGTCACTGTCATGTCCAATTCTTTGCAACCCCATGGACTGTAGCCCTCCAGGCTCCTCTGTCCATGGGATTCTCCAGGCAAGAACACTGGAGTGGGTTGCCCTGCCTTTCTCCAGGGGTCTTCCCAACCCAGGGTTTTTCTTGGGTATGCAGGATTGAACCTGCATCTCCTGCATTGGCAGCTGGATTCTTTCCCACTGAGTCACCAGGGAAGCCCAAGAATTTAAAACTAACACATATAATAAACAAATAGAAATAGGATGATGAGTACCACAAACTAAAATAGGAATTTAAAAAAAGGGGAAAGTCATGATCAGATTCAATAGCATGTGATCTCAAATTATTTAATAAATGGTTCAAATGACCATTATATGGTCACCTATGTCTTTTAAATTGTGTCGGACACACAGTTAACATATTATCTCTTATGAAGACAACTGAATTTGTGTATGAGAGAATTTATTCTATTTAATAGGTTACAAAATAACAAAGCAGAAAGCAAAATTGTAGGATAGTGAATAGGACAGTAGAAGGAAGGGGTTATGCAGTTTGTAAGGAAAGTGAACCTTTCAGGGAGAGCTACATCTGAGATGGAATTTTAACTTGCCTGGTGACTCAGACGGTAAAGCATCTGCCTGCATTGAGGGAGATCCGGGTTCAATCCCTGGGTGGGAAAGATCCCCTGGAGAAGGAAATGGCAACCCATTCCAGTACTCTTGCCTGGAAAATCCCGTGGACAGAGGGTAGGTTACAGTTCATGGGATTGCAAAAAGTTGGACACGACTTTACTTTCACTACTTTAAGTAGGAGAGGGATCTCTGGTTGTGGGGGAAGCAGGAAATATGTATGAACTCATCAGACTGGAGATGAAGGCACATATTGGCACGTCTTGGAAAATAAAATAATACAGGTAGGGCCAGTTTATTGAGGATTATAGATTTTAATATAATAAGGACTAGATTTTAATATAATAGGTACTTCAAGTTATTGTAAGTTCTGGAAATGCATGAATAAAAAGATTTTCAAGAAGACTAGTTTGATAATTAGGGAGAAGAAAAATCAGAGGGGGAGGAGTTTGGTGGTAATAAGATCAGTTAGAGATAGATTGTATGTGAGAATTGATTAAAGTCTTTATTAAAGTGAAGCTGGAAAGATGGTGTAATGAAATGTTTGAGAATTTGTGATATTACTTCTATTTTATATTTATTAAATAATATCAGAGAGAAAATGTGGTGTCATTAACTAAAATGGTGAATATAATTTGAGATGGAGAATTTGGTGCAAAGAGTTTAAAGGGAAATTATTTTAACTCTTATAGGCAGTTAATATCAACATATTTGCAGGATTACTTTTTATACCTCCCGCCTCCCCCGACTCTCCCACACACTCCTCTGGATTGATAAAGATACCTGATCAATCACTTTATTTGATTGATAAAATTGTTTCTGCATGTTTAGTGGAAACAACTCTACAGATAGAGTATGGGATATTACATAAGTTTTTCAGTGTAAAGAGCTACAAAAGGCAAAGTTAAGAAAACGACCATAATTATCCAGAAAACTCATACCCATTTCCAAGCAAGTGGTTGTTAAAATATTCACGTAGTTATAGCACTTCTCAAAAAATGCTAGTTGCCCAGATAATGACTTTATTAGGTTGATACAAAACTAATTGTGGTTTCAGACCATGAATTTTAAATTCATATAACTAGGCTCAAACACATTTTTACTAATCAAAATAGGAAACATTACAATCAACACATTTTTGCCGAGAAATAAGGTGATTTGTTCCTGTAGCATAAAAATCTGTGCTTTGGAATTTGACAAACTGTTGGAAAGCATTTTCTGCATCCTGTTGACTGTGGAAGTGTTTTCCCTGCAAAAAGTTGTTGAGATGTTTGAAATAGTTGTTTATCAAGAGGTCAGGTGAACATGGCAGATGAGGCAAAACTTTGTAGCCCAATTTGTTCATCTTTTTGAAGCATGTGTTATGTGAAGTGTGCTCAGGTATTCTTGTGGAGATGAATTGGGCCCTTTCTGTTGACCAATGCTGGCTGCAGGCACTGCAGTTTTCAGTGCATCTCATTGACTTGCTGAGCTTACTTCTCACATGTAATGGTTTTCCTGGGATTCAGAAAGCTATAGTGGATCAGACTGGCAGCAAACCACCAAACAGTGACCATGACCTTTTTTGGTGCAAGTTTGGCTTTGGGAAGTTCTTTGGAGTTTCTTCTCAGTCCAGAAAAACTGAGTTGATCATCAGTTGTCATATTAAATCCACTTTTTATTGCACATCACAATCTGATCAGGAAATGATTTGTTGTTTTTTACATAGGATAAGACAATACTTCAAAAGGTTTTTTTTTTTTTTTTTTTGATTTGTGGTTGCCCATGAGGCACCCACTTATCGAGCTTTTTCACCTTTCTAATTTGCTTCAAATGCCAAAGGACCATAGAATGTTTGACATTGGGTTCTTCAGCAAATTCTCGTGTAGTTGTAAGAGGAGCAGCTTCAATGATTGCTCTCAGTTGGCCATTGTCATCTTCTGATGGCTGGTCACTGTACTCCTTGTCTTCAAGGTTCTAGTCTTTGCAAAACTTCTTGAACCACCACTGCCCTGTAGGTTTATTAGCAATTCCTGGGCCAAATGCATTATTGATGTTGTGAATTATCTCTGCTGCTTTAGGACCCATTTTGAATTTGAATAAGAAAATGACTTGAATTTGCTTTTTGATATACAGCAAGTGATGTCATCAGCAAAAAATCAAGAAATGTGCATTAAAATGACATATAGCATAACTATAATTATTCAGAATGTATTCCAATATCAAATGACAAATTTTAACAATACAAAAACCACAATTATGTTTGCACCAACCTAATAGTTTTCATGTCTGTTTAGCTGTTAAGGGCATGGTCAATTTTTCAGTTTGTCGGTCTTTGTGAATAAATGACCTTTTTTCAGCCTTGTTTAATATCTATGGCTTTGCCCGTGTAATGAAACCTATATAAAGAAAAGCTTTAAAATGATTTTGATGCATATCATTAAGCTGATTCCCCCCTCCTGCTTTTTTTGTTGTTCAAAAATGTTTAAACCACGAGGTCTTTATGAGGAGCCAGATCCAGAGGTTAATTAAGCAGCCAGTGACTTAAATCACATTACTGTAAGTGAGGTTAGTGGCAAACATGTGACTACAATTATACTTAAGATTTTAAATATTTAGATTGTGACCAATAAACATAAATACTGTTCACATTGTGTTACTTATGCAGGATGAAGGGAGAGGCAGAGTGAAGGTGATGTGGAAATGAAGGATAGCTAGGGAGGGAAAGCCATCTCTCTACCCAGCCTCTGGGTATTTTATACACTACGAGGATAGGGAGCTTGTGTGTGTGTGTGTGTGTGTGTGTGTGTGTGTGTGTGTGTGTGTGTGTGTGTGTGTGTGTGTGTGTGTGTGTTTTAATATTTGGCTGGGAGGTATGAAAATTTAACTTACAACATTGTGTTTTCTTTTATTTGGGCAGTTTGTCTAAATTTGGTTTATTCAGTATCGCCCTAGAGTATTCCTTCTCTTTTAACTAGATGAAATAATTATAGCTTTTTCTCCCCCCTGAACAATAACAAATCAAGCAGACCTGAAAGACATGGTTTTCTATTTATTTCTTTTGTGCGTTTCTGAAAAGTATGAAACCAACTGCTGCTCTCCTCTGGTGGGAGCAAATATTCGTAATTTTATCAAAAGAGTTACTGGAGTTTGACTTGTTTTCCATTTCACAGTAGTTTGAAGAAGGAATAGGCCTGAAGTTTGCTGTGTGTGGCTGTTGCGGAAATTTGGAATCCTGCTCACTGTGGCAGATGATGGGACGGAGCTCATTTCTCACGTGTATGCACGTGCCCTAGGAAAGCAGCATTTCTCTCTGTATATATACTGAGGTCATTTCCAATTTAACTTACCTAAATCTGAACTCACCTTGCCCTGCCAACCCATTTGATGATGTTAATTTCTGTTCATTTTGCCTCTGCCCTCCTAGATACTGAAACTTAAAACTTGGGTCTTACTGAAATCCTCAACCTTTTGTGCTTTTTGTGCACTTAACAGTCTTCCAATATGACTCACTAGCCTCCATCATTTTTCACTCCAACCTTTCACATATATCTCTGATAGATTGATCTTTCTAAAACATATCGCTATCAAAGCTTTAGAGCACCCACCCCTCTACTAAATTAATGAAAAGCCTTACGTTGGCACTAAATCCCTTATCCTACATTCCTAACCTTACCTCTCTAATAATTCTCCAGAATATTTTTTCCTTTGGGAACATAGTCAAAACCTTCTCTAAGCAGAGTTAGAGTTTCATATTATTGTGGCTGCTCAATTCATCTGCATCTCCTTGAGGAAGCTCTAACTAATCAGTTAAAATCTTACATTTTTCTAGTGGAAATACCACCTCTCTATGAAACCCTCTGTGAGCAGCACCAAATGACTTCAATCCTTTGAGCTTATACATCTGTATTAGCTACATTTATGTAGCCTTGTACTGTTTATACTCATGAGTTGGTAGATATCCACTGAGCACAATAGTAGAGCATGTAATTGACCCTCAATGTTGATTTCCTTCTACCTGAAGATTCTAATGCTGTTAATATCTAATATCTCCCATGTTCTCTATAGTGCTCGTGCTAAGAGCTCAGTAAATTTGTGTCAGACAAACAGATAAAATTACTATTTGCAACCTATTTAATTTGGTGTAAAAAGTGAGCCTGTTCTATAAGATAAAATCTTCCCATGAAATGTGTACAGTAATTCTACATTAACCTCTGAAACCCCCAAACTCACAGCGTGTGAACATAACCCTTTGCCTAGAGATAGTATTTTGGGGTAAGAATATTGGAGATTTCATGAGATCCAAGAGGGCTTTCTGAAGAGCATTCCATGAAGCCCCTGCAAAAGTTATCCTAGCAAAATTTCCCACATCAATTAAATAAGCCAAAGATGGCTTATATGGAGATTAACCTCTGGGTTTAAGAGTAAATTGACTTCCTTCTCTTATTTAAAATAAATTACTTCTCACTGGACTGGAAAGCCAAATAGAGTTTAAAAAAAAAAAAAATTCACTAGAGACTGTGTTTAAAGTAAGGTATGTGGCAGCAGTATCTATTCTCTAAAGGCTTAAATTTGACCCAATGATAGAGCCTCTTTTAAAAAAAAAATAGAATGAGTGTGTGGAAGAGAAATAAAGGGCAGGAGTAAATTCTCAGCATTGAGAATAACTAATGATGATTCTTATGACAGATGTTTATCTTATCTAATATTTATAATTCATACTGATTGTATTTAAATGTTCTGTTTTTAAAATACTTTTTATCCAGAAAGGCCTCAGTGCTGACAGAAAGAAGGCATTTTCTAGCAATTCCTTTGTTAGTTATCAATCAGATTGAAGCTTTTTATCATTTTCTGTACTTGGTAAAAATGATTTCTCTGGAGAAGCCTGTTTCTGCAGACACAGTTCAGGAAAGTGATGTTTTGGGGGAATATCTCTGAGGCTGGAGCTCTGTTTAGAATTCCTTAGAACCCGTTCTACTCCATTGTTGCTTCAACAGCCCAACCAGTGTAGAAATTCAGGGAGAGATGCTAACAAATGATCCAGGTTTAAAGTCCTCTGTTGTAGCTTCAAGGGGCCTGTAGACAATAATCTTATCTATAATGCAATAGAATTTGGCAGCTTTAATCACATTTTTTGTTTTGAAAAAGCCTATCTACCCTGATTTCTGATAATTCCATATCTCTAGATCTTCAGCCTGAGAGACTTTCTCCTCAGTGTTCATTTCTCTCCATACCCAGGGAAACTTCACTGTCTTTTCCTGTCTTTTGGGAAATCTCACACTCTCTCATGATTCCTCACTGTGTATGTTTAGCTTTGATCCCATTCCTAGGAAGCCTCACTTCTGGTAATTGGTGAATCTGGGATGTGAACCCATGCTTGCAGACACTAAAGTTTAAGCTCTTAATCATGTCTTTATACAATGCTAATTTGGCAGCTTAAGTATGATTATCATTGCTGATGTTTATTTAATGCCTGATATGTGCCAGGCACTAGGGTTGGGTTCTTTATATCCGTTATGCTACCTTTCAAGATAGCTATTCCATTTCACTGATGAAATTTTATGCCTTGGGAATGGCCCAAAGAGGAGCATTCAGTTCAGTTCAGTTCAATCGCTCAGTATGTCCAACTCTTTGCAACCCCATGAACCACAGCACGCCAGGCCTCCCTGTCCATCACCAACACCCAGAGTTCACCCAAACCCATGTCCATCGAGTCAGTGATGCCATCCAACCATATAGTCCTCTGTCATCCCCTTCTCCTCCTGCCTTCAATCTTTCCCAACATCAGGGTCTTTTCAAATGAGTCAGCTCTTCACATCAGGTAGCCAAAGAATTGGAGTTTCAGCTTCAGCATCAGTCCTTCCAATGAACACCCAGGACTGATCTCCTTTAGGATGGACTGGTTTGATCTACTTGCAGTCCAAGGGACTCTCAAGAGTCTGCTCCAACACCACAGTTCAAAAGCATCAATTCTTCAGTGCTCAGCTTTCTTTATAGTCCAACTCTCACATCCATCCATGACTACTGGAAAAACCATAGCCTTGACTAGACGGACCTTTGTTGACAAAGTAATGTCTCTGCTTTTTAATATGCTGTCTAGGTTGGTCATAACTTTCCTTCCAAGGAGTAAGCATTAGAATTGGTTGTTTGCATTTTTGCATAGAGGGTGTTACCTTTACTCTGACTTTAGTTCCGTAAGATAGGTAGGCATAATTCTGGGGTGTGTTTGTATGCTGCTGTCTTCCTTTTTAAGTTTCTTTAAAATAGGATTCACCAACTCAAATTTCTACATTGCTAGAGTTGCTAATCTAAATGAGTAATTCAAGATTCAAGATGATAAGGATTAATGAGATTTGTGGAACACCAATACTTTATGCTTCATATGAAGTTATTCAGGTTTATTTTAAAATGATGGACTTCCCAGTAGCTCCCATGGTAATCTGTCTGCAATGCTGGAGATCCAGGTTTGATCCCTGGGTTGAGAAAATTCTCTGAAGAAGGGAATGGCAACCCATTCCAGTATTCCTGTCTGGAGAAACCCATAGACAGGGGAGCCTGGTGGGCTACAGTCATGGGGTCCCAAAGAGTTGGACATGACTGAATAACTACTACTAACAATAATAATTTGAAATGACATTGTACAGGTAGGTGTGCATACACACACAAGGATGTACACATATGTGCACACACATACACACACACTCAGGTTAACATTTTGCAGCCTTTTGAATGATCACTTCTTTCTTAAGCAAAAGTTATACAGACTAGATAGATACAGAAATGTATAATTCCATTTTGGGGATGAATGTGAAGTCATTGGTTGCATGTATTCACATTTATTCCCTTAAGAAGAATCTGGCAAATGTCTGGCAATCACTTTAAAGGAGTTACTACTTTGAATTGTTTCACTCAGGTGTTAATGATACACATGTGCCTTAGTACTTTTTTTTGAGAAGACATATCATGACTTCCTTTCTTCTTTTATCAGCTGATTATAATTTATAGTCTGAGAACGCAATGGTTGCCTCTCCATGGGAGGACCACCCAAGCATGCAGCGTGGTGCTCCCTGCTGTGTGGACAGTCGGTAGGCCTGGCTCTGGCCCTCACTGGGGAAAGCCTGGGCAACTCCTTCGCCACCTGGGTTTTCAATGCTGGCAGATGGGACTGCATTGTTTCAAAGTTTCAATCTGGAGAATTCAGACATTAAGGGTTAATCTACATTTTAAAATAGCTGTCTTTGGAGGAAATTATGCTATAAATGAGAAACCTGTGTGGAGTTCTGGGTTCTCTCTTTATGTTAGCTTTGGCAGGGCCAGGAGTCTGTTTTGATGATAAAGCCAGCATTTGAAACCTGGATTTTATATCGCAGGAAAACTAAGCAAATTTAAAACACTCCACATTTGCCTTTTGACACCCCATAACCAATAGATGAACTTTAATTTCTGGGAGGCCTCCCAGTGATTAATGCCTTTCCATTTATGACGTGAGAAGAATGCGCCGTATGTTACAGTTGGTCTTCTGTCCGTCTCTGGAGAGCGCCCGTGCCAGGATTTTGATGTGCACTCGCCTTCTGGCACCAGGTCTCACACTTCTCACCCAGCACAGAGCCAGCTCACAGATCCTGTGCGGCACAGCGACTCCAGACACACAGCCTGAGTTTGAAGGCGGCCTCCTAAAATGTGGCAGGCACAGTCTCTCTCTTCCTATCTGGAGCCCTTCACGTGGGGCTAGGACCTCTCTCGGCCTGCCTGCAGAGCAGCCTTGGGCAAGCGGTGTGTGTTAGCTGCTCAGCAAATCAGTCTGCGTGAAGGGGAGGGCTTGCTGCTACACGGCCACTTCATAAACCTTTTCTGTGGCCTATACTCACTCTTAAGAGGAAATTGTTATATATTCACATTTCCATTAGAAATCACCTACTCTACTCTCTTAGAAGGGGAGCTATAGAGTAAATCCATTGGGGACTTCCTTCATTCCTACATCCTCCATAGGAGAGAAATGACATGCCCTAAGCCATGTTAATAAACTGTTAATTGTTATTTTGTTCAGCCGCTAGGTCGTGTCTGACTCTTTGTAACCCCACGGACTGCAGCTCACCAGGCTACTCTGTCCTTCACTATCTAGTGGAGTTTGCTAAAATTCATGCCCATTGAGTCGATGATGCTATCCAATCACTTCATCCTCTGCCTCTCCCTTCTCCTTTTGCCTTCAATCTTTCCTAGCATCCATGCTCTCCAGATATTTTTGGTTCTCCTCCCTTTAAGAGACATGGTAGAATAGTATTTCCTTCTTCTTCTGTGGCCATGTGTCTTGCTTTGCTCCATAAAATTTGAGCAGAAGAGACATGTGTTACTCTGCACTGTGGATGTTAGAAACCAGTGTGTGATTCCCCACTTGCTTCTCTTGCTGCTAGTCACTGGGATGAAGAGAGAACCCCCAGCTCACTATTATTAGACTTGTAGCATGAGCAGGAACAACATGTTGGTGTGTTAACTACTGATTTGGGGATTTCTTACAACTGCAGAGTGACTCATACTGACCTAGAGGCCTTGTTAACGGGATAGTAGAACCACAGCCTTGAAGCTTGAATAGTGCAGTGGCATTTCCATTTCTTTCTCATCTCACTTTCTCTTTTAGGCATCAGTAAAACAAGTGAGTTTCCTTCATTTGGCAAAGAGACAGTCTTTTTTTGCAGGTCCATTGTCTTTTAACTTTTCTCTCTGTGACAGGCTAGAGATACCAAAGTCTAAATTCAGAAAGGAGATAGGAGAACCTACATTCTCCAACTAGCTTAACCATTAATAATTTTACTACTTTTTGATCTCATTTAGTTCTTGTACATTTCTTCTCACATAGGTTTGGAAACAGCTATGAGGAGAAGTGATGATGGCTGTTGCCTCAAATTGTCAATACCTACAAACCTTAGTTGTGTGTATAGAATATCACTTTGTCGTATCTGTAGATGAAAGATGTAGACATAATATTTTTGTTGTTGATTAAAAGTTCTGAAATGGTGGCAGCCTCATGGTTTACAGATATGGTAGGCAGGAGTCTGTCATATCTAAACTTCTAAGCCCCTGATGTATATGCCCTGAATCCCATTCCCTTTGGTGTTTAAATGCAAATATCATTTATGTGTAAATGAAATATCCCTCCTGTGGATCTTAGCTTACATTTTATGGCAAAGGTTGGGAAGAATTTGCCAATGCAATTAAGATTCCTAATCGGTTGAGTTTTGAGTGAATAAAAGAGGGATTACTCTAGTTAAGCCCAACTTAATTAGGTGAGATTTTTAAAGATAGTTTATAGTTTACAGATAAAAGGACTCAAGAGTCATTTTCCTCCAGCACCGAAGGAGCAAATAGCCATGTTGTGAACAGCCCATTGAGGAGGCCACCTGTTAAAGATCTGACGTCAGCTGCTAGTTGCTCAGAGTAGTTCCTGCTGACATCTAACAAGAAAATAGGGACCTCAATCAGAGACAAATTCTGCCAACAACCTGAGGGAACTTGGAAGCCGATCTTTCCCTAATTGATCTACAGATGAGGGCAAAGGCAGCCAGCATCTTGATTGAAGCCTTGTGAGATTATGAGTAAAGGATTTAGGGAAAAATATGCTAGACTCCTAATCCATAGAAACCATCAGGTAATCAATTTATTGTCGGTTTAATCTAACATAAACTTGAATTTACTGTTAGATTATTTTATTCATTTATTAATGAATGTATGACAATTCATTCTATAGCATCAGAAAACTAGTACAGAGGGAACCTGATCTGATGGGTTTTTCTTGAAATATCTGCAGTGTTGTTTTAATAGCAAATCTTCTAGGCTTGTCCTGTTATCTCCTTAACTTCCTAAGTGTTAGTTGCTCAGTCATACCCGACTCTGCGACCCCATGGACTGCAGCCCACCAGGCTCCTCTGTTCATGAGATTTTCCAGGCAAGGATACTGGAGTGGGTTGCCATTTACCTCTCCAGGGGATCTTCCCAACCCAGGGATGGAACCTGGGTGAGCTATAAAAACCACTACTTTAACTCCCACGTGGAATGATGAGATTGGAAGAGGCCTTCACAGTGTTTGAACGGGGCCCTTGATGTCTTCAGCAGGTCTCCAGGCAGATCCCTGCAAACAGCCCTGAGAGAGCTTTCCGGTCTCCAGTAATTTTGAATGCATAGTGTCTACCTTCTCCACATTGGAAGTGCTCTTGTCTTTATACTGACATCATCTAGTAAGAGTCGTGAGAAGCTGGGGAAGCACCTCAATGATTGTGGGATACCAGAGAGTATGCAGCATGTCTCAAAAACCAAGTGACAGGCCCCTTTTGATTCTGGAAGGGAACTATAATGATAAAGAAATATCCATTTGACTCGTTGGAAAGTACTTGGTTTTTTAAAGTAGGTTTCAACGTTAGAATGTGTACTTTCATAACATGTAGCACAACCAGACAGAAATGAGCCTCGGTGCAAAGAGGAGAGAGAATTCTGTTTGTTTTGCTCATTTTGGCAGTGTATTTTTGAAGTTGATAATCCAAGAGGAAAGAACCAGTTTCATAAAGCACTGTTTGAAGTAAGTAACTTCTTTATAAATGTCACTGGTTTGACTTGTTACATTTTATATAAAGCTATTTTAATGAAAAGAAATAGAAGCAAACAGAAAGGCAATATATGATTAATAAGGATTTTTATGTCGATTATACAGTAGAATGGAAAGGCACCAAGAGATTTGGTTTTCAGGAAAAACTGTGCAGATTTGCCAAACCTGGGAGAGACGGTTTTGAGGAAAAAGAGAGAAAAGAAGAAAACTCAGATGTGGGGAATGGGTTATATCCTTTTAACTGAGAACAAAGAGGCACGTGACCACGTAGCCTTGAATGTTCGGTCAGAGCTGTGAAGAGCTCTACTCCAGGTGAGTTTGTCCATAGGATCCCACTTTAAGGTAATAAGATTTATGACGAGAAAATTCAGAGTAAAGAAATTCAAAGGGTTTTAAAGCAGTGACTTCCTCCACAGAGTTTGTGAAGGCTTTTGCTTCGAACACTGATGACAGAGTGGACAAATAGAACTTAGGTGTAACATTGTTTGAATTTATGGCATGAAGGTTTCCAGGAATGCTGAGTTGTCACTTCCCCATGGATTGATTAGATAAATGTACACTAAGAAATATTACATGATTGCTTATACACGTTGTTTCCCCAGTGCTGCAGCCGGTCACTTCTCAGATGAAGCCGCAGGTAGTGCTAGGAAATGGCCATTATTGGCTTTCTTCATGCACAGTAGTCATCCTAAGATTTATAGGTAGCCTATTTTTTGTATCATTTATTCTGCCTTTATCACTGGCTTCCCTGGTGGCTCAGATGATAAAGAAGCTACCTGCAATGCAGGAGACCTGGGTTTGCTCCCTGGTTCGGGAAGATCCCCTGGAGAAGGAAATGGTAACCCACTCCAGTATTCTTGCCTGGAGAATTCCCTGGACAGAGAAACCTGGCGGGCTACAGTCCATGGGGTTGCAAAGAGTCAGACACGACTAAGTGACTAACACACAGTCATATCATTGGCCAGCAAAGGGGCATCAGCCCAGCAAGGAAACAGTGACTTGATACTCCAAAAACAGTGGCCTTTAATGCATCTTACTCTGGGTGGTGACTGTTGGTTCCCACTAGCTTATATAAGTTTGCTGATTGATTTTCTTTGGTCATTGGTCATCTTTTTTTAAATTTTACTTATAAACTTTTATTAAGGATGGCATCTAGTGATAACTAAAAATTTCAAAGAGATGATTATCTGTAATGAAAAAAAACCTTTGTTGTCTATCTCTCTATATTTTATCTGTATTAATAGAAAATCTCTCAAGATGATTTTCAGGGATGTGGGAAAGATGAACTGAAAGCTGAGATCATTAGGACATTATGAAAAGACATAAGGCTGATGATCTTGTTTTGACCATCTTTTGTTCCCCCATCCTATGAAGACTTATTCCCTGATTTATAGTAACATTATGCTGGCCATTTACTATTTTAAAAAGTGTTGCTTTTGCTACTTAAATTTGCTAACCCAGTAAGTTTTAATTAGATGGATACAAATCCAATTATTTAAAGTATGAAAGCAGGATCACATTGTGAAGGATCCATGCACTTATTCCTTCAAGGTATAATTAAAGTTTAAAGATGGTGTTCATTAAACAAATCTCTGCTTGAGCAGTATGGCTAGACTTTTGAACCTGGGACCTATGTATACTTCTTTTCTTGTCACATTTGCCATTTTTGTATCTTTTGCCCATTAGGAACAGGGGTCTGTAATGGAAAACTACCCCTGAAAGGCTGCCAACCATCTGCAGTAAATAAAAAATACTTTCTCACAGAGACATATAGTTCCCATTGGGGTTTATACCACTTTGTCCTCTATCTGAGCTCTAAACCAAATGAGGGGTACACAAAAGAGTCAGGCAACTGGAAATAAAATGACCAGTTTTAATACTAATAATACTGTTAGAAAATAAGATTTAGACAGATGACTAACATGTGCCCCAGAATTTGGCATATCCATTCACCTAGTCAGAGACACCCTGGAAAACCACAGCTTTGCCCATGAGAACTATTTATTTACTGTTAAGCTTCCTACAGGTGGAGAATTGACCCAATGATATGCTCTCCAAACACAGGTTGATCCCAAAGAGAGGAGGAGAGCTAAAGAGTTGAACTTCTCACATGCAGTTCTTTCTTACAAACGGACCAATTTTTACAGCTTCACTTCCACAACTGGCTATATAATTAGTTGGGCCCAGCACAAAATGAAAATGCAGGACCCCTTCTTTAAAATGTTTTAACAGTTTCAAAGTCACTATAGAGCATTGACTTAAACACGAATCTTTCTGAATGTGAAGCCCTGGGTAAATGTACAGATCACCCATCCTTGAAGCCGGTCTTGTTCACATCTTATCTGGAAGGACTGAGTAAGGAAATAGATGGAATGCAAAAAAAAAAAAGTATAATGAATTTGTATCTGTCTAACTGGACACAAAATTCAAGTATAAAGGAGGTTCCCTCAAGCAGTGACATTTCTATGCCTCTATTCTCTTATCCCTTAGGCTTAACTGCCACACCTATGGTGCACCAGAACGTTTCTTACAGGCTAGGAGAACCGCAATGTCGTCAGGGAATTCTTGCTGTCATAGCCACAGGTGTGCTATTCTAGTACCAACCACTATTGTTTCATTGATCCTTTTGGTATATGAAAAAATTACTTAAGGAAACTTTGAGATGGGTCCGAATCACACATAACATAAAATAAGGCGACTCTGTACCCAGGCCTAAAATTTTACTCCTATGTATCCCAAGTTTTATGTAGCCACATTCTTCAACAAAAGTATAAGAAATTAGGTGGTAAAATCAAACGTCCTCTTAAAAATATTTCAGTAATAAAATCCTCATACTACAATAACCTGTATTGATCTATAAACTCCTCCTGTTATCTGGTTCCCAGGGAAAAATTAATGTTCAAGCTGTTGAGTCCCAAATAAATTAAATTCTAAAACTAATGTAAAAATAATCAAAGTCTGAAATTAAAAACTGTGATTCTTGTTAATTAATTAAGGCCAAAGAAATTAAAGCCCATATGAATCTTTACCAATACCTTATTTTTTTTTTTTTAGTCTTGACTAGAGGGGTTCTCCAAGAAAAATAAAATGAACTTACCAGTTTTGTAATTCTGAGAAAAAATTTATTTCACATTTTAGGATTGAAAACATAGCT
This sequence comes from Muntiacus reevesi, assembly GCF_963930625.1. Classification (NCBI taxonomy): domain Eukaryota; kingdom Metazoa; phylum Chordata; class Mammalia; order Artiodactyla; family Cervidae; genus Muntiacus; species Muntiacus reevesi. Next base: position 265,589,374 of record NC_089249.1, on the reverse strand, counting down.
TGAGAGCAGCATTCCAGAGGTTATTTTAAATTCAGTTCAGTTCAGTCACTCAGTTGTGTCCAACTCTTTGTGACCCCATGGACTGCAGCATGCCAGGCTTCCCTGTCTGTCACCAATTCCCAAAGCTTGCTCAAACTCATGTCCATTGAGTCGGTGATGCCATCCAACCATCTCATCCTCTGTTGCCCCCTTCTCCTCCCGCTTTTAATCTTTCTCAACATCAGGGTCTTTTCCAGTGAGTCAGTTCTTCATATCAGGTGGCCAAAGTATTGAAGTTTCAGCTTCAACATCAGTCCTTCTAATGAATATTTCATACTGATTTCCTTTAGGATTGACTGACTTGGTGTCTTGCAGTCCAAGAGACTCTTAGTCTTCTCCAACACCACAGTTCAAAAGCATCAATTCTTCAGTGCTCAGCTTCCTTTATAGTCCAACTCTCCCATCCATACATGACTGCTGAAAAAACCATAGCTTGACTAGACGGACCTTTGTTGGTAAAGTAATATCTCTGCTTTTTAATATGCTGTTTAGGTTGGTCATAGCTTTTTTTCCAAGGAACAAGCGTCTTTTAATTTCATGGCTGCATTTCAAAATCTGTAGGGATTTTGAAGCCCCCCAAAATAAAGTCTGTCACTGTTTCCATTGTTTTTCCATCTATTTGCAATGAAGTGATGGGACTGGATGACATGATCTTAGTTTTCTGAATGTAGAGTTTTAAGCCAACTTTTTACTCTCCTCTTTTACTTTCATCAAGAGGCTCTTTAGTTCTTTTTTGCTTTCTGCCATAAGGGTGGTATCATCTGTGTGTCTGAGGTTATTGATATTTCTCCTGGCAATCCTGATTACAGTTTGTGCTTCATCCAACCCAGTATTTCACTTGATATACTCTATATAAGCTAAATAAACAGGGTGACAATATGCAACCTTGACATACTCCTTTCCCTATTTGGAATCAGTCTGTTGTTCCATGTCTGGTTCTAACTATTGCTTCTTGACCTGCATACAGATTTCTGAGGAGGCAGGTAAGGTGATTCGGTATTCCCATCTCTTTAAGAATTTTCCACAGCTTGTTGTGATCCACACAGTCAAAGGCTTTGGTGTAGTCAGTAAAGCAGAAGTAGATGTTTTTCTGGAACTCTCTTGCCTTTTCAATGAACCAGAGGATGTTGGTAATTTGATCTCTGGTTCCTCTGCCTTTTCTAAATCCATCTTGAACATCTGGAAGTTCACAGTTCACTACTGTTGAAGCCTGGCTTGGAGAATTTTGAGCATTACTTTCCTAGCGTGTGAGATGAGTGTAATTGTGCAGTAGTTTGAATACTCTTTGGCATTGCATTTCTTTGGGATTGGAATGAAAAGTGACCTTTTCTAGTCCTGTCGAATTTAAGTAAAATATGCTATAAGTTTTTCACAGGGAAAACTGAATAGCAATGGACATTGAAAAGTGTCAAAATCACGTTATCCTAGGTGTCATGTGGGCTTGCCATTTTGACCACATGACAGAAGACTGAGTACTCCCTCACCCTGCCACCATCAGGGAGTAAGCAGAAGGAAGCATGATTAAAGGAACGAGGGTCTTCTCATTAGGTATGAGTCAGAGGGGCCCTGGGGAGTCCATGAGTCCCTCTGAAACAGACAGTGATCTCTTCTTATAGGGTCAAGACAGAGCTAGTAGTGACACAGGACTTCCGTGTCCCCTCCCTCCCTGAGCAGTGTGGAACAGTGATGGGGATGCAGTGCAGCCTCTGTGACAGTGGGAGAGTGACAGGACCAGATGCTCCTTTCGAGATATGACAGAGTCTTGTCCTTCAGCTTCAGTGCTGGCTATGGGAGAAAATGGAGGTCTCGCCAAAGATTGTTGAATTTCAGTGATGGTCAAAGGTGGCAGAAACACGTGTCTCCAACATATCAGTTGGAAAATCTTCCTTCTTTAAGGTGGAGAAATCTGAATTCTACCATTGGTATTATGGCAGGAACAATTACAATGGATTACGTAGACCAAAGTAAGAGCCATTAGTTATTTTAAAAATTCTTGCTGAGAGATCTCTGGGAGTGACTATTATTCTTCTGATAGATAAATGTGAACTAAATTTATTTTTAAATAATTATTAAATAATAAGTTTATTAGTTACAATTAGAATACATTTGTGTGGTCTCATAATGAAAGTGTTTTCCATCGGTTTATGCTTATTCACTTTAGTGTTTTCTTCTTTCTGACAATGTGTTGTCATTTGTGTCTCAGGCATTTCTGTCCTTGCCCCTTATCTGCATTTTTGCTGTGGGGAAGAGAATGACGTTTGTTTCTTCTCACCTTCCATTGCATCCTCCTGCATTTTTTTGTGGCAGGACTGAATCCCAAAGAACGTGGGTCATAAAGGGAGAGTCACGGCTGCAATGACTCCTTGTGTCTGAGGCTCTGTCCTAGAGGCAGGAGAAGTGTGTTCAGCTGGGAGAGTGAATCAATTCATGATGGATCCAGCAGCCTCTGCCCTTTGACCCTTTTCTGCCTTATCAGGGGCAGTCTTAGAATGCCTAATGGTGATAGCAGTGAAGCGGTGAATAGGAATAACGCCTGTCCTTTGAGTCTTCAAAAGGACATACAATGTAGCCGATAATGACCTTTATTATTCTCAAAAATAATTTTTGCTCTAAGATAGAAGAATATCAATGTGAGGGAAATGCTACTACTCATGAACTGTTAAGGTCTTTCTCCTTTTGTATATTCAAATCACTTGATATCTGCAGCTTTATTGATAAATCCTTACAGGTTTTATAGCACTAGAGATAACCATATACAGTTGACATTTGAACACCATGAACTTGAACTGCATGGGTTCCCTAAATACGATTTTTTTTTTCAATAGCAAGTACTATAGTACTGCATAATTTGTAGTTGGTTGAATTCATGGTGTTGAGCCACAAATATGGAGGTTCTGACTATAAAGCTACATACAGATTTTCAGCTGTGCAGAGGGGCGATGTCCCAACCTCCATGTTGCTCACATCAGCTGTACATTCTGAATCAAATCCATGTGGTTTGAAGCAGAGTTAATGTGTGGCCATTCAACAAATACAGTACTTGCAAATTTTTAGATATCAAGTTCCCCATAAAAGATTGTAGAATTCAAAGCTTTCCTTCTTTGCACTCCTTTCTTCATGTTTTCTCATTTTATGTAGACAGATACAGCCAAAAAATGCCAGAAAATGCAAATGTCAGAACAACAGATAGGCTCAAAAAATTGGCCATGTATTTGTGTCATTACAGTATGCAAACAAGCAAAATCATTACCAAACCACGTTTAAGTACAATGTTCCTTATGCAAGAACTTGAAAATGTTCACCCTTCATTGCTCCCCTTTCTTGGCATCTGCCTTTCATGTACAGATGGTTGTTAAGTCCAACAATTCCTCTGGCATCTCTCTCCTCTTTTTCATTTCCCTCCTGTGATTCAAGGCTAGGCCCTTATAACCTTATATGCACCGTCACATTAGTCTCCTAACAATGCTTTGCGACTTATGAGTGTTCTGGCCCAGGACTCCATTTTTAGTTTAGACTGGTGACACGTAGTCCTTTGCATTGTGGTGGACTCTGCGGTCCCTGGTCCAGGCATTCCATCATATTTCCTTTTCCTTTGGTAGTCATCAACATATAATATATCATATGATTTCTTCCTCTCCAAACCTTGCTATTTAGCAGCTCCTTTTCAGAAGCGCCTGTATCATAAGCATATTAGACATTTTGGTGTTGGCTGTGTGGTCATGGATAGGCACAAAGATAGAAATATGAACATAAAAACAAGAAAATTATAAAGAATTGATATGAATGTCATATCTGGGTTTCTGAATGCCATCTGATATGTTAACTGAAAAAATACATTTGACTCTATTTCTTGGCACTTATTTCAGAAGCTCAGGTTCACCCATTCTACCTAGGTTTTCAGATTTTGCCTTAGTAAAGCCTAGTTTAGAGTTAGCCCCACATTCCAGGATTCTTCCTAAATTCTGGGGTAATTTAGGAAGAGTCACTGATACCTGGGGCTTTACTGAGTCATTATGTCTCTTAGGCCAAGCAAACTAAATGAGACTCAAATTCTTTTGTAATTGCCCCAGATAAATCCACTCAGGATTTTCTCACCTCTTGCTTTATATTTTAGTCTTATCTCCTACTCTTCCTCTAAATCAATGGGTTTCAATCCATGCTTCTTACAGCACCATGGGATGTCTTACCCCATGGGTATCCAGCAGTGAAGGAAAAAGTAAAGTGGTACCAAACCAGGCATAAATGTTATACAGTGTCTCACTGACCCTTAAACCAAAGAAACTGTTTTTTGTTCCATTTTATTTTCTTCTGTTTTGTATATTGGATTTGAACAAAGAAATTTGGATCTTGCCATTCTCTGTAATCATTCCAAATCTTTCTTTCAACATCAAAATTTCTTAGGAAAAGGTGCATATACCCTGAATGAAATTGTCCCTTTGAAGGTCACAAATGCCTTCTGTCACATCTGCTTTTCCAGTTAGCTTTTGTTCTTATCTTTTACAACCACCTTTGACACCACTCACCATTCTCTTCTCAGTCACGACTCTCCCTCTCACCATTTCCAGGATGTAGGATGTAGCCCTATGTCTATGACAATTTGTGCTCCAATAGTTTACATGCCCCTCCCACCACCACCGCGCTACGCCCCCCCCCCCCCCCGCCCCCCGCCGCTGCTCCCTGCTCACCACCACCATATCATCAGTCTTAGGCCATATCCTCTAGAAACAGAGTCTGAGATGGGACTTATTAGTCAAGAGATTTACTGGAAGTGCTTTCAGGAGTTAGGGAAGTAGAATAGGGCAGAGTAAAAATGCTAAGCAAAAGCATGGCTTCAGTTGGAGACCAACTTCAGTTTGATCCTACAAAATGCTCTGTGGCAAAAACTGAACCACTCTGGTTTCTCTTTGAAGCAAATGACTCCACTTTTATACCCAAGCTTAAAACTAGAAACTGAAAAATTTCATGGGAGATATTAGTACACAGTGATGGCCAACCTAGACAGCATATTAAAAAGCAGAGATATTACTTTACCAACAAAGATCCATCTAGTCAAGGCTATGGTTTTTCCAGTAGTCATATATGGAAGTGAGAGTTGGACTGTAAAGAAAGCTGAGTGCTGAAGAATTGATGCTTTTGAACTGTGGTGTTGGAGGAGACTCTTGAGAGTCCCTTGGACTGTAAGGAGATCCAACCAGTCCATCCTAAAGGAGATCAGTCCTGGGTGTTCATTGGAAGGACTGATGTTGAAGCTGAAACTTCAATACTTTGGCCACCTGATGTGAAGAGCTGACTCATTTGAAAAGATGCTGATGATGGGAAAGAGTGAGGGCAGGAAGAAAAGGGGATAACAGAGGATGAGATGGTTGGTTGGATGGCATCACCGACTCAATGGACATGTGTTTGGGTGAACTCTGGGAGTTGGTGATGGACAGGGAGGCCTGGCATGCTTAGGTTCATGGGGTCGCAAAGAGTCAGACATGACTGAGTGACTGAACTGAATTGAAAACGGCCAAAATCAAAAGCACTGGCAACACCAAATGGTGGTGAAGATTTGGAGCAGCTGGACTGTCATTCACTGTAGGTGGGAATGTAAAATGGTATACAGCCACTTTGGAAGACAGTTTGTCAATTCCTCACAAAACTAACCATACTCTTACTATACAATCTAGCAATCTCACTCCTTGGCCTTTACACAAAGGAGTCGAAAACTCATGTCCACACAAAAATCTGCATGCAAATGTTTATGGCAACTTTATTCACAACTGTCAAAACTTGGAAGCAACCAATGCCCTTCAGTAAGTGAATGGATGATAAACTGTGGTACATCCAGACATAGAAGAACTATACAAAAAAGATCTTAACGACCCAGATAGCCTTGACAGTGTGATCACTCACCTGGAGTCAGACATCTTGGAGTGTGAAGTCAAGTGGGCCTTCAGAAGCATCATTGTGAACAAAACTAGTGGAGGTGATGGAATTCCACCTGAGCTATTTAAAATTCTAAAAGATGATGCTGTTAAAGTCCTGCACTTAATATGTCAACAGATTTGAAAAACTCAGTAGTGCCCACAGGACTGGAAAAGGTCAATTTTCATTCCAATCTCAAAGAAAAGCAATACCAAAAAATGTTCAAACTACTGCACAATCATACTCATTTCACATGCCTGAAAAGTAATGCTCAAATTCTCCAAGCTAGGCTTCAACAATGCATGAACCAAGAGCTTCCAGACATTGAAACTGGATTTATAAAAGGCAGAGGAATAAGAAATCAAATTGCCAACATCCATTTGATCATAGAAAAAGCAAGAAAATTTTCAAAAAAGCAGCTACTTCTGCTTCATTCTCTACTCTAAAGCCCTTGACTGTGTGGATCAGAACAGATTGTGGAAAATTCATCAAGAGATGGGAATACCAGACCACCTTACATGCCTCCTGAGAAATCTTCTCTGTAGGTCAAAAAGCAACAGCTAAAACTGGACATGGAACAACTGACTGGTTCCAAATTGGAAAAGGAGTACGTCAAGGCTGTATATTGTCACCCTGCTTATGTAACTTATATACAGAGTACATCATGCAAAAACGCTGGGCTGGATGAAGCACAAGCTGGAATCAAGATTGCCAGGAGAAATATTAATAGCCTCAGATATGCAGATGACACCACCCTTATGGCAGAAAGTGAAGAGGAACTAATTGAACTGAACTGATGAAGGTGAAACAGGAGAGTAAAAAAGCTGGCCTAAAACTCAGTATTCAAGAAACTAAGATCATGGCATCTGGTTCCATCACTTCATGGCAAATAGATGGGGAAACAATGGAAACAGTGACAGACTTTATTTTCTAAGGCTCCAGAATCCCTGCAGATGGTGACTGCAGCCATGAAATTAAAGGATGCTTGCCCTTGGAAGAAAAGCTATGACCAACATAGACAGCATATTAAAAAGCGGAGACATTGCTTTGCCGATAAAGGTCCTTCTAGTCAAAGCAATGGTTTTTCCAGTAGTCATGTATGGATGTAAGAGTTGGACCATAAACAACGCTAAGTGCCAAAAAATTGATGCTTTTGAACTGTTATGTTGGAGAAGGCTCTTGAGAGTCCCTTGGATGGCAAGGGTATCAAACCAGTCCATCCTAAAGGAAATCAGTCCTGAATATTCATTGGAAGGACTAATGCTGAAGCTGAAGCTCCAATAATTTGGCCACCTGATACGTAGAGCCAATTCATTAGAAAAGACCCTGATGCTGGGATTGAAGGCAGGCAGAGAAGGGCATGACAGAGGATGAGATGATTGGATGACATCACCAACTCAATGGACATGAGTTTGAGCAAACTCTGGGCTATGGTGAAGGACAGGGAATCCTGTCATACAGGAGTTCATGGGGACATTGCAAAGAGTCATACACAACTGAGCAACTGAACAACAACAACAAACAAGCAAGTTATTAAGCCATTAAATGACATCAAGAGCCTTAATTATATAGTACTAAATGAAAGAAACCAATCTAAATAGGCTGTAGGATTCCAAGTATGCAGCATTCTGGAAAATGCAAAGCTATGGAGAGAATACAAAGACCAGTGGGTGCTGTGGACTGGAGGGCAGGGGAGTGTTGAGTAGGCAGAGCACAGAGGATTTTTAGAACAGGGAAAATGCTATATATAATGCTCTGGTGAGGGATACGAGTCATTATACATTCATCCAAACTCATAGAATGAACTGCAACAAGAGTGAACCCTAATGTAATCTACAGATTTTTGATAATCATGTCTCAGTGTAGGTTAATCAGTTGTAACATGTACACCGGGCCAGTGGGGGATGTTGATAATGAAGAAGGCTATGCATGTGTAACAGAGAAGACAATGGCAACCCACTTCAGTACTCTTGCCTGGGAAATTCCATGGACGGAAGAGCCTGGTGGGCTGCAGTCCATGCTGTTGCAAAGAGTCGGACACAACTGAACGACTTCCCTTTCACTTTTCACTTTCATGCATTGGAGAAGGAAATGGCAACCCACTCCAGAGTTCTTGCCTAGAGAATCCCAGAGACGGAGGAGCCTGGTGGGCTGCTGTGTATGGGGTCGCATAGAGTTGGACACGACTGAAGTGACTCAGCAGCAGTAGCAGCAATGCATGTGTAAGGGCAGAGCATGTATTGGAAATCTGTGTACCTTCCCCTTAATTTTGCAGTGAACCTAAAACTTCTCTAAACAATGAAATATTTTAAAAAGATGACTTAAAATAAATTTATATAATAAAAACTGATCAAAATAATTTGGTTTATAGATTTAAGAGAAATTAAATACATATGAAGAGATATTAGTTAACTGGAAATAGATCAGAAGAAACTATTCAAAAAGAAGTATAGAATAATATGAAGATGAAAAATACAGATGAGGAAAAAACAGCTTAGAAGATTCATAGAGAAAATCTAATTTCCATTTCATTTGTGTCTCAGAAAAGAGAAAATGAAGTAGAAATATTCGATGGAAAAATAGTTGAAAATACTATAGAACATATTAAGGCCATCTAGTCTCATATTTTAAAAACCCAGTGAACCACAAGTGGGAAAATTTGGTTTGTTTTCTCTTAGACACATAGTGACATCTCAGAAAACCAGAGACAAATTTTAAAGCGGTTACAGGATATTATCATTAAAGGAAAAAAAAAAAAATGGTTGGGTTGGGCTCACTTCTTGAGTCCAACAATAGAAACCAAAAGATAAATGAATGATGTTTACAATGTACTAGAGAAAAATAACAGTTTCAAAGCTACAGTTTTATACCCAACAGTATAAGCATCCCTCAAAAATGAATGCACAGTGACATTCGTAAGAGAGCAAAAGCACTACAAAAGAATTAGTCACTATCGGGTTGCACTAAGGAAAATTATAAATGGTATATTTTAGGCAAAAGGAAGATAATCTCAGAATGAGGCCGGAGTTGTGGGAAAATGTTAAGTATAAGGATAAGACTAATGAATACTGGCTAGTTAAAGGAGGTGAAGGTGAAGAGGATGAGATGTTGGATGGCATCACTGACCTAGTGGCATACATGAATTTGAGCAGACTCTGGGAGACAGTGAAGGACAGGGAAGCCTGGTGTACTTCAGCTCGTGGGGTCGCAGAGTCGGATGTGACTTAGCGACAGAACAACAGTAACAAGTATCTTTTATGGGATTAACACATTTAATATTAAAATACTTGACAGGAATAGCCTATGAATTAAGAGCTGGATAAATGGTTTTAAGATGTCCCAAAGTCCTGGAGAAGAGTTAAGGTATTGAAATATATATACTTTGGTAATTTAAGACTGCTTGTATAAATTTAGGACATAAGCAATGCCCCAGGTGCTTCTGGGGCCTTGATCCATTGGCCCATTGCAGCGTGCCTGTTGGTATAGAAGACTGTCCAGCGTGCTTGCTGACAACTTCATATCATGAGTGCCTATATCTCTCTTCCTCTCCTCCTGAAAGAATTCTGTGGCTCTCTGAAACTGATTCTACTGCAATAGATACAATATATTTTATGCAGAAAAGCTAACTACTCCAGGGATGCAACCTGGTGAAAAACGCCCTAGCTACTCAGTCTTTCTGTCGGATGATCCTGTGTTTGTTTTACAGGTTCTCAGAGAATTTACCAGAGGATCAACCTCAAGTTGTCCATACCAGTGCCTCACTCATTTACACACCCTTTATTGGCTTTTCTCCCTTTTGCATCTCATATCCCCCACCTTCCCAGTTCTTCTTGGGATTTCTCCCAAGTAAACTTCTGGTATGTAAGTTCTTATCTGGGGCCCTGATTTTAGGAGAGCCCTATCTAAGACAATTCACCCAATTTGGCTCTAGAAAGCAGCCTTTTAGGACATGATTCTAGTATTGACCTGCTTGTGTGCTAAGTCATGTTCGAGTCTTTGTGACTCTGTGCACTGTAGCCTGCCATGCTCCTCTGTCCATGGAATACTCCAGGCAAGAATGCTGGAGTGGGTTGCCAATTCTCCTTCAGAGAATCTTCCTGACCCAGGAGTCGAACCTGCATTTCTTAGGTCTTTTGCATTGACGAGTGGGGTTTTTTGTTATTGATGTTTTTAACTACTTAGCACCACCTTGGAAACCTGCTATCAGATGACAGTATCAAAGCTGATGAAAGTAAATTGTGAAAAATCATTTGCATGATGTATTATCACAATGTACTGGACTGTGGTGAATCACTAGAGTGGTGGACTGGGATGAGATATAAGTTGGCAGAGGGAGGATGCTGACTTTTGATGTAACTCTAGCACCTGACGATAAAGGGAGCATAACTATAATAAGTAATGTAGAGAGAGCTGTTTTTTCTACTGACCCAGGGGCTTTGAAGAAGGATACTGTTAGACTTAGATCAGCTGTGATATCCAGAAGGCTTCAGAGAGTATTTAAAGAAATCCTTATGTCCTGCATTCAGAGAACTGAATAGACTATAAACCAGGCTCTCAAATTGTGATAAGGATGTTACAAGGTATGAAAGAAGCTAAATACACTCCTATCAGGGATCTTATACTAAAGTCTGGATCCTCACAGGGAAGGGACACAATTTACAATCTGACAGGGAAGAAGTGAGGTATATAATTGAAAACCTTAAATCCCACAATGTCCCTGAATCCTCCAGGCCAGCAGAAGCTGTTCTTTCCTTCGCTAGAGGACAGCATTCTCACCTTGCACTTAACTGTCAGAGACAAGATGGATGTAATTACTATCTGAGCAGCAAGGCTAGAATGACTTTGATCCCCACATATCAGTGGAATTCCCAGACGCTAAACATATAGGCAGCTGACAAGTGTTTCCTAATTCAAATCATCATGAGCAGTTGAGTAGAAGGCTAATGTTAGCTACCACAGTAGAAGCCTTTTAACCAGCGCATTAAAACTGCAACCTCGTCTTCCTATAAAAATAGACCACCTTGCCACTCCATTACCCTTACCTAGTTCTACAGTCTACCTTCACACTTAGCACTTCTTTCTGACATTACTGCTTTGTCTACTTACCGTGTTTCATTGTAATTATCTACTTTTCCCATCAGAATGTAAATTTCACAAGGATATACTTGGGGGTTTATTTTGTGCATTGACGTATCCTGAGCATTGGAACAACAGCTGCCACATAATAGGGACTCAACAATCTTTGATTAATGAATAAACACTTTCCTTACTACCACAGAGATACTTTTTTCCAGAGTTGTACCATGGGTGCAGTTCAATTGGTTAGTATCAAGGGGTGATTTATTAAAAACAAACAAAAACACCTTGTGGCACCATAAAGATATTTTCCATTCCTTTGTATGAAGTGTAAGTATTCTCAAGAGGCCTACCTGGTAGACTCAGTGTACAAAGATAAACACTTTGGGTAATTGGTTTATACTTGTCGACTGGCACTTGGATTTTGTTCTTTTGAGGCATTTTTTAAATCTTTATTGTCATCCTCTAGGCTATGATTCATTCTATTCCATTTTATTTGTCATTGCAATATCCAAATATCCTTCAAGGAAAAGACGGAATGTATTTATAAGTAGTATTAATTATCTGTTGAAAAGAACAGTTCAATGGACCTAGAGTTTGGAAGGGGTTAATGCACCATCCAGCATGCTTAACCTACTGAGAGAGGGATATGTGTACTCCAAAGACCTGAGTAATGATGCCATTAACCTTTCCTAGCCTAGCTTTATAAGGCACTTCACCATTGGTTCAAGTGACTCTTTTTCTTTTCATTGCAACTAGGTGGAATTTTTATTAAGTGTCATTAATCAAAGGTGAAAAATTCTCTGAGCAGGAAAATTGTCAGTGACACTGGCTGCTGTATGTGGAAAAAAATAAATAAAAGGGTTGGATAATTATATATTAACTCAAGCAGTAAGAGGCTTTTCAAATCATCACAGGTTGCAGCTCCTCTTTGATTTTAGGGGTCTAATTTGGGGGAAGACCTATTAATCTTTTTTCCATTTCTTTGCCTTTCTTATTCAGTAATTGAACTGTTCAGGTGTTATTGATTAATGTAGCTTTCTTAAATGACAGGTTGGTATGGCAGCCAAAGTTATTCTCTGTGCTTTTCTTCTGAAATGACTCATGAGATATTCTGGAATGTGGGGAAAGAATAAAGATTTTAAGTTTTCTTCTAAAAACAGATAGACTTCAGCACCACTAAACTGGGGGCGAGGGGACCAGTTTTTCTTTGGATCACTGGTGTTGAGGCTAATTGGAATGAAATTTAATTTGAATCCAGAGTAAGAGCTACCTTTTCACAAATATATTATATCTGGGGGAATGAGGAGGGAGTGGAACTTAAAAATATCTTTATTAATATGCTCTCCAAAGCTTTCCACTGAAGTAACTGCGGGAAGAAATTCTATTCCAGATGTAGCAGATTGAAGTTAATGCTGCAACAAGTGGTGAGTAGGGCTTGTCATGTTTTTAATAGGCTCACATCATAGAGGAAAAACAGAACACAATCATGAGAACCAGGGAAAAACAAGATCAGTAGAAAGTAGGTATTTAGAAAGGTAGACCCTATGGAATTATATCATAGCCCAAAACTGCCAATATCATTTATTTTGTGGAATAAACATCTGTGCTTTGCAGTATAATTTGGGGATACAGGTTCTGTTTAGTTTGCAACTCTGGTTGTTTCTTCCCCCACACTGTTTGTGTTAATTGCCCCTTGTGGATGGGCTGCATAATCTCTAATCCTCATAGTGTGCAAGTGAATTTGTGCTGTGCTTCTCTCAAACACACCTGCAAGAAATTTTAATAGCTTTAAAAGCTGAAGATGTTTCCCTAACTCCCTATTGCATAACAGTCCTGACTACCTGAGGTATCATCACAAAAGATAATTTAATAATAGCAGCAATGATGTAGGCACCTGAAATTCCATCTGGTAGTACACACTTTAGCATGTATATATTAGAGACAGAGAGGTTTCTATAAACTTCGCTAATGTATAGCCAACAGAATACATATATGCTGCATACTCTTTTGCTTGGAAGTCCAAAGGAAGATTTCAACAATAGTTAGAGCAGTGAATTCATTACAAGGTGATGAATGCTTTGACAAATTATGTCTTGTTTCATACCACTCCATGAATTTTTCTCTTAATGTTGAATTGAGGTTAGAATAAATTTGTATAAATATAGAATGAGAAAAATAATCTGCTTCACTAACTATAGTCTTGTCGGAGTTATAGATTTAAGAAAGCAAAAATAAATGATATTTTTCTAAACTGTGCAACAGAGCTTAAGGATTTTCCAAACTTTCATAATTATTTATTTACTATACCTTAAAATATGGATGGCCATTTTGTAGGGAAACAGATTATCCTAAACAGGACTAATTTTTCCTTTTTTTTTGTAGAGTGATCAGTAACTCTGTTGCATGGATAAGTGAATGATTGAATGAATGGATAAATGAATGAACCAGCCAAATTTGTGAATTCATTAAGGTTAAAATTTTAATTTATTCATTTATCAATTTGTTTAGTCACTGAGTCATGTCCAACTCTTGTCGACCTCATGGACAGTAGTCCACCAGGCTTCTCTGTCTGTGGGATTCTCCAGGCAAGAATACTAGAGTGGGTTGCCATTTCCTCTCCACTATTCATTTATATGTATTTTCAATTTGATTTATTCTGGGCATAAATCAAATTTTCTAAGTGGGCAATATTTCTTGATTTTTGGACTTAACTATAGAACTGTACATCTTACTTGTCATTAACCAAGTATTTTGAAATTGGACATATGAAAGTTAGAAGAACAATGTGTATACTGTGGCTCTGAACCATCTGCTTTCTATCTGCTTTCTCATTATCATGTTGCTCTTTCACTGCCACAGAATATGTAACAGAGGATACCTTGGAATTTCCTTTTATTAGATATTCTCAACCTAACTGGATCTCCTTATAGCTCATAGGATCTCTGGTGTTTGTGAAGGAAAGAAAAAGGGAGGAGGAGCAGAGATTATCTTGACTAGTAGAGAATTATCTATAATTTGTTCTTTATTTCCTATTTTTGATGCTGTCATCTTGCTACTAGCTGACTAGTTTTATTTCGTATTTTATATGTATTAAACTATTTTAACTCTTACTACTGCAAAATATTGCTTAATACAGCACATTAAACTTTACCAAAGGCAAAAACAAAAGCTATTTTCAATTAAGAGAGTTTGAGAATTTGGATGCCATTGAAGCCTTACCTGAATGCTTGTCTGGTCTCTAGTCTTTCTTCAGAGCACATGTAACATTTTAAAAATTGGGACTAAAACTTTGATCCAGTTTAACTCGGCATCAAAAAGAACATGCTGACAGTCTGTTTCTTAAATAATCCAAGGGAGGCAACAGAACTCAAAAGCTATCTTGAAATGTTACATATTACCTTTGCAGTTAGTTTAAAATGCCAAAAGAACATGATATACATCCACAACCGGAACTGATTTTTTAAGTTCAAAAATATTTGATGGTGTTTCTAAATTTGCTCAGTTCTTTCTGTTTTTTAAACTGAGGTTTTACCCATTTTGTTGCAACACTAGCTTTTTATCAAATAGAAAATCACGGAAATACAGTTCACAGCATATCTTTCTCACATGTATAAGTGTTAGTCACTAAATCATCTCTGACTGCAACGCTATGGACTGTAGCCTGCTAGGTTTCTCTGTCCATGGGATTCTCCAGGCAGAATACTGGAGTGGGTTGCTGTTCCCTTCTCCAGGGGATCTTCCTAACCCAGGTATCGAACTTGGGTCCCTTGCATTGCAGGCAGAATTTTTGCAGTCTGAGCTACCAGGGAAGCCCTCTCACATGTATAATCTCTCAGTAAACAAAACAATCTCTAAAAATAGAGTAGGTTAGAATAGGTTCTATTTTATTAATATAAAAATAGCACAACACATTCTTTAGAGAATAAAATTTCTGTGTCAGATAAGAATGCATTCACCTGCAACTAACAGAAAATATTACCAACAGTTGCCTAAGCTATAATGGCATTTATGTATTATAAACAAGAGGAGGTATCTTAGCAGAAATGAAGAGGCTTGCATGTCATTTCCAGCCATGCCAAAATAAACTTGTGCAAGAAGAGTGAAAACTCATATTTGTTGCTCCACTGCAAGGTAATCTTTGAAACTTCAATTGCAGTTAGACCAGTGAAGGGATTTTGCTAGGAGCTTCTGTCATTTTTCTTTTTTCAGGAGAGCAAAGTTTTCCCAGATCTATGGCAGCAGGCTTTTGATTAAATCTCATTGGCAAGAGCTGTATGCCATAGCCACCTCTAGCTTCAAGGGAAGCTGGAATTTTAAGCATTTAACTTTTGTAAGACCATGGAAAGCAAATATTTGGCATTTTCAGCTTCTATGATAGAAGTCAGCAAGAAAATAAAGAGTAGAGAATTATGTTAACAGTGTCTACCACGATTTCCAAGCTGTAGCTAATATCCAGTAAATTTTAATAATTTCACTACAAAACAAATTATAGACAACAAAGGAACTGGGACATCTTTTAGACATTTATTGTAGAGGGTCTTATTGAGAGATGAAAATCATCAGCTAATAGGGCTAATAGATATTGTAATTTTACCCAAAATGTCATTCACTGTTTTAAACAAAGGAACTTCAGTTGTATTAAGTCTGCTTTTAAAAATTAGGATAAAAGTTAGGTTTTTTTTTTTCTTTCCACAACCCTTTATTGTCAGTCATGTCAGCAGACTAGTGTGGTCAGATAAGGACTTTTATGTGTGTATAAGGGTTTAGTTAAATGAGCACTAGTATCACTACTCAAATGAGTATTCATAACCACTACTTGTTTTATTCTAGAGCAGCAACAAAATGGCAGAGACGACAGCTGCCACATCATATACATACACACACTCCTTCCTACACAAACCATGCTTTGTACATCAGATGCAGCATAAATACCATGGCATGTGGCAGTTGCTATGGTGACAAGTTTTTTTTTTTTTAAATGAAGAGCAGATGGAATAGGCATGTAAAACTTGCATAAGTTGTTAGTAATCTGTGAGTTACTGCAGACTAGTTGATGAAGGAAATTTTAAAATTCTAGCTTTTCTAATTTTTCCATATAACATGTTCGACTACCACTTTCCCCCTTTGCTTCAGTCCATTTTGTATCCAAATGGCAATGAAAAATTGTTTTCCCCGTACCGTATATATATTTCTGTCCTTGCCTTGCCAAATACATTTCTATTGTGGAGCTTTTAACTCTTTCACTGAATATAATGTACTTCTAATGGCCCCATATTGAAGTCCATTTCATTTTGATACAGTTCACACAATATAGGTGATAAATTTGACAATGGTTCCATGTACGAAATGGTTACAGCTAGCAAGAAATAGGTTTATTATACAATACAAAGTGCTCTAGAATGTATAAGTGCTGTTGGACATATAATTAGTATTTTGGATCAGCTGTGTTTGTCTAATCATCTAATTTAGGCAGAGCTTGTTCTTAAGTGTCTTAATCATCTATACTTCCTAGCTGCTATATGGAAATGGACAAACAAAAAAAAATCTTCAAGGAATGATTTGTGGTTATTCTATTGTAACCAGTGATTTTCCTGTATTAAGTAACTTTCTATATTTATCTGTAAAAGCAAATTGCAAAAGAAATTTCAACATAATTTAGCAACTACTTAATCTGCACCCAGGATAAGGAAACACAGGGAGGGCAGTGACACCTTTAGGGCAAGGCACAGAAACTGCTTCTGGGGTCAAGAGAATCATGGCGGAAACAAGACAAACCTATGTCTCTAATATGAAGTAGATCCAAAGTATCTTTAAGGAGAGAGCTGTTGAGAGTCCAAGCAGCGAAGGATCACCGCTGGTAAAGGCTCTCTTTAATACCTGCTGATCATTTGGCACTGCTGGTTTTATGCAGATCTTTCCTAGATCTTCCCACCAAATGTCTGTGGTTCTGCACTTGCTCATTTTCTGAAATGTCGATGGCAACTTCTCTATCACCTCGACCATAGTCTAATTTCCATAGAAACATTCTGAGGAAGCTGGTCATACGAATAGAAAGTAAAATTACATTGAATTCATATTAATTATTCCTTGAATTGTTTCTTGAGGCTTTCTTTAAGATGAATCAAGTTTATTAATCCTTAAATTTTCTGTTTTCTCTGAGGATAGAATGGAGTAGAGAGATTCATGCATGATCAGCAGTTCTTTTGTATTCTTAGCATGTAAAGACATCCCTTTGGATTGTACCCCTGGTTGCCCTTTTAGATGATATGATGACTTGTGTTTTTGCTTCAGATGATAACGAGCTTCATAATGTGGTATTGCAGTTTTTTACAGCCAAACTCTGATGTGTGTGTAATAAGTGGTGCTCCCCTGCCCTTATAGCCCTGGAGCTCTCAGACATGCCTTATGGTAGAGGTTGATCAGTAGAATTCCAGACAGGACTGATTCCTTCACCAAGTATTTATTAGGGGCCCAGCTGTTGTTACTCTGTAGACTGATGGTGGATTGCAAAAGCTAGGGGCACTTACCCTTATTCATTAATTCTTGGATTTATCCATTTAACATCTATTTATTAAAATGTACTGTACACCGAGCTCCTATGGGGCACTAAAAATAAAGCTGAATATGACAGAATCCTATTCTAAAGAGGACATCAATAATAAACATGTACATTCTATTTTTTTGAGTGATGACTGCAACTTTTATCTGTCATAAGGTGATGTGACATATTTGCTATATGAGTTGATGGGATAGAGCACAAGCAGGGAGGATAATTTAGATAAGCTGGACAAAGGCAGCTTCTTTAGAAAGAAACATTTGAGGTGAGAGTCTATAAATTCCTAAATTGAACTTCAGATTAAAATAGTAACAGTTTTCATTTTGTGCATTCTGCAGTACCTTCTAAGTTGTCAGTGTGAAAAATCCAAGATTTGAAAACATCTTTGTGTGTATGTGTGTGTTTATGTGTTGTTATTAAGATACTTACTGTTTTATCAAGCTTGGGACTGATTACGTACTCCTTGCATTGAAATAAGCACAGTAATCATAGCATTTTTTAAAATGATGATTTAATTTTAATTTTACATAACTACAGTAAGCCTAAAATAATTATATGATCACAAAGAAGAAAAAATGAGAGAAGTACTTCCTTAGGATTAATATTCTAAATCCAAAATGCACTTATTGTTTCTTAGTGTACCTAATTCTTTAAAAGTCCACTTGTTAAAGATAAGTGCATCTACAATATGTTGGCATAAGAGAAATAAAAATGTGCCTTCTAGAGTTCTAAGAGAATCGCATAGAGGCACTGCCCATTTGGGATTCAGAATTAAAGCAAGTCTCACTTCTTGAGAACCAATACACAGCAATTAGTGTAATTATACTGCATTTCTTAATATATTAACCCTTCACTCCATGGGAGGCTAAGGAGAGCTAAGTATGCTTGGACTTCCAGAGAGTTACATGTATTTTTATATTTCCAATTCATTACAAAAATAATTATGAACTCTAATTTAGTTTAACTAGTGTTCTGCTTATAATTGCAAAATAGCTATTAAACAATTGTGGCAAAGCCTCAACTATGTAAGATATTAATGACTATTCAACCTCTAGTAAGACACTTAATGTAGTAGGACGTGAGAGATTTATAATTGCAACAATCTTCTCTGTGAACTGTTTGCTGAGAAACAAACAACTTGCCTTTACTTTGGCACTAGTAATTGACAGTTAATTGACAACATTATTGACAGTGCATTTAACTAAGCTTCACCACTTGTTAGAAATAAGATTTAGTTCTATAATGTCATCACAGTACTTGTGATATTAACCATAACTCACTACCAAAATATATGATTGAACACTCCATTCTTATCAATGCCATAGAGAGTTAATCAGTGCAGTGGAGAAGGCTGTATTGTTTCTAGCTGTCGTTATTCTCTCTTTCTACCTACAAATGATGTCAGATAAACAGACATGGAAATACGGAGTCCTCATAAAAAATATTTAACCATTAAAATCAGAACATAGCATGGAGGCGTTTTTCTGAGACAATTCTTATGCAATGAAAGATTCATCAACCCAAATAAAAATGATCTAATGTGTTTATTATTTTATATGCAAATATGGTGGATTTCAAAGCACCAGACCATGTAGACTTCTCTCTTCACAGACACAACAGAAATTTTATGTTTTCTCTTTGGGCACATAAGTGTGCTAGTCTTATAAACTAGTCATGATGCTTTGAGACAAGAAGTAGGTGGTAGGGTAATTGCAGTCCCTCTAGGGTGTCCCTTTTAGGGTGAAAAGCTCTCTATTTGAAAAGAAGATGTGAGATTGAGAGCTAATACTGTCACTCCATCCCATGGCCTGTGGCAAGTTCGGTGTAACTCTCTGAACCTCACTTCTTTTATCTGTAAAAAAGGTAAATTAATAATACTTGCCCTGGCTACTTCACAGTCTTCTAAAATCAGTGAGAACTCTTTCATGAAGATGCTATACATATATTAGTTGTTGATGATTCCAAAATTGTTTTTAGTTTGTGCTAGTGTAAATAATATTATCATTTCCCATTAGTATTATATTTTCACTTTGATTGAAGGTTTAAAAAAGTTATTATGGGCAAGGTAGTACAGTAGAAAGATCAGTGATTTGCAGTCTGATAGGTTGGTTTTGACTCTTGTCTATTTTTAACAAACTGTGTGACTTCAAATAAGTTACTAACCCCCCTAAACCTCTGCTTTCTAATGTGCAAAATTGGATGTTAAAAAAACCTACATTGCAGAGATACCTGGAGGACTAAGTAAAATGGTCTGTGTAAGATAATCAGCATACTATAGGTATCAGTAACTCCTAGTAATTACTAATGAAAACATTTAAGGACTTCGGTATATTTTTTTCTGAAATTACACTTAGTAGGCTATTAATGTCTTCACCACTTACTATACCGTTAATGAAAAAAAATTGTTTTCTTGTATAAAATACTAAACTTTTATAGTACATGCTTGTATTTCATGGTTTTGTTGTACACTGTTGCCCTCACTATTTAAGCAATGAAAAAAAAAAAAAATATATATATATAATATACCATGTAATGTCTGACACTTGTGACCCCATGGACTATAACTCGCCCGGCTCCTCTGTCCATGGGATTTTCCAGGGAAGAACACTGGAGTGGGTTGCTGTTTCCTTCTCCAGGAGGTCTTCTTGCCCCGGGAATCGAACCCGCACCTCCTGCATCTCCTGCGGTGGCAGGTGGATCCTTTCTCACTGAGCCGCCTGGGAAGGCTCCTTAGCCGCTGTACTAGTTTCCTATTGCTGCCATAACCCTGCAGCACTCTCAGCTTTGACAGTACAGGCAGCTTACCTCAGCGTTCTGAAGGCCCGCGTCGGCACGTGGTGTAGACGCGTTCTCTGTCCACCGGGCTGAAACAGAAGGGTTGGCGAGAGCTCCAAATGCTACTGACACAGCCTTTGGCCAAGCTCGCCGTTCGCGGGCAGCGTGTAGTTCTTCGCGGCCATGGAACCAGGGCCCACTTCTCTTGCTGGCTGTAGGCCGGGGCAGTGGCGGCCTCCGGAGGCTGTCTGCCATCCTCGCCTGCGGCTCTCTTCACAACATGGCGGCCTGCCTCTTCAGGGCCCGCGGGAGGGCTTCTCTCTCAGCTCTCACTCACACCGCGGGCCAGGGTCAGGTAGCCGTGTGGACGCTGGTGACCCCGGGGAGGGTACTTCATGGAATTCCGTCTCCTGCAGTAATTCAAGGACTCGGCCTCTTCTGTCTGTGTGTCCAGGGCGAGGCTCCCAGCATCCTGCTAACTCAACCAACACTGACCCAGGTGCCTGTCTCCATCTGGATGGGCGTACATGGGGCTGATTTTACACTTAGGCAAAGTCGGTAGGCCACTTTTTTCCCCCTCTAGCAACTTATTCTTATCACTCTCTCGTCATGAAATCTAGTAAAGCTTTTTTTTTTTTTTTTTTAAATTTTTATTTTTCAGTGGGTTTTGTCATACATTGATATGAATCAGCCATAGAGTTACATGAATTCCCCATCCCGGTCTCCCATCCCACCTCCCTCTCCACCCGATTCCTCTGGATCTTCCCAGCCCAACAGGCCCGAGCACTTGACTCATGCCTCCCACCTGGGCTGGTGGTCTGTTTCACCACAGATAATATACATGCTGTTCTTTCGAAACATCCCACCCTCCCCTTCTCCCACAGAGTTCAAAAGTCTGTTCTGTACTTCTGCGTCTCTTCTTCTGCCCTGCATATAGGGCCATCGTTACCATCTTTCTAAATTCCGTATATATCTGTTAGTATACTGTAATGTTCTTTATCTTTCTGGCTCACCTCACTCTGTATAATGGGCTCCAGTTTCATCCATCTCATTAGAACTGATTCAAATGAATTCTTTTTAACGGCTGAGTAATATTTCATGGT
This sequence comes from Muntiacus reevesi, assembly GCF_963930625.1. Classification (NCBI taxonomy): domain Eukaryota; kingdom Metazoa; phylum Chordata; class Mammalia; order Artiodactyla; family Cervidae; genus Muntiacus; species Muntiacus reevesi. The sequence continues at coordinate 265,567,915 of NC_089249.1, read as the reverse complement.
GTATATGTACCACAGCTTCCTTATCCATTCATCTGCTGATGGGCATCTAGGTTGATTCCATGTCCTGGCTATTATAAACAGTGCTGCGATGAACATTGGGGTGCACGTGTCTCTTTCAGATCTGGATTCCTCAGTGTGTATGCCCAGAAGTGGTATTGCTGGGTCATATGGCAGTTCTATTTCCAGTTTTTTAAGAAATCTCCACACTGTTTTCCATAATGGCTGTACTAGTTTGCATTCCCACCAACAGTGTAAGAGAGTTCCCTTTTCTCCACACCCTCTCCAGCATTTATTGCTTGTAGACTTTTGGATAGCAGCCATCCTGACTGGCGTGTAATGGTACCTCATTGTGGTTTTGATTTGCATTTCTCTGATAATGAGTGATGTGGAGCATCTTTTCATGTGTTTGTTAGCCATCTGTATGTCTTCTTTGGAGAAATGTCTGTTTAGTTCTTTGGCCCATTTTTTGATTGGGTCATTTATTTTTCTGGAATTGAGCTGCAGGAGTTGCTTGTATATTTTTGAGATTAATCCTTTGTCTGTTTCTTCATTTGCTATTATTTTCTCCCAATCTGAGGGCTGTCTTTTCACCTTACCTATAGTTTCCTTTGTTGTGCAAAAGCTTTTAAGTTTCATTAGGTCCCATTTGTTTAGTTTTGCTTTTATTTCCAATATTCTGGGAGGTGGGTCATAGAAGATCTTGCTGTGATTTATGTCAGAGAGTGTTTTGCCTATGTTCCCCTCTAGGAGTTTTATAGTTTCTGGTCTTACATTTAGATCTTTAATCCATTTTGAGTTTATTTTTGTGTATGGTGTTAGAAAGTGTTCTAGTTTCATTCTTTTACAAGTGGTTGACCAGTTTTCCCAGCACCACTTGTTAAAGAGATTGTCTTTTTTCCATTGTATATCCTTGCCTCCTTTGTCAAAGATAAGGTGTCCATAGGTTCGTGGATTTATCTCTGGGCTTTCTATTCTGTTCCATTGATCTATATTTCTGTCTTTGTGCCAGTACCATACTGTCTTGATGACTGTGGCTTTGTAGTAGAGTCTGAAGTCAGGCAGGTTGATTCCTCCAGTTCCATTCTTCTTTCTCAAGATTAGTTTGGCTATTCGAGGTTTTTTGTATTTCCATACAAATTGTGAAATTATTTGTTCTAGTTCTGTGAAAAATACCATTGGTAGCTTGATAGGGATTGCATTGAATCTATAGATTGCTTTGGGTAGAATAGCCATTTTGACAATATTGATTCTTCCAATCCATGAACACGTTATGTTTCTCCATCTGTTTGTGTCCTCTTTGATTTCTTTCATCAGTGTTTTATAGTTTTCTGTGTATAGGTCTTTTGTTTCTTTAGGTAGATATACTCCTAAGTATTTTATTCCTTTTGTTGCAATGGTGAATGGTATTGTTTCCTTAATTTCTCTTTCTGTTTTTTCATTGTTAGTATATAGGAATGCAAGGGATTTCTGTGTGTTAATTTTATATCCTGCAACTTTACTATATTCATTGATTAGCTCTAGTAATTTTCTGGAAGAGTCTTTAGGGTTTTCTATGTAGAGGATCATGTCATCTGCAAACAGCGAGAGTTTCACTTCTTCTTTTCCTATCTGGATTCCTTTTACGTCTTTTTCTGCTCTGATTGCTGTGGCCAAAACTTCCAACACTATGTTGAATAGTAGTGGTGAGAGTGGGCATCCTTGTCTTGTTACTGATTTCAGAGGAAATGCTTTCAATTTTTCACCATTGAGGGTGATGCTTGCTGTGGGTTTGTCATATATAGCTTTTATTATGTTGAGGTATGTTCCTTCTATTCCTGCTTTCTGGAGAGTTTTAATCATAAATGAGTGTTGAATTTTGTCAAAGGCTTTCTCTGCATCTATTGAGATAATCATATGGTTTTTATCTTCCAATTTGTTAATGTGGTGTATTACGTTGACCGATTTGCGGATATTAAAGAATCCTTGCATTCCTGGGATAAAGCCCACTTGGTCATGGTGTATGATTTTTTTAATATGTTGTTGGATTCTGTTTGCTAGAATTTTGTTAAGGATTTTTGCATCTATGTTCATCAGTGATATTGGCCTGTAGTTTTCTTTTTTTGTGGCATCTTGGTCTGGTTTTGGAATTAGTGTGATGGTGGCCTCATAGAATGAGTTTGGAAGTTTACCTTCATCTGCAATTTTCTGGAAGAGTTTGAGTAAGATGGGTGTTAGCTCTTCTCTAAATTTTTGGTAGAATTCAGCTGTGAAGCCATCTGGTCCTGGGCTTTTGTTTGCTGGAAGATTTTTGATTACAGTTTCGATTTCCTTGCTTGTGATGGTTCTGTTAAGATCTTCTATTTCTTCCTGGCTCAGTTTTGGAAAGTTATACTTTTCTAAGAATTTGTCCATTTCATCCAAGTTGTCCATTTTATTCAGCACCACCAAACCAGCTCTTCAACAAATGCTAAAGGATCTTCTCTAGACAGGAAATGCAGAAAGGTTGAATAAACGTGAACCCATAACAACAAAGTAAATGGCAACGGGTCCACACCTATCAATAATTACCTTAAATGTAAATGGGTTGAATGCCCCAACCAAAAGACAAAGATTGGCTGAATGGATACAAAAACAAGACCCCTATATATGCTGTCTACAAGAGACCCACCTCAAAACCAGAGACACATACAGACTAAAAGTGAAGGGCTGGAAAAAAATATTTCACGCAAATGGAGACCAAAAGAAAGCAGGAGTCGCAATACTCATATCAGATAAAATAGACTTTCAAATAAAGGATGTGAAAAGAGACAAAGAAGGACACTACATAATGATCAAAGGATCAATCCAAGAAGAAGATATAACAATTATAAATATATATGCACCCAACATAGGAGCACTGCAATATGTACGGCAAACGCTAACAAGTATGAAAGAGGAAATTAATAGTAACACAATAATAGTGGGAGACTTTAATACCCCACTCACAACTATGGGTAGATCAACTAAACAGAAAATCAATAAGGAAACACAAACCTTAAATGATACAATGGACCAGCTAGACCTAGTTGATATCTATAGGACATTTCACCCCAAAACAATCAACTTCACCTTTTTCTCAAGTGCACACGGAACCTTCTCCAGAATAGATCACATCCTGGGCCATAAATCTGGTCTTGGAAAATTCAAAAAAATTGAAATCATTCCAGTCATCTTTTCTGACCACAGTGCAGTAAGATTAGATCTCAATTACAGGAAAAAAATTGTTAAAAATTCAAACATATGGAGGCTAAATAACACGCTTCTGAATAACCAACAAATCATAGAAGAAATCAAAAAAGAAATCAAAATATGTATAGAAACGAATGAAAATGAAAGCACAACAACCCAAAACCTATGGGACACTGTAAAAGCAGTGCTAAGGGGAAGGTTCATAGCATTACAGGCTTACATCAAGAAACAAGAAAAAAGCCAAATAAATAACCTAACTCTACACCTAAAGCAATTAGAGAAGGAAGAAATGAAGAACCCCAGGGTTAGCAGAAGGAAAGAAATCTTAAAAATTAGGGCAGAAATAAATGCAAAAGAAACTAAAGAGACCATAGCAAAAATCAACAAAGCTAAAAGCTGGTTTTTTGAAAAAATAAACAAAATTGACAAACCATTAGCAAGACTCATTAAGAAACAAAGAGAGAAGAACCAAATTAACAAAATTAGAAATGAAAATGGAGAGATCACAACAGACAACACTGAAATCCAAAGGATCATAAGAGACTACTACCAGCAGCTCTATGCCAATAGTAAAGCTTTATTAAAATGTCTACAGCATCCTCAAGGAAAGACCATACATTCATGTAATTGTGTTAATTCGCTGGTTTATCAGATAAGCTATCTTATCTTAGGGGCGCCTGAGTGAAAAGAAGCAAGAAAGAATGTATTCCCACGAATGGAAGGCAAAATTAGGTAGAAATATTTTAGATAATGGGGTGTGTTTGCCAGGCAGTATAGACAATGTAGTTAGCAGTCCTGGTGGTTATGAGAAACCAGGGTGATCTGTGAACAGGACCAGTAATTAGAAGTGGTTCAGCCTTTCCATTGCTCTTTGACTTTGGTTTAGAAAAGACTTGTCCTAGAACAGAAAGACGAAATTTAATAATAGCAATAGTTGCAATAATATTTATAATTAGGGTTATAATTAATATTATAAGCAATAATGATAATAATCTAAAAAATGTTTTTGCAGCATTTTCATATATTTTAAAGCTTTTTTCCATCTAGTAATGTCACTGGATAGGCAGAGGAGACAACATGGAAACACAATCAGTTTATCATTTATTCTGCAAACAGAGTCATCAGATAATAAAATATATCTACCATGCCTTGAGCACATAGGCCTATTTTTAGTCTCTTATGCCTAACACTTAATATAATATATAACACAAATTCTTCTCTTCATGTTCTTATCCCTTATTGCATAAAGCTGTCCCAGTTTCCTTTGCCCATGGTGGAGCTACAGATGCATCTGTGGATCACTCATTGCTCCATTCCTAATGCACTGACATTTTTTTTTTTTGCCCGTAAAATAATATTTCTGTAGAAGGGAAGTTACATGCCATGGTGAAGTTCAGGTGTCATTAGAGCTATCTACTTTGCCAAACTCCAACTATGTTCTCTGTGTATCTCACTCTTAGGGTGACAAAAAGCTATCATTTGAGTTTTCTTCCTTCATATTTAGTTTTTCCACCCAGTCCTAAAGCCCAATATCCACCCCTATGACTAATTATTTAACTCTGCTAACTGAATGTGATACATTTGTAGTGGGTTCCTCCTATGAGATACACTATCAAATAAGCACTTAAAATTTCTTTGATTTAATCCTCTTAATAAGTCTTTGAAGTAGTTTCTATTATCCTGATTTTGAGACAAGGAAACTAGAAGCTAAAGAGAGCAAGTAATGAACCCAAAGCCACAGAGCTGTAAACAGTTGAAAAGATTTTAATATTTCCATGTTCTGGTTACAAATCTGGTGTTTTAAAAAATATACAATACTTTTCTCACATCAGTTAGTTCTATCTTGTCCAGGCTAAATATTAAATCTTGGCTCAATAATTTTGAATTTCCTATTATAATCCCAATTTTAAGATAAAAGTGGAAATTTTCCAGTATGTCTTTATTATGCAATTTAAGATGAGAAGTTAAGGTTAAGCATAAAGTAACATTTAATTTTTAAAATATTAACATTAATCATTCCTTATATAAACCAGGACCAGATGAAACATAAATCTATGTTCATTTCATATTACAGTTCCATGTTAGTTTCATCTTCCTGGCAGACATTTAGTGAATTATTCTAATATATTCAGTTCAACATAATTCAAGCAATGCTGTTTGGCCTAAAGTAGAGTAACTTTTGTCAGTGAATATGTACTTTATTTTGTTTATGATAATGAAATAAATATTAATTACAGAAAATTTGGAGTGTGAAGAATAAATTGATTTCTATATTAGTTTGTTATAGAAGTTCCTGATTCTTGTTGCTGTTCTCAGTAATATGTATTAGGCACTCAGGGAGACTCTTCTTTAATAGTGACATTCATTGGGTGTAAGACAGTAACTACCCTTTATCATAGTGAACATGTCTCCTATGAACACTATATAAAACCATTTTTATTTGACCTAGTAAACTTATTCCTCTAGAGGAAATAAGTTGAAATGATTATTGTATTTCTAATAATTAAGTGAAAATTGACTCCCATGACTAGCGAGGAGAGAAAAAATTTGTGCTTCAGTCTTTTGTGACCCTTAAGTGAAAGCACATTGTCCTTCTCTCCTTCCCTCCCCTTAATTAGGTGGGGAGCAATTGATCATTCATTCAAAAAGCAGTTATCAAGTGAGTACTAACTGATAGGCATTATGATAGGCACAGCTTTTAGATCTCGTTTCCTTGTTTGGAGACTGAAAGTTGAGGAGTGAACCTGATGCTGTATATGAAGTAGAACTTGGGATATTCTAGTAGAAAAAAATATGTATGCACTATCCATATTCATTCATTCCTCCTCTGAGAAAGCCCTTTTATTATGATGGAGCAGTGTCTTTTACACAAGTTCTTTGTACTTAGGTTGATGGTCATTACTGATCTGGGTAGTCATACTGACCCTCTTTGACTCGTCCTGGGAGAATAATTTAGTTCTGAAAAGCACATTACACAGAAAATTTTCAAAAGAAAAAAAAAAGAAACCTTTTATTTCAGTAGGAAAGTTTCATGCATTCCTGACTCTGAGGTGGTACTAACTTATGCTATGGTAACACCATATTCCAATGAGATGGACAAAATTATTTTAATAGGCAACATTAGCTATCATAAGACAACTTAATAAATCATAAAGAAAGAAAGGAAGAAAGAAAGAAAGTGAAGTCATTCAATTGTGTCTGACTCTTTGCGACCCCATGGGCTGTAGCCTACCAGTTTCCTCCATCCATGGGATTTTCCAGGCAAGAATATTGGAGTGGGTTGCCATTTCATTCTCCAGGAGATCTTCCCAACCCAGGGATTGAACCCGGGTGTCCCGCATTTAAGCAGATGCTTTACTGTCTGAGCCACCAGGGTAGTCTGAGTAAGGCATTAATAAATCATATTACCTTCAATTATAGCTTTATAATATAACTGCTTTTATGCTATCATTAAACTCTTTTATAGCTGTTACTACCGTATGTTTAAGATGACACTGGCAAATATAATACACATATGATAATATTTATGTATTTCAACCTTTAACTCATAAGCAACAGCAAAAACACCAAAACAAGAAAAGGGAAAACTAAAAATAAATTGAAAACAATGAAAATGTCAAGACTGAGTCTTCTACCTTTGAAGACTCTAGATTCAACTAGGCAATTAGATTGTTTTCCATAGTTTGGGTATTTTTTTTTTTTAATTTTACATTTTTAAAACTTTTTATTTTGTATTGCTGGTCTTAAAAATACCATTATAAGTATCTTGTAATTTAATCAAGTTTTGTACATTGCAAATATGTCCATAAGACAGATTTCTAGATGTTTCTCTCATGGGACATTTGAACATTTTCAAGTTTTTAGATGCAGATTCCAATTTGCCTCACAGAAATATCTTCTTAGTTCACACTGTGTGGCAGAATGTGACCCTGTCCATCTTACCAGGTCTTCAACACAATTGAACATTATTTTTAAAGACCATTACAGTATACTAACACATATATATGGAATTTAGAAAGATGGTAACGATAACCCTATATGCAAAACAGAAAAAGAGACACAGATGTACAGAACAGACTTTTGGACTGTGTGGGAGAAGGTGAGAGTGGGATGTTTCGAGAGAACAGCATCAAAACGTGTCTATTGTCGAGGGTGAAACAGATCACCAGCCCAGGTTGGATGCATGAGACAAGTGCTCGGGCTTGGTGCACTGGGAAGACCCAAAGGGATCGGGATAGGGAATACATGTAAATCCATGGCTGATTCATGTCAATGTATGACAAGAACCACTACAATATTGTAAAGTAATTAGCCTCCAACTAATAAAAATAAATGGAAAAAAATATTTACCAATTTGCCAAATAAAAGAGTGCATAAAACTTTTATGTCTTATTTAACACAAGGTTAAACATTTTCTCACATGCACAGTAGTTGTGTGCATGTGTATATGTTTATGTGGGCATGCATGTGTATGTATTAAGGAGGTAGAGTGCTTATGTTTTTTGCCTATTTTGTAGACTTTATCTTATTTTCATTGTTTGCCTTGGTTGGCTGCTTTTTGTGTTTCCCTATCTTTTTGTCTATAACATTTTCAGATCTCAAAAGTCTTTTATTGACGTGAAGTCAAATAATTTTCATAACATGATTTTCAGGAGGGTTTCTCTAGCACAATGATGTGATACAAGAAAATTCTAGCTGAGTCGCTCTAGAGCAATAGATATGATCTGAAATGATGCCTGAGGCTCTTTCCTTGCGATCCCAGTTGCATGTATTGTGAGCACACCTTGCAGTGTATCCAAGAACCAGAGGAACTTGAGCAGCAAATCGATGTCAGTCTTGTGCAGAGTCAGTCTTGGATACTGCGTCAGCAACCACAGTGGGGGTGCTGAACTGATGTATGCATGGTTTTCTCTATTTGGAATACACAGGATTGCATTGTATTCCAAAGGATGCATTGAAATGTATGGTAGTCCTAAATAGGAAGGTATTAGGTTTACTTCTAATAGCATATTCTAGTAAGTATGTGTTGAAGTAAAAAAGAAATGAAATAAAAATGATAATCAGTACATTGAATTTGCTGGGGCAGGTTATATCTTTTTAAAATATGTAATAAGTTATGGACTTCAATCATTTAAAACTATTTTACGTGCCCCAATTAACATCATTTTTATTCCACTTTATGCTCTGTGATTGAATTTCCAACTTGCCTTATAAATAGTCGTTCTGCTCTATCCTACACTATTGCACATGTGTTTTATGTTAATACTTATTCTTTTTCCTTTAATATTTTTTTCTGTTTTTATCTTCTTCACTTCTCCAAAAAGGAAAATTCTAACCCAAATTTTAATAAGTTCAAAACTTTAATGTTCTTTGTGGTTGCCGCAGATGATCTTACAGCTGTCTTTTCTTCTTTGCTTTCTGTTTTTAATATTTGCCTGCTGCTTACTTTTCTCTTAAATAGTACTCTTCTTTTTTTACATTTTGTAGTGATTTGGGGTAAAAAGGCATAATTTGATCTGTATTTTAAAAATTCTCACATTCAAGGAATAACTGAGTCTTCAGAAATTTTTCTCTTCAAAAGTAAGATTTTTCTTCTCCCAGTTTTGCACTCCCCTTTCTAGACTTTGCGCCTATACTTTGTTAATCTTTACTTGGATGTTCAACTTGTAGTTTTGTTCTTTATTAAATTGTTCACTTTTCCATACCACATTTATTTTCTTAACTTTTCTTATATTTACATTTTTACTTTTACAGAATTTCTTCTATAAGAAATCTAAGTTTTTACTGTTAAGAGCCTCAACTGATTGAATGAGGCCTACCCACATTATCAAGGGTAATTTCCTTACTTGAAGTCAATAGATTACAGATTTTAACTGCATCTACAAAATACCTTCACAGCAATGTCAAGATTAGTATTTGATTAAATTACTGGGTACTACAGCCTAACCACAGTGACTCATAGAACTAACCTTCACATGTATATACTACCAATATGATTTTTCACTCTTCATGTTGACCTTGAACTGAGGTAATGTTTGTAAGATTTATAAAATGTTTGTAAATCTGCTTATGATTTTTCATTATGTATAGCCTATACTTGAGCATATATTCTTTCCCCTTAGGGGTAGAATATCTGCATAATTTATTTAGAATTTTGCAAGGCTGATATATCTAATCCCTTCCCCATTTGTTTATTCAGTTATTTATTTATAGCAGTATAAATCTATGAATATTTACTTCTTACTTTAGGTTATAATCCACTGCCTCTTTACTTTGTCACTCAAAATGTTCATCTTAGGCCACTGGGAGCTCTTTCAGTTGGCTCCTATGTCTCTTTCACATACTTCAGAAATGTAGTAATGAGTTTGTTTTCTTTTTCCAAAGTGCCTCACTTAAAGGAACCATAGTGTGCTTCAAATTCATCTGAAATATTTCCAACTTGTCCTTTAATCAGCCATTTATCTAAGGAACCCTGGTTGCTTTTATTCGAGAGTGGTATTAAGAACCAAGATCCAGACCTTCTAGGCCCTTTCACCTAACAAAGTAAGGAGACATATGTGCATGTACAAACCTGTGTTCAGTTCAGCTCAGTGGCTCAGTCGTGTCCAACTCTTTGCGACCCCATGGACTGCAGTACACCAGGCTTCCCCATCCATCACTGTCTCCCAGAGTTTGCTCAAACTCATGTACCATTGAGTTGGTGATGCCATCCAATCATCTCATCCTCTGTCACCCCCTTTTCCTCCTGCCTTCAGTCTTTCCCAGCATCAGGGTCTTTTCCAATGAGTTAGTTCTTCACATCAGGTGGCTAAAGTATCGGTGCTTCAGCTTTAGCGTCAGTCTTTCCAATGAATATTCAGGACTGATCTCCTTTAGGATGGACTGGTTTGATTTCTTTGCAGTCCAAGGGATTCTCAAGAGTCTTCTCCAACACCACAGTTCAAAAACATCAATTCTTTGGCACTCAGCTTTCTGTATAGTCCAAGTCTCACATCCATACATGATCACTGGAAAAACTATAGCTTTGACTATACAGACCTAGAGTGGTATATATATGTAACCACATTTTCTTTTATTGTCAATATTATAGACTGCACTCATTTTCAGAATAATTTAGGTCAGGATTTTTTATGCCCACCCTCTTTAGTGAGATAATTTCATACATTTGTAGTACAGTCTGTTCTCTTGTCAGTCTACATTTCTTTCTGGGACAACTTGATCTCCAAAATGACTTTATTTTCATCATTTGCTCTTTAACCTTGTGTTGGTTTTAACAGATGCATAATATCATATATCCATCACTATAGCATCATACCTGTAGAGGGAAATGGCAACTCACTTCAGTATTCTTGCCTGGAGAATCCCATGGACAGAGGAGCCTGGTGGGCTACAGTCCATGGGGTCACAAGGAGTCAGACACAACTGAGCTACTGAGCACATAGCATTATACAGAATAGTTTAACAGCCCTAAAAAATACCCTATACTTTACCTATTTGCTCGTGTCTGCCTTACTCCCCTAGGAACCACCGATCTTTTTACTTTTCACTATTCTTTTGTCTTTTCCAAACTCTCATGTAATTGGAATCAGACAGTATGCAGCTGTATCAGACTGACATCTTTCAGTTAGCAATATATATTTCAGGTTTGCCATATATTTTCACGTGAATTGATATTTCTTCTTTTAGTTCTAGTAATATCCTATTGTATGGCTGTATCACAGTTTATTATATAATTTTCAAGTAATCTGTTTCATAAAAAAGCAGTATGTAGTAGATACATGTTTGAGTGTTTGTTATTCTGAACATATTTTTCTGATTTTTTTCAAAAAATGCAATATATCAATGGTTATAAGATTTTGATGAACATAAATTTTTACTCTCCCATGATCTATAATAATATAAATTACTAATATTTACTAAGTGTATTTTATCAATTCTAAAATGTAATTTTCACATTTTAATATTTCTGAAATTATGATGATACTTGTAGTAATTAATAAGCTCATACAATCACTTTGGAGTGGTACTTGTGATGGCAATGACAGTTTGGTTACACGTGCACAAATATGGTTACAATTCTTTATTTTTCATCATTTCAATAAAGTGCTTTCACTGATGTTTCTGCACATATTAAATGTAAATGCCATGTCAAATGTCTTCAAAGAATTACACACAAATTCACAGTTAAAAGTTATTGAATATAAAGGAAGTCATAGATCAGAGAAGAAAGGCATCAATTTGATGTTAATGTAGAAATATTAATTGTTGGAAGAGCGATTATGATTCTGTTTTTTTGCAAAGACTAAACAAAATGTTTTAAGTGATCAAAGAAAGGATTAAACTCTAAAGTAGAGGACCGAACACTATTAATTATTTATTTTAGATTTTTGTGCACAAATATTGTCTATCATACTCAAAGGAATGCAAATGAAAGCATGAGAAACTGCCAAAAACCTTGGTGTAGTTGAAATTAATTTCAAAGCAAACGAGAGGCTGGTGTGATGGATTGTCACTTAGGATTATCATTAAGGCATTATGTCACAGTTTAATTGACAGTCTTTTACTCCCTTACCTAATAGTAGATAAAATAATGGTGTATTTTACAATCCTTGAAATCTTATATTTAATAACATATAGTATTTATGATGTACTGTGCTATGTTGTTTATGTACTCAGTATCATTTAGGCTCTGCTGTCTCTGTAAGGCTGGTATTACTGTCCTAATTTATGGATGATGCTACTTAGAAAGAACATGTGCCTCGCCTAGGGTCATAAAACTAATAATTGGTAGAGCCTGAACTTGAAAGCAGAGTTTGTGCTGCTGTCCTCCACTGCAGTGCTTTAGGCCTTTCTCACATATGGTGTTACTGAGAAGTCCGAAGTCAATTCATACCTTATTTGCTTTTTTAAATTCAGATATATTAACCAACCCTAATTACTACTTAATCCTGCCTGCATCCTTTTCCACTCCTTTTTTCATATAGATTGCTGCTGCTGCTGCTGCTAAGTCGCTTTAGTCGTCTCCAACTCTGTGCGACCCCATATAGATAAGGTATCCATTAAAAATATGGGTGGGGTTAGTGTTATCATGTAGAAAATTTCCACACAATAATGTATAAAGAGGTTGGTGTATGGATAAAATGCATTGCAGGATTTACATACTTTTTGGCACAAAAGAATGGCAACACTAGTATATTACTATATTGTGACAAAGTGAAATTTTTGGTGTAATAAACAGGTAAGAATTTGATTAAATAAGCTTTGATAGAAAAATAGGTAGTCATTTAATTGTGTTTACTAATATAGTTGCTAAACAAAGCGGGGTCAGGGGAGGCTACAGAAAACAAAGATAAACAGAATGATCTCAATTTTCTCAGAAACAGAGTTCACCCACAAATATGTTTCTAGTAAATGAACCCAAAAATCAACACTATTAACAATCCATGGTGGTGCTGTGATTATAAGTGATAACCCTACACCTCCAATACACAGATGACACCACCCTTCTGGCAGAAAGCAAAGAACTAAAGAGCCTCTTGATGAAAGTCAAAGAGGAGAGTGAAAAAGTTGGCTTAAAACTCAACATTCAGAAAACTAAGATCATGGCATCCAGTCCCATCACTTGATGGCAAATAGATGGGGAAACAATGGGAACAGTGAGAGACTTTATTATTGGGGGCTCCAAAATCACTGCAGATGGTGATTGCAGCCATGAAATTAAAAGACACTTACTCCTTGGAAGAAAAGCTATGACTAACCTAGACAGCATATTATAAAGCAGAGACATTACTTTGTCAACAAAGGTCCATCTAGTCAAAACTATGGTTTTTCCAGTGATCATGTATGGATGTGAGAGTTGGACTGTAAAGAAAGCTGAGCGCCAAAGAATTGATGCTTTTGAACTGTGTTGGAGAAATCTCTTGAGAGTCCCTTGGACTGCAAGGAGATCCAACCAGTCCATCCTAGGGGAGATCAGTCCTGGGTGTTCATTGGAAGGACTGATGCTGAAGCTGAAACTCCAATACTTTGGCCCACCTGATGTGAAGAACTGACTCATTTGAAAAGACCTTGATGCTGGGAAAGATTGAAGGCGGGAGGAGAAGGGGACAGCAGAGGATGAAATGGTTGGGTGGCATCACCGACTCAGTGGACATGAGTTGGGTAAACTCCAGGAAACTGCGATGGACAGGGAGGCCTGGCATGCTGTAGTCCTTGGGCTGCAGAGAGTTGGACATGACTGAGCAACTGAACTGAATTGAACTGACTCTATAACTCCATGGACTGCAGCCCACCAGGCTCCTCTGTCCATGGGATTCTCCAGGCAAGAATGAGTGGGTTGCCATGCCCTCTTCCAGGGCATCTTCCCACCACAGGGATAGAACTAACATCTCTTACATCTCCAGCATTGGCAGTCAGGTTCTTTACCACTAGCACCATCTTGGAAGCCCATTTATCATTCTGAGTTTAAAATAGATCTTTTCAGATCTCATATCTGTGAATAAATTTCATTGTCCTAAACTTTACCTGCCATCTCCTTGGGGACTGACTCCATGCCCTCTTTAGTTCTGCAGTTATAAGGGAGCTGGGAAGGTATAGTCCGTGGTTAGTGAGCACTCTTCTGGTATGGATCTGTTGGACTGAATGGAGAATCTTCTACTTCATTGCTTGTCTCCTGCACATTCTTAATCAACTCAATATAAGATAGATTAAAACTTCTACAAAAATTTCTCTTGGGGTTTTCAATAAGTTCATATCTTTCAGGTGCCAAACTCCCTTTTCAGTGTTCATCTTCTTTATGCCTGTGTTATCAGAGTCTAACCACTAAATGGAAGTGTATGAAGGATACTTGGAGAGTATATCGTAACTATCTCAGGAGAAACATCTTTTTTATTGAAGTATAGTTGATGTAAAATATAGTTTGTACAGCATAGTGACTGACACATTTTTAAAGAATATACTCCATTTTTAGTCGTTATAAAATATTAGCTGTATTCCCTAAGTCATACAATATATCCTTGAAGCTTATTTTGTACATAAGTTTGTATCTCTTAATCTCATACTTCTCTATTGCCCTTCTGATAACTTTTTGTTCGTTCTTTGTATCTGTGAATATGCTTCTCCCTGCTGATAACTTCTAATTTGTTCTCTATACCTGTAAGTCTGCTCTGTTTTTATTATATTCACTAGTTTGTTATATTTTGGGGGGGATTATACATAAAAGGGATATCATATAGTACATGCATTTCTCTGTCTGACTTATTAAACTTAGCATAATAATCCTCCAAGTCATTCCATGCTGTTGCAAATGGAATTATTTTATTTTTTCATGGTTGTGCAGTATTCCACTATGTGTGTGTGTAGTATGTGTATGTATGAGTGTGTGTGTGTATGTATATAGATGTGTGTGTCTGTGTGTTTCCATATACTTCTACAAAAAAGTGGAATGAAGACAACATTTCATGAAAATTAAAAGCCTTTATGGGTGTGTTGGGTATAACTATTGAATGTAATACCTGCGAACTGTTAGTGAAAGAACAGAATTAATCTTCATCTGGCTAAAGTAAAAACTGCTGGCCACAGGTATTAGTTTCTGCAGAAATCCCTTGGTCAATAATGAATTAACAGTTGTCATGTATTTAGGTGCTCTTATGTTGGATGCATACGTATTTATAATTGTTACATCTTCTTGAATTGATCCCTTGTTCATTATATAGTGTCCTCCTTTGCCTCTTTTAGCAGTCTTTATTTTAAAGTCACTTTGTCTGATGTAAGTATTGCGACTCTGACTTTTTAAAATTTCCATTTGCATGAAATACCTTTCCATCCCCTCAATTTCAGGATAAGCATCTTTTATTAGACAAATGGGTGCCTAATTCTTAGGCCATAATTATCTTGAACTTCAGAGTTAAGTAGAATCTGTGGAGTGATGAAGAGAAAGGTTTTCTAACCTTATTTCATTTGGGCAGTTTTCCTTTCTTTTCAGCAGCTAAGCATACACAGATCACTGTGCTTGTTTATAAACATTCTCCATCCATCCAATTTTAAAATCCCTTCAAAAACTGCTAAGGAATTGACCATAGAGCTTCATGTTGTGATTGATTTTATGTGTGTGTGTGTGTATCAAGGTTTGGAATACATCTTATAGGTATTTTTAAAGCCTTTGAGAATTTGGAGAAGCTGCATCATGAGTATCAAATGCTTTTAAACAGAAATTCTAAGGTCATGAATTTAAATGATGATGTTTTCATTTTTAAAACATTGCCAGAATGAGGAAATTTGAGGGAGAACTTTGTTTGGAACTAGTGAACTTATCATATTTCCTTCCTTTTTGCCAAATATGACATGACTTTCAAGTTAAGATTATATCCCTTTTCCTTGAATTTTTGAAATCTGATATTTCTATATTCATAAAATGGTAAGTCCCCTCCCCTTTTAACTCATCTGATGGGCCTTCCAGAATTTCCAGTGAGACCTTTCTGGTTAGTTTTTATCACAAATACTGGCAATGCTCAGTGAGCTCAGTAACAGTAGGTATCACGCACCTCAACAACTGTAGATAGCAGTTCAGCTTGTTTCTCCTCACTTGGCCTCACCTCCAGTCTCCTTCCTGTCCCTTTGTCTTCCTTCATCACTCTCTTCCTGTCTGTGTACTGGCCTCTTGGGTCATCCTTGTGTTTCCAAACATCCCGTTTCAGAATCAGAGAGTATCTTTTTATTTCTATTTAGATAGACCTTTCTTGACTTCCCTGGTGGCTCAGATGGTAAAGCGTCTGTCTACAATGCAGGAGACCTGGGTTCAATCCCTGGGTTGGGAAGATTCCCTGGAGAAGGAAATGGCAACCCACTCCAGGACTCTTGCCTAGAAAATCCCATGGATGGAGGCGCCTGGTGTCCATGGGGTCGCAAAGAGTTGGACTCGACTGAGCGACTTCACTTTCACTTTTCACTTCTTTTTTCTTAGCCACAACATCCCCAGTTTGAAAAGTGCTAGACATTTTTCAGTTGCAGGTTGGCTCAAAAATAAGTGAAATTAGAGCATTTCAAATATTCAGTAGTCCCTTGTTCCCTTCACCTGCATACGCGAAAGCATTCTATTTGTAATGAGTTGAGAGAAAAGAGACCTGGATTGAGCGTTGGTTCGACCAGTTCTCTACAGGGCTAAACTTAAACTTCAGTTGTGGCAGAAAATGCACTCAAAGAAGTATGTCAGCATTATTGTTCTGCCTATTTTCCACAACCATTCTGCCTATTTTCTGCTCTCATATCCTACCGGCCCTAATTGCCTTAAGGAATTCTGTCAGTTACCACTTGTCCAGCTATCAGTATATTCTAAGTGGATCATGTGCCACGTTCAATAAAATCCTGTGGGAGGTGAAATAAGTGCAAGTATCAGAGGTTATGTTCATGACAGTCTAGCAATTTCTTATTGTTTCTTAATAGGCAAGTGGATCAAAGAAGCATGATCAACATTTGCTTCTCTTAATATCTATTCTGTCATCCTTAGTAACCTGGGGAAAGAGTTAATCAATACAAGCATCAATACAGAATTTACTTACTAGATGACCATAAATCTTAGAAAATGTCAAAAATATGAAGCTCATTGAGAATTATAGCTTTTCAGATTAAGGCTATCTCCATTTTTAACAACTCAGCAGACAATGTAGTAAAAGAGGAAGATAATGTAGTAAAAGATGATAATGTATTTAATTCTTAAAATTTACTTTAAATTCTGAAAAGAACTTCAATTTTAAGTTTAGCCCTGTAAAGAATTGACTTAATACCTATAAAATATCTGTCGATATTTTACCAGTCCAGGGAAAGTGTACCACATTCCTCCAGGTATATTTTTGGATCACCAAGATATTTTAATTTATTCTGTTAAAGTTATAAAATTCTTAGATCCGTTAAGAATAGCAAAGGTAGAAAAATAATTATTAAGCAGATTTAAATAATGCTGATACACTTCTTTGACTACATTTTCTTCTGAATTTCCACAAATAAATGTGTTCATAATGAGAGAGTCAATTCCTAGGCAGGTTGATAGGAAGTCTGGGGATCCTCAAGGAGAGAGGTCTGGGGTTCTCGAGGAGGAGGAAAGAACAAACTTTTTTTCCCTCTACATTCCTTAGGATTATATAACAATAATGTATCCTGATTGAGGACAGTTTCTGGAAAAAACCTTCTGGCTAATCCTGTTATCTTAAAATGTAAATTATGGGAGTGTGTCTAGTAAGGTCTTTACAACCTACAGACATTCTTTTGATTGACTGTAATAACTAATTAAAAGTATATGACTCCATTGCTAACACTAGTGAGGTGCACTCTTTCTGCCCCTTTCTGACGTCTATGTCAGAAGCTTTCTCTATCTCTTTTATACTTTAATAAAACTTTATTAAACAAAAGCTCTGAGCGATCAAGCCTCATCTCTGGCTCTGGATTGAATTCTTCTCCTCCGGAGGCCAAGAATCCCAGCATCTTTCGTGGTTCAGCAACGACATTTCAGTATCAATCAGCATTGATTTAATTCATATGTTGTTATATGAAACCACATTACAAAATGCCTTGGAAAATTGTATATTATATGCAATTGTGGCCTAGAAATCATATTATATATCAAGGCAAGAATACTAGAGTGAGTTGTCATTTCCTTCTCCAGGGGATCTTCACAATGCAGGGATCAAACCAGGGTCTCCTGAATTGCAGGCTGATTCTTTACTGTCTGAGCCACCAGGGAAGCCAATATATACACATAAACACACAAATACAGACACACACAGATGCACACTCTTAGATTTCCATGTATAGAAGGTCATGTTCCAGCACTACAAAAAGACTTAATCTTCTTGAAATAATAATGATAGAAAAAAATTGATTCACTGTTTTAATAGGTAGAGTCAGACACAACTGAAGCGACTTAGCAGCAGCAGCAGTGATCATATTTAAGTAATGCTTCTTATAGTTTACCTCAATCCTAGATATATTTCTTCTGGATTGATTTTTAAGGAGGAAATGAAAATGATTGGTCTCTTAGGTTGGTTTCTGTAGAAGCAGAGCCCAGGGAAAGGATTTAAGTTGTAACTGATTTTTAGATGTGCCATATGCCAAGCATGAGGTGTGGGAGAGCACCTCTCTGGTGAGACGGTTCTCACGGGATGAAGTTGTTGCTCTAGAGAAGTAGGAACACTACTAGCAGCTGGGGGTAGGTGTGTTGTTCAAATGCTAAGTAATGTCTGACACTTTGCGACCCCATGGACTGCAACACACCAGGCTTCGCTGTCCTTCACTGTCTCCCAAAGTTTTCTCAAACTCATGTCCATTGAGTCGGTGATGCAATCCAACCATCTCATCGTCTGTTGCCCTCTTCTCCTCCTACCCTCAGTCTGTCTCATCATCAGGGTCTTTTCCAATGAGTCGACTCTTCATGTCAGATGGCCAAAAGATTGGAACTTCAACTTCAGCATCAGTCCTTCCAATAAATATTCAGGGTTGATTTCCTTTGGGATTAACTGGTTTGATCTCCTTGCAGTCCAAGGGACTCTCAAGAGTCTTCTCTAGCACCACAGTTTGAAAGCATCAGTTCTTCAACATTCAACCTTCTTTATGGTCCAACTCTCACATCCATACATGACTACTAGAAAAACCATAGCTTTTACTATATGGACTTTTGTTCACAAAATGATGTCTGCTTTTTAATATGCTGTCTAGCTTTGTCATAGCTTTTCTTCCAAGGAGCAAGCATCTTTTAATTTCATGGCTGCAGTCACCATCTGCAGTGATTTTGTAACCCAAAAAAAGAAACTCTATCACTCTTTCCATTTTCCCCCATCTATTTGCCATAAAGTGATGGGACCAGATGCCATGATCATTTTTTGAATGTTGACTTTTAAGCCAGCTTTTTCACTCTCTTCTTTCAGCTTCATCAAGAGGCCATTTAGTTCCTCTTCACTTTATGCAATTAGGGTGGTATCATCTGTATATCTGAGGTTGCTGTTATTTCTCCTGGCAGTCTTGACTCCAGCCTGAGTTTTATCCAGCCTGGCATTTTGTGTGATGTACACTGCATATTAGTTAATAAGCAAGGTGGCAACATACAGCCTTGACGTATTCCTTTCCCAATTTTGAATCAGTCTGTTGTTCCATGTCTGGTTCTAACTGTTCCTTCTTGACCTGCATACAGGTTTCTCAGGAGGCAGTTAAGGTGGTATGCTATTCCGATCTCTTGATGCATTTTCCACAACCCATTCTGATACACACAGTCAAAGGCTTTAGTGTAGTCAACGAAACAGATGTTTTTGGGGGATCCCCTTGCTTTTTCTACAATCCAACAGATGTTGGCAATTTGATCTCTGTTTCCTCTGCCTTTTCTAACTCCAGCTTGTCCTTATCACTGATTGAATCTTGGTAGAATATTAACATTGTCCACTGAAATTCTATACAATCTTCATTGACGCAGTCAGACACATTTTGTTATGAATAATACCTTCCTTTACTCAGTCATTCTTATTTTGCTTAATGTCCTAATTTTTATTGTTATTTAATTATTCCTAAAAGTATTAGCCTTTCCTAAGCTTTGTTTTCACAGATTACTGGAGAGTAATACTGGAATTAGTGTATAGGGATGGTGACCAGGAAGTCCCAATTATCTCATGAGTGCTCTAGGCTTCCAGTGTTACTCTTCACTCTTTACTAAAGTCTTTTATGGGTGCCTCGTAATCTGGCCAGATAGTTATTATATGATTAATATATGTTAACATTTGCTATTATGTCACCTGAAATTCATTTGCTATCATCTCAGGTGGAATTCATTAAAAATTAATGTTTTAGTTCAGGGTATTTATATGAATAAGTTTAGGGTGGAATTAATTTGCTATTTTAGAAATTTTCAAAAGAACTTTTAAAGAAGGATGTTATACATTTATGAACTCCTATGATTTACTTAAGTTGCTTTAATTTTGAAAATTTTAAAAACCCTTATGCTGTTATTTCAATGAATTTTTAATGTGGATTCATGCATTTTGAGTACTATAGTGGAATAAACCACTACTTCTTGGCATAACTCCTTAGTAAATTTTATGTTGTGATGCAGCTTCATGAAGCTGTGTACCAATTCAACCATCATGGGTACGATGAAAATGAAAGTGAAAGTTAGTCACTCAGTCGTGTCTGACTCTTTGCGACCCTATGAACTGTAGCCCACCAAGCTCCTCTGTCCATGGAATTCTCCAGGCAAGAATCCTGGAGTGGGTTGCCATAGTATAAAAATTTATATAAAGCATATACCAAACATGTTCTGAACTGGTTCAATACACAAACATATTTAAACCTCGTTAACAACCCTATGAAACATGCTTGCTTAACATCCCCAATTTGCACAAGAGAAAACTGACGCCGAGTGATTAAGTGGCTTGCCTGAGGTTACATAGCAAGTGGAGCCACAATTCAAACACACAGTCTGACTTCAGAATTGAGTGCTTGACTACTTCTCTAATAGAAGTGTTCTCAGTAGTAGTCTTGATCTTCCTTCCCAAGTGGCAGTCTGCACATACACCAGAAGTAGCTAGTACTGATCTTGTTCATGTGCATTGAAAATTGCCAGCAACAGTTGTTATTCTAACTAAACCAGGACCATTAGCCTTGAAACAGCTAGGATGCTATGAGGCTATCACATGGTTGCTCTTATTCGCCCCCTTTTCTCTCCTTCCTCTTTCATTCTCTCTCCTCCCTTTCTCTTTCCTCCTCTTTTTCCTTAAAGGTATAATATACTATTTAAAAAGAAATTTTTAACTAGTTCAGGAGCTGAAAAAAGGCCTAA
This sequence comes from Muntiacus reevesi, assembly GCF_963930625.1. Taxonomy (NCBI): domain Eukaryota; kingdom Metazoa; phylum Chordata; class Mammalia; order Artiodactyla; family Cervidae; genus Muntiacus; species Muntiacus reevesi. The sequence continues at coordinate 265,546,896 of NC_089249.1, read as the reverse complement.
AATTCTGCAACTCAGAAAATGAGGTAAGAAATGTGATAATATGCTTATGAAAAGAGTATAGCTATAACTATTTTATAAATATCAACTTAACTATTATATACTTTAAGTATAAATAGCATATGTGTGTGTGTGTGTGTGTGTGTGTGTGTATTTTTTTCACTTTGCCTTATAGAGTCTGAGTGATGCTGAATGTTAATTGAGGAATTATAATGAAGTCCTTATTTTACTGATGGCTAGTCTAGAATTTCACAACTTACTAATATTATTGTTTTAAGATGTTAAGACCATCATATATTCTAAAGCAGTACTCACAGTTGTTATGTTGGGAAAGATATGCTAACATTGTTTTTTTGACTGAATTTTATTTTGAAATCTTTAGACAATTCTCATAGAATGAGGGGGAAAATAATATGTCTGTAATTTTCAACATCAAAAGTTGGTTGCGATTATTTCTCTACTTACATATTTTTTCTATTCTGAGGTTTTTGCTTCTTTTATAAAGTGAAGGAATTTCTTTTTAGAAAGTTAGAAACCTTTTGGTATTTAACTCTCTCTTTGGAAAGGGAAATTAGCAGCTGTAGAGTTTTATTCAGACTTGGTCTGATTGTATATCTAGAAATGAAGTCCTACCTTAACTGTTTAATTAAAGACTGGAAAAAAGTATTTAAGCAGGTGTTAATCAAGTCTTAAAAAAAATATTGCATACCCCAGCCTTTCCAGGTGCAGTTCAAGATTTTTCCACCTACAAAATAAAGCAGAAACTAGTTAGGGAGATGAAATCTATTTTGAGGCCAGGAAGTTTATTTCTTAAAGTTGAAGAATCATATGATTATCACCTAACACATAATACTGGTTCCTTTTAAAGAAAGAATACATCTTAAAACTTTTTTATATAGCTTTATAATTGACATTGCATTATTTGTAGCTGATATACATGAAACTACATAGGTATCAGACATGTAACATGATACATTTTGCCATAGATGCATTTATTCATGAAATAATTACTATAATCAAAATAATAAAGGTAGCATTTTTCATTGTAAGGTACGTAAGCACAAAGAAAGTACATGAAACAGTATTATTCAGTGGTTTATCGAACACTACATAGATAGATAGATAGGTGATAGATAGATAGATAGATAGATAGATAGATAAAATACCTTGGTGGCTCAGTGGTAAAGAATCTGCCAAGCAAATTCAGCAGATGGTGGATTTGATCCCTGGGTTGGGAAGATCCTTTAGAGAAGGAAATGGCAGCCCACTCCAGTATTCTTGCCAGGGAGATCCCATGGACAGAGGAGCCTGGCAGACTACAGTCCACAGGATCAGTAAAGCACTGGACACAGCTTAGTGATGAAACAACATGCATACACACACGCACACATACATACATACATATATATATATATATATATATATATATATATATATATGCATGCATACATACATATATATTATATGTATGTTACTATATTCCATTTGTAAATCTAATGTTTTGTTTAGAATTTTTGTGTGAATAACCATGATATATTGCATTTAGAAATAAGAAATTAAAAAATACAAGTTAATGACAAAATGTGGAAGGCTTACAGGCCCAAGGTTTTCAGGCACGAAGTCTGAATAATGATTGGCTGATCACTAAGATGTGCTGACCTAGGGATGATCTCTACGATGTCAATAATTAAAAGAAAAATTAATTTTAAAACTCCCAAAGAGTCCTCAGTGGTAGCACATCAAGGGAGAGAGGGACTCTACATGATTGCTCCAAGCAAGTTACTAAACAACAAAAAACATGAACCAAGCAATTCCCTGGAATGGGGATCGGAATCTCAGACTATGCATTGGCAGCTCCCATTTCACGCTTATTCCAAGTTAAATGCTCTTTAAGGGAGTGGCTGGTCAGTTATCTCGACCTGCGAAACTAATTTTTCCCCATCCTCCTTCCCTCTCTTCCTTCTTTTTCTCCTTTTTATTGCTTTTTTACTTCCTTGTTTCACTTGTCATTCCTTTCTGATCCCCTTTTCCTTTCTCTTTTTTCTTTTTTGTTGCTGAGTAGTAATATTCCTGTAAGTTACACTGTGACTGGACATTATTTGTACATGTATATTTAGCTGGAGCACACATATGTCTGGAAATCACACATATTTGATGTAAAAACCAAGATGTTTACAGAATTACAAATTAACCTTGCTCACCTCTACCTAGATGTTGAGTATTGCTGTCATTTTCTTTCTTTGAACACTTCTGTTTTCCTAACATTTCTTAAATGTTTAAAGATTTCAAGTTTTCTGTATCAAATATGTAGTCATTCTTGTAAACCTCTTGGGGTAAAACCAATAAATGCTATTTATTAGTTGAATAATTAAATTAAATTTAGTAATTAACTTAAATGAGTGAAAATATAGTTAATTGAAAAAATATAGCAATTCAAAGATGCAAGAGAAATATTGAATGTAAAAATACAGTGCTTGTGAAGTTTAAATTTTGAGATTGTTCTTGAGACATAAAGGAATTTAAAAAGAAAATTTTATTTGTTCACACTTTGGGACACACCCAGATGTATTTTAATATGAAAAATATAGAAGCAGTAGTTTTCAAACATTTTTTATAAGCTCAAACAGAACTATATTATGCCAAGAATATTTTGCCTTAATTTTTAATATCATGTGTCATTCAATGAAAGCTAATCCATATGTTTGTGAGTCATTTAAATTAAATTATCAAAATATTGATTTGAAGAACCACTTGATATCTAAAGAGAGATTTTAGAATTTTAAAAAGAGATTATTTTAAATTTTAAAAATTAGATTATTTTATCATACTAATGATGAGAGCACAAGAATCTTATGGAAGACTCAGAATTATTTTTAACATTGAACAGTACATTTTTTAGGTGTTATCAGAAAATATTTACTGCTACTGAAAAGAGGATAAATATGTTTCTCTGGGTGAGTAAAGTCTGAGCCTGTAAAATCCCATTAAGATGGTTGGTTAGCATCCCCCAAATAAATGTAAGCAGTTATATGCAAATGTATACAGTATTTTTGTGAAAAAGACTCCTTTCCGAATATTTACTGAATATTTTCCAGTTTTGCACACATTACATGACAAAACTTACAGCTCTTTAATTAATTCCCAAATAAAATTTGAAAATAAATCTTAATATCTGAATTCAAGTTTTGTTTTGTTTGTAATGCTCCTGGTGATTTTAATCTTCCCAACTCTCTCTCCCTCTCGTTTTTAACCTACTATAGCAATAAAGCTATAGTCATAAGAATTCTTTTCCCTGCACCCAGGTAAATTGATACTGAATATTAGAGTTGTTCTATTTCTAACACTTTTGTAAGCATGGGCGTACAGGCACAGTCATGTGTTTCGTGAGTTTGGAAACATGCAAAGCTCATGGGAAAATATTTGTCACAACACTTTCAATCAATAAATACCTGTTCACATCTGGAAGAGCTGCAGCCTGTATGGCCTGATTCTATTCCTATGGAATGAAGAGGTGGTAACTTCATCAAAACTCTGCTGGCAAATCTATGTAAAAATACATTTATTTGGGGAATGCTAACCAACCATCTTAATTATGTTTCATACCAACTCTTATCATGTCATAACACTAACATTTATGTCAATATATTTTAGTGTTTAATAAGATTAATATAGTAAACTTTAAGATTATTTAAACATTATTTAAATTACAATATATTTTAGTGTTTAAATTATGCCAATGTGCTAAGAGTTTTAAATGTTTTTTAAAGAGTTTTAAATTTTTTAGTTCGCTTCACAGCAGTAAAGAAATGCTTAATTTTTTCCTCTCCTTTATTTCTAAGTATCAAAAATGTCACCTTCCCACTAACTACTTTCTTTCCTGAAGATTTTTTTCTGCAAGTCTTGTATTTTTCTAGTCATTAAATGAATGCCAAAGTTTACATACATACTTATCATATATACCTCATGTATACATATTGGCTTTTTATAGCTACCTTAGATTTTCTCTGTGTCATTTGAGGGTCATAAGATATGGAGTTCGGCAGTCCTGCGTTCCTTTCCTACCTTCGTTATGTAATATTGGTGTCACCTTTGTGCAAGTTGGAAAACTTCCTTGAATATAAGTTTCTTCATGAAAATAATAACATATAAAGGAAAGAGTTGCTTAGAAGATTAAGTAAGATAACTGCATAGCATAGTTCCAGGCCTAGAGTAAACATTCAGTAAATGGTGGTAAATGGAAGAAAAGTTATAACCAACCTGCTGCTAAGTCACTTCAGTCGTGTCCGACTCTGTGCGACCCCATCCCTGTGATTCTCCAGGCAAGAACACTGGAGTGGGTTGCCATTTCCTTCTCCAATATGTGAAAGTGAAAAGTGAAAGTCAAGTTGCTCAGTCGTGTCCAGCTCTTTGTGACCTCGTGGACTGCAGCCTACCAGGCTCTTCCATCCATGGGATTTTCCAGGCAAGAATACTGGAGTGGGGTGCCATTGCCTTCTCCGAATAACCAACCTAACAGCATATTAAAAAGCAGAGACATTACTTTGCTGGCAAAGGTCCATCTAGTCAAAGCTGAGGTTTTTCCAGTAGTCATGTATGGATGTGAGAGTTGGACTATGAAGAAAGCTGAGCACTGAAGAATTGATGCTTTTGAACTGTGGTGTTGGGGAAGACTCTTGAGAGTCCCCTAGACTGCAAGGAGATCCAACCAGTCCATCCTAAAGGAAATCAGTCCTGAATATTTTTTGGAAGGACTAATGCTGAAGCTGAAACTCCAATACTTTGGCTACCTGATGCAAAGAACCAACTCATTGGAAAAGACCCTGATGCTGGGAAAGATTGAAGGCAGGAGGAGAAGGGGATAACAGAGGATAAGGTGGTTGGATGGCATCACCAACTCAATGGACATGACTTTGAGTAAGCTCCGGGAGTTGGTCTGTGGGTCCATGGGTCACAAAGAGTCAGACATGACTGAGTGACTGATCTGAGATGAACTGACTGAAATGGCAGTATTGATGCCTTAGTTTGCATGAGTTTATGTTATATTCTCTCTGTATCTTTAATTTAGAGGCTTTTAAAGCAGTGACTCTTGCTTTCCTGAAGGATCTTATCACAATCATCCTAGGGGCTATTATAAATACTCGTTCTTCCTGTTCTACTTCTCCTTGTTTGGTTCAAGATTTATCCCTGAAAAGACAGTTTTCTAAAGGTGAGTTTAATTAAAAAAAAATCTTATCATACACACACACATACGTGTGTGTGTTTCTTTTAACTATTTGAGCACATTTACAGTAAGGTAACCCACTCCAGTACTCTTGCCTGGAGAATCCCATGGAGGGAGGAGCCTGGTAGGTCACAGTTCATGGGGTCGCAAAGAGTCAGACATGACTGAGTGACTTCACTTTCACAGTAAGTTTTATTACATTGAGTAGTTTTCCTAACGATTGGCATTTCCAGAAAAGTTTTGTTTGACAATTTTCATTTTGCTTTCCTCACAGTGATTTCAGTCATTTTAATTTGTCTCTCCGTGAGTATTTCTACAACTGAGAGGAACTGAAATAAAAAAGTAGAGGCTGACTGTTGATAGCTAGGCCTACCATCAAACAACACATCTCTGTCTGCAGAGGACAGTGATAGAGCACCCAAGAGAGGAACCTCAGGAGAGGACCCATGTAAGACATTGTTCAAACTAGAAGTCACTTGAGAGGGAAAGGGGACACTAAAATATTTAACAGATACTATTTTATCTACCACAAGTGAAGAAATAGGAGTATTCTAGGCCAGTTTGTCTGGTCATCCTACCTAGGGGATAAACTGGAAATGAATTTAGGACTGATGAATGAAGAGGGAGATTGATGTACAGTGAAAGAGGAGAATGAAATAATAAGATGTAATAAAGGAGCTAGATCAGAGAGAGGGAAAAATCTGAGGGTCGTAAGAATATATTCATGACTGCATTCAAAATATATTTATGCACAATAATATATTCAAATGCCTATTCAAAACTACATTTTTGTGAACATTTTGTAAATGTTCTTTTAATGAAAATGTTTTTCATGAAAATATTTTCCTGATAGATATATTTTTATGGATATATATTTTTATTGGGAGAGAGAGGAATTGAGCATTCCATATGATGCTATTATGAAGCCAAATTGAAAAATAGTGAAAATACAGAAAATCTTGAAGAGATGGTGAAACTATCCTTTCTAATATGGACTGTTGTAACTTATTTTTAAGTTTAGCTGGTAAAAGTACTAAGCTTTCAGCAAAGTAACTTTCCATGACTTTGCTTGTAGAGAATAGACTTTCGGGAGTTGACTTGATAAATTTTGAGTCCTGAGAAAAGTATTGAATGTAATTAATATTAAGAATCAAAACTCAAAAGAATTAAAATTGGGCTTGCTTTAACTTGGGGCCAATATACATAATCATAAAGGGTTTATATTTCTATATGAAATGCTGGGGTTGCTTTATCTCTGTTTTTATTGGCTGCTCCAGTGAAAATCCTACTGGTCAGGGGATTAGCCAAAATGTAGGTGGAGGAAAGAGTAGGAAGAGAATGTGGGGGAAAATTTTGGTAGGAAGAAGCTAAAATTGGATTGGAATTCTCTACAAAAGTAGAATAATCAGGTCCTTAACAGAGAGTTACAGTTGTCTTCTGTGTTTTGAATTTAAGCAGTTTAAATATTCTTGGGGACGGAAATATTTTCTTAGCATAAAACACAGGTGCAGGTACTGCGCAGCCAAGGAAAAGCACTGGTAAACATTTGAACGTCCTTCCAATGGCGTGGTTCAGAGCCAAACTTTCAATCTGCCTCAGTGGCTTAATTTTCTCATCACACTCAAATAGAGATAGCCTGTTCTCAGTGTAATGAAAGGACCATCTCAGAGTAACACGAGGAATCTTTGTGCAGAGGCAATGGAGGCTAAAATAATCTTCAAGGGAGTTAGCTGTGTTTGTTCAGCAGCAAGACACTTTTAAATGGAAAGTGTTCTCTGGCTGTTTGTACTGGACAGTGATGTTTTTACATTCCAGCCATCTCACTTAGTCTCATTGGACTGGATTCTCCCTTTTAAGTTAAGAGGTAGTTGGCAGAATGTCTCCCCTGGCATAGAGGAGAGAAGAAACTTTTTCTTTCTGTTTTCAGAGTTTTCAAAGCTTTTGTATATATGCCAGGTTATGACAATAAAAGCTAGAAACAACAAATTATTCTAGGCTTTGGTAGATAAGAGAAGCCCACTTTTGTTAAGAGATTCAGATCTTTTGGGCATTTATCGCCCTGATAATTCATTTTGTCGTTTTTCACCTTCTTACGTTCTCTCCCTGGACAGAACTCCATGTTCTCAGAACACGGGCAACCATTCCTTCTTTCTCTGAGTGTGTAGTGGCTATGACAGTCTCCATGTGTGCCCTTTTGGTTTTTTCCCAAAAAAGAGAAACGCTTATTTCCTATTCTGGATTCTTTTCCTTTTCCGTACTAATTCCTGATTATCTGCCTTTCTCCATTATAACATGTCTCCAAGGACTGTGGGTTAAATAGAATCATCACTAACATTCCTTCCTTTGTGAGAATACATTCTGGCATTTAGAATATCTGTAAAGGGAGTTAGGTCACTGACTTAAAATTTTGGTGTTTTTGTTGTTGATAAAAATTTTGAAGATTCTTTATAAAATTACCTTGCCATATTTTTCCCCTTGGGTTCTCACGCATTTTGAACAGTTTCTCTTTTCAGGATATAGTCCTATTTTTATCGAGATGGTAACTTCTCCAATATTTGGATAGTTAAGTGGGAAGGAGAAGAAGGCAACAAGTACTGTGGAAATGAAGTGAGAGAGAGAGACTTACGTTCTGAATTCTTTCAGAAAGCATGCACTTCTGATTCCACAAAATAGACATGATAGTAGTTAAAACACTTGTATTTAAAAAGCAATGATTTGACAATGAGGTTGACAAATTTCAATTAAACATAGCTGCTTTCTGGGTGGGACTGATTCACCTTTAACAGCATGGAGTCACAATTGCAATGGACTCAGCAGCATCCTGTGTGTCTAATAGTGACCATTTATTAATCCAAATTGAAGTTTTAAAATCCTTATAAAACTTAAATAATAGATACATTAAGTTGTTCTCAAGAGAAAAAACAGTTTCTTAAAACACTTTTTAACCAATGCATGCTTGCATGCCTGCATTGCTTCAGACATGTCCAACTCTGTGTGACCCCATGGACTGTAGCCCACCAGACTCCTCTCTCTATTAGATTCTCCAGGCAAGAATATTGGAGTGGGTTGCCATGCCCTCCTCCAGGAGATCTTCCCAACTCAGGGATCAAACCCACATCTCTTATGTCTCCTACATTGGCAGGAGGCTCTTTAGCTCTAGTGCCACCTGGGAAGCCCTTTTCCCAATGGCATGTTGGTAAAAGATAGAAATATTTAATCCAGGTAGTTTTCCATATAGTGGTATTATTCCAACAGAGCAACTAGAGTAGTCAGGGTAGGGAATAAAAAGCAAAAAGATAACACTGGTCTGGATTGGGCTGAATCTCTTTAACAAATTAAGGGTTGCAAGATGCAACTGAAAAAATAACTAGGCTTCCTTGTCAGGACTTAAACTCCAGCATGAGCTGTGGTGGAGGTCCACAGGAAACCTTTTTTGGGGGAAACAAACAATTATTCTGGACATGTGGCATGGCAAAGGAATTGGAATTTGGCAGGCTCAACTGCATTAATTTCTTCTGGGTGTAAAATATGTTAATTTGCCACTGTCTGGAAGAAACCATGATGAGTCATTCTCACAACTACGTAGAGTCTGCTTCTAACATTCCAGTGTTTATTGCTTTGATTACTTTTTCTCTTTATAACTCTACTTTTTAATAACTTGTAAACGTAATTATGAAAAATCCTTTTATTCCACATGAAACACATTTCTACCAGATAGTCTTGAGTAAACAGTTGATCATACTTAGTTCCCATTCTGAAATTGATTGTATTTTCTGTTGAATCATGAAACATCTCATGAAGAGAGGCTGGATTTCCTTTATATTTCTTCTGATAATAATTTTTCCCAATTTGTTGTCAAATCAGATCAATGCTGTATCCATGAAATGGCTCTCCCAATACCAACAGATTTTACCTGCACTTTCCAAGCATTCAGAATCATCTTGGGGGATCAGCTCTGTGTTGAAGCAGAAGAGGATTGTATGGAGAGCAAAACATGAATTCAGTGGGTTAAAAAAAGAGTTTTGTTTTATGATCTCAAAATATCTATAATTTGAAACATAACACCCCTACTACACAAATAACCCAACTTCGGCAGATGTCTCAAACCTTGTAACAAGAAGTTCTTCTGCTCAGTCTTCAAAATTACAGCATCCAAGCTCTTCTTTCCCCAACACTTCATATAATTAACACTAATCCTAAATTAAGTAATTTGAAGATAAAACATAAAAGTCTACCTGGGTTTATAATCAGTCATTAAATAATTGACAGTAAGCCATTGAATAAGACAGTGCTTTTCACTCTTATGAAAGATGTGAAAAAAATAATAACAGAATAGAATCTGTATTTGAAAGAAGTGTTTAGCTTTCTCTGTTTTGGAGAGAAAACACAGGTTCTTAAAATGCTTCCACCTTCCTACCTGTTTTCAACTAGCAATGAACATGGAATTATAAAAATTTGCACACATACCGTTTCTCTTAAAATAGCACTAAATGTATGTGAAGTCTCTAAATTAAAGCTCCCCCCCAATTACCTCCTTCCCAACTACAGGACTTTGTAAACCGTAAATGCCTTGAGATACTGGCTGAATCATCCCCTTTCCAAAACTGTCCATCTGTCTTTGAGAGTAGTTGTGATCTGGAGGTTCAAGTTGACTTACTCACTGAGCTGCCTGCCAGCTTAGATGCACTTTGTAGGTGGAAAATTGTTGGTCTTTGTCCCTCCCAGCTTGCAAGTAAAATGAAGCTGCCAAGAGATAAACACATTCTAAGTTTATCATGCTATTCTTGGCCTCAAACTACAAGCCATAAGGCAACTATTGCTCAAGGTACCGTGTTTACAAGTGTTCAGTCCTCCGCTGTTTCAGAGACCCAACAAGATGGAATTTCTTCCTGCCAGCCTATATTTTGTTTTTTCTAAGCATTCACATTTCTCAATTCCTTTTTAAAAAGTAAGGAAAGGGAGCAGCTTCTCTGACAGTATTTTGAAGGTTTGAAGTCTCATTAAAATTTTGATTGTGATGTCTTGGGGTTTTCTTCCCCAAAGGCTCTATAAGTTCCTAAAAAGACTAGAAGCTTCTTTCTGTTATTATCATTGTTATTATTATATTTGTCATCATCATCATTTTACTTATAAGTGAAAAGATATATACTAACCTATCTTTACATAGATTTGTTTAATTTTTGCTGCTTACTCTTTCTCTCAGTTGTTTACTGGATTGACATTTAATTTAACATATTTATTATCATAAAATACTGTACATGTTTATCTTTTAACTGGTAATGATTTTTCCTCTAGAGGCTATATTGAAAATAATTAATATGTTTGGTAATGTTCTCAAAACCCAAAGAAAGAATTTTTCTTTCTTTTTTTCTTTTGAGGGAAAGAGTACCGAGTTAACTTTCTTCACAAATGTCTTCCTGGCTGCATTGGATAACAGGATGTATTGAGTTCATACATCTTAAATATAAAAGAGGCGTATAGCTATATCACATCCTATATTGGCACAGTATATTGACATGTATTATGTATGATGTTACACTGTTTAAATTATTAGAAATCACATTAAAAGAAATTATAATGAGATAGGGCTTTTTACCAAATCTAGAGTATTTGGCAAAGACATGATAATCAAGTTCAATCCTTGATTTACAAATAAGATTTTGAGCTTTCAGAATTTTATAACTATATTCTATATCATGATTTCTATGCATTTCATTAAAAGTAACATAGTTTTCAGAGTTCAGTAGAGTACATATATAATTTACCTATAGAAACAGGCTTTATTTTATTTCTTGGATATTAGTCTTCACCCTGGAAACAAGTTTTGGACATATCCTCACTCATATTTGCTCTTTCAATGGCTTGATGTTGCTGCATAGTCAATTCACTTACTACGTGACAGATGAAAGGAGCATAACAGAAGAAATTGAACTTTACTTCTCATTTAAGTTCTAAGGTTAGAGAAGAAAGATTTGCAATAATCTACTCTCAGATACTGCAAGGAAAAGTGTATTGTTAATTTGAAGCATTGCTTAGGACATTGAAAGGAATAAAATCACTATGTCCTCACTAAAACAAGCTTTCAGGACTGTCATGCCTAAAGGGTTAGAATAGGCTACACAATACTGGGTGGGCTCTGAAGATGTACACATCTGATAATTAAGGACAACAGATGACTATTCTATTTGAAAATTGTCTACATGTTACTTTGTTAGAATTTATCTGCATTCTCCACTAACAACAGCAACGGCTTATGTTCTGATCCATGCCTGTAAAAATATCAACTACCTTTCCCCATACTTGTAACTCAATGTAGGTGACACATCTTGTATAATCTGAAGACTGTCTGGGCAGAGGCATTTGATGTCTGTGCTTTATAGATCTCTTGCTCTTGATTCATTATCCGCACGGTATTTTTAAATGTTCTTTCTAATACAGAAAAGCTAGATCACAAAATTAGCTATAATACTTCAAAACTTGTATTATTAAAACATATAAAAGGCTTCAACTTTGAAAGTCTAAGAAATGACCTAGATTTTAAACAGCTATGGAAATGATTGGGCATTAGTGCCACGCATTATGAGCACTATCATTTTGATTGAACTAATGTACACTTTCTACTTCTGGTAGAGGAGACTGCCAGACCTGTGATTTTGGCATTGTCAAAGGTACCATGTAAGTATATTCACTCATCTATACAAATAACTAATGTGTTAGTAGTCATTGTGGAGAGACACTTCCTGAGTTCTATTCTACAATCTTTTGCACTGTGCAGATTTATTTAGGTTACTTACTTGTCTTTAAACCTGATTCTTGGTTTCCTGGAGTAGGGAATGGCTACCCACTCTAGTATTGTTTGCCTGGAGAGTTCCATGAACTGAAGAGCTTGGTGGGCCACACAGCCCATGGGTTTGCAAAGAGTTGGACATGACCGAGAGACTAACACTTTCTTTTTTTCTTCACTTTGGCTTAAGATAAATGTAAATAATCTCAGAATTAAAGTTAGGAGGTTATGTAGGGTCCAGCATTCATTGTCACTGGTAAGAAGTAAAAGTGTTGAAATACTCACAAATAATGAAATAAATTTTTTATGAAAGATTAAGAATTGTTTTAAAATGTAGATAGTTTTCTCATTTCTCAAATAATATTCTTGCATTACCTATTAAGCCAGGAGGTTCTTTCAGTTTTCAATTTACTCTTATATTGGAATCTTTGGTTTTGATACAATTTCTTTCCCTTTTGTTGGGTGAATGTTCTTGAGGTGTATGTGTGAGGCTGTGTGGTGTGATTCAGTAGTCTTAGAGGTAATGCTGTGATAACAATAGCCCCAAGATCTCAAAATTTCAGTGGCTTAAATAAAAGTTTATTTCTCACTCATTACATTTTCAATAGAGAGAAGCTAAAGTCGTCAGGTTAATTGGAGATGCTTTATCACAATTTCTCTAAGACTCAGTTAATGAAGGCTTTTTGCCCATACATACTTGGATGACTCATTGCATCAGGAAAAGGAAGCAAAGTGAATTACCCTATGACTTTTAGAGCTTCCTTGTGTGATGTGCATCACTTCCTTTCACATTTCTTTAGCCAAACCGCAAACATGGGAGAGAATTGTCCTTACCTTGTATCTTAAAGGGAGGAGTAATGTAAAAATCTTGAACAAACCGTATGTTTTGATGATGTTTATAGCTATTAACAGAGGTCACTTTTTCTTAAGCCAAGAGAAGTACAAAACATTTGATACAGAGCTTGATTTTCCTGCCTAGCATTAATTTAATACTTGGGTAACATTCTGAAATTTAGACCTTGCTTCTACCTATGTCTTAATTTACTGTGAATGCCACAATTATGCCATGACAATTGCTTTTGGGAAACTTCAAAGTTTCTACAGACTCATATAGGAAATCACCATGGAAATGTCTGTTTTTGTCTGTGAACAGTAGTGAATAATCAACAGCTACTTAAACCTAGTTGGGGACAAGTTGTATACACGCATAACTGAAATAGGTAAAACAAGGTCTTGCATATAATAATATGATATTGTATAAAGTCACGCAAAGATATGCAGCAAACATGACCCTTGTTATTGAAGCATGTGGTTTCTGTGCTTTTAGATCACCTCAAAATGGACAGTATGTCCACTCATATGGAATATGTAACAGTACAGAGTTTCATTTTATAATCTTAAGTATTGTAGCTGAAAGAGTAATATCAATAACTTAATTTAAAGGGATCAATACATTTTACACAGACATAAAAAACTGTATTAAGTAAAGCATCTCTTTAAGCACTTCCTGGACATTGCGATGTATCCTACATATTTTGATGTCTTATTTTGGTCTACCACTTCACTAGCAATAGTGACATGACAATTATACCAAATCTTGAATTTTACATTTTTTCCCTAACTAGTATAGATTCCAGACACCCAAGAAAGGACATAGAAATATCTTCTGAAGGACAATGCAAATTTACATGTGCTGTACTGTTACCTATTTTTGTACACTATCTTGTAATAATTTCCCCCTGCAACCCTAGTCTCACTAACTTAAAGGATACTCTTGAGGAAGAAGAGCTAGGTCATTTAAAAAGTCTTGAGAGCTTGTTTAAATAAAATAAAGAGCAAAGGTCTGGAGGCTCTAAGTAAGCAGAGAGGACACTCTGTAGAATCTCTGGAAAGAGAACCTAAGAAACCGTGAGAGTTAGAATGGCAAATGAGAGATAGATGACAGACAGACCTGGGAGATAGCAGCAGGTCCCTAGAACTACCTTGGTCCTTGATGGCTTCCTGGTCTCCTTTCCATTTCCTCAGAGTGGTCTGAGTAGGTTTATTTTCCTCACAATCAAAATATTTGTCTAGAATAGTGCACGTCTCAATTCTACATAGCAGAATTTAGTATCTTGATTTAAGAAAAACAAGTTGCAATTATTCTGATCTTCTTCAGTATGTTTAGTAGGCTCAGAGGTATTCTATTTCTGAGTTTCTAGCTAGTTGTCTAAATCCTCATGTAAAATATGAGGATTAACTTTGATCTAAGTAAATGGTTTAGCTATTTTAGAAATCATGTAGAACTTAAGCTTTCTATATTACTGGTGAAAACATGAATGTTGCTGTTGACCATTTATCTCTGACATGTTGAGAGGTTAAGAGATCCCTGAAAAGTCCCCAGAGTAAAAATTATAATTGTGTGGTCACAAAATTTGAAGTGTAATTTTCAAGTTGTAACCATAGACTGATTTTCCTATAGTATATACTGTGCCACAGTGAGACAGCTGACCTGTAGTTTTACTTTATATTAACCAGTATCATATGCAACGTCTATACCTTTGTAGCTAAAGGGAAACTTAAAAGAGAAAAAAAAAAAAAAGCTTTATAGCACATGGGTGCGATCTGTTGAGTGTTTCTATGTTTGGGAATTAAAGACAACATATAATTATGCTTGAAAAGTCAGCCCCCTGTGATACCAATTAAGAAGGCTGGTGTTGCTGTTACATTCCAGTTGCCATTAGCTGTTCTATGTCACCTGAAAAGATCTTTCTGTCTCTTTTTTTTAGATCTAGATACTTTGATGCTATTTTTTTTTTATTTTACTTAAGCAAAAGGAAATTATGTTTATCTTCAAAATACTTCCTTAAATTGAGACAACACATAATTTTGACTGAATTTTATGAATTGGGCATCACAATAGGCATAATGAAATGTCCTATTAGCAAAGTGAGTCAGGTCAAGATGAGTAACATAAACAAGTTGGTAATTTATATTGTCAATTAACAATTAGTGCCAAGATTTAGGCTGAAGATGTTGATAATCATTACACATTTATTTGCTAATATAGGACCTAAAATAGCTAAAGTGACTTTGGTTTTTCCAACTTTGAAAAAAAATGGAGTACATACTCTAGTTGATACAAAATATTTAGTGTAAGTCTCCAGTAATCGAAATAGTGGAGTAATGGCGAAGGTATCAGTGGAACACAGTAGAGAACCCAGAATAGACTCATGGGCAGTTAATTGACTTTTGATAAAGATGCCAAGGCAATCCAATGGGCAAATGATCATTTTTTTTCAACAAATGATGTTGGAAAAATTGAACAGCCATGATGAAAACACACACACACACATGCAAACACACACAACGCCAAAAAACAGAAACGAGAGGAAGCGAGAACAGATGTTTACTTTTCTTCTTTTCTTTAGATATAAAAGTTTAATGGAAATATATTGTAAGCCTAAATAAAATACTTAAAACTGTAAGTGCTAAAAGAAACAGGAGAAAAGCATTGTGACTTAAGTAAATATTTTTAGATGGCAAAAGCACAATTCATAAAATAAAAGATTTGCAAATTTGATTCAATCACAATTAAAATCTTCAATTTTTCAAAAGAAACTTAAGAAAATGAAAAGATAAACCAAAGGCTTGGAAAAAAATACTTGCAAACTCATATTTCAGAAAGGGTTTGTGTTCAGAATATGTGATGAAACATTGTAGTGTATTCATAAATAGTATACTACTCAGTAATAAAAAGGAGCACAACAAACGGATAAATCTCAAATAGTTATGCTAAATGAAAGAAGCCAGACCAAAAAAGTACCTACTTTATTGATTCCAGTTATATAAAATTCTAGAAAAGGAAAGCTAATTTATGATAAGAGAGAACAGGTAAATTGGTTACTGAAAGTTTCCCTCAGGGAGAGGGAATAGAGCATAAACGGATTAAAATGGGACATAAAAATTTGGGAGGAATAATGTATATTTTCATTACCTCTATTGCAGTGGTGAGTTCATGAGTGAATACATGTTAACACCCATAAAATTCTACATCAATATGTGTACTTTATTGTACATCAGTCATATCTCAATAAAATCGAGTAATATATACTAAAGCAAGGAAAACTACAAGCCTCTTCATTTCCATGTGATCAATAGTAGCAGCTTTAACATAGATCAAATGTGACTATTTGCAAATGTGTTTCTTTTAAATTAAATGTACGTGGGCTTTGACCATCAGACCTTTTAACGCATCTCCTACTGAGACATAAAATTAAAGAATCATGCATTTGAAATCGTGCTTAAATGCCTTACTATTCAAATAAATGAAATAATCAATTTGGCTTTGATAATCAATTCTTACATTAAAGACAGCTGAAATGCACAAATCAGTGATGTGCATGGGTTAGCCCTCTATGATCCATTGTGGTCTTCATAACATTATTATTAAAAAAATGTCATTATCCAACGTGATCTCATAAGCTACCACAATTTATAGCCACCCCTGCTTATTTTCTATTCTAAAGAACAACTTTGAGGCTTCTGTTAAAGAAAGTGAAGTCTTTTGTTTCTCCCTGAGGTTGTCATACCAACAACAATTATTTAGCTTTAATTGGTCTGTAGGAGGTCAAGATCAGCAGCCTAAAAATGCACTTTAAGGATTTCAGATTTCAACTCAGTGGTTAAATTATAGCAATCTTTCTCTTTATGGTAATATTCTGAAAATGCCTATTTTAGACCTCTTGTTTGCCAGCCCCCTCTTTCTTCTCTATAGGAAATTTCAGTCCATTAATAAGGAATAAACTTAGGGTGCTTGTGGCTTTAAAATGTAATTGTTTTGCCTCTTTTTAAGTTATCCTGTTCTGCTTTTTCAAACCTGAATTTGAAACAATGCTTCTATATTTCAAAGCATGCCATGTGGTTTGCAGTATATTTTACTGTGTCTCCAAAATATAAAAGCACTAAAAAAGTAGAAGCCAACCTAAATCTGATTATTTTATAGCCACCTAAACTCACATATTCCTCTCTTCTTTCTCTCTTAATACAGAAATTTTATTTCATTTAATCTGTATCTGCCTCATTATGCTCATGTATGCCTGTCATAGTTAAGGGCCATAGCCATGTGTTTAGTAAGCATAAGAAAAGAGAAACAAAACAAAATATGATTTGATAATACTCAGGTTATCCATGTTAGTCATTTTTTGTTCTGGACTTGGGACTTCCTTGCAGTCTTTAATGCTGTTTGATTTTCAGAACTATAATAAAATTTACAGAATCAAGCATTTACTAAAAAGACTGTCAGCATTTTCACATTTTGATACATGTAGCAATGACATAGATTCTTCTAAAAGCTATTCAATATTTTCCTTGCAAAAGAAATATAAACAGATTATTAATTTATGACTATGCTAACAGTTCTTCACTCTAGAAGATTAGAGTATCTGTTTATCTTTAAAGTATAACCATCCATCCATCCACATCTATATGTATTGTGAATATCCTTGTCCTCTAGCTTTGACTTCATCTACTTTCTGTTCCTCAACTACAACAACATTGCAGGCAACTTTTAGCCCCTCATTATAATTGAAATAGTGTCATCTATTTCTTCTAGAGTATGTAACTCCTATAGCAGTTGTCTAGATATCCCTATTCTCTGAAATATAGCCCTTAACTGCCCCAAAATCTTGGTAGGAAACTTTGAATGATAAGTCAAATAAAATGAGAAACTTTCACCCAGCTTTTGAAACTCTTGAATCAACTGTAACTCATTCTACAAAAGAATTTAATTTTATTCAGAAGTTCTGGGGAAGGTAGCTTTACAGAGGTATAACAAACAATTTTGAAGAATTCCTTCTGTAAGAAATGTTAATGGAATTTGGCCTGATACAATTTATCATTACTAATATCTGTATAATGTGATTAATCCTATGACATAACAGATGTTGCTTCTCAGCTATGAGATTTAAGCAAGCCAACTAAATTTTTAAACCTAAGATCCCTCACCTATAAAAAGGAAGTGATAATTTTTACTTCAGCATGGAAATTCAAACAGTTAATGGTATGTGCATTAGGTACTAAACACAGGTGAACATTCAGTAAATGGACATTAGTAGTAGGATGAAGAGAGAAGAAATCAAAGAGACTGATTTTAAAAGAAAATAATCAAATAATATAACTATGGGAATGACTGGGCAAAAAATGACTAAAATGTAGGCTTAACACTGGATCAGATTTGTTTAGAAACAGACTATCCTTTGGAGCAGTTTTAGGTTCACAGCAAAATTTGGGGAAAGAACAGAGATTTCCCTTATGACCCCTGCCTCCATATCCGCACATGCAGTTTCCCAATAATCAACATCCCTACAATTGATGAATCTCAATTGACACAGTACAGTTACCCAGAGACCACAGTTTATTTAGGATTCACTCTTGGGGTTGTAAATTCTGTGGATTTGGATAAAAGTATGATGACACATATCCACCATTGTAGTACAAAGTAGTTTCACTGCCTAAACAATCCAGCTAGGGCTGGCTGGAGTTATTTCCCTACCTTTAGTTCAGTTAGTCTCTTGATAGAACCTCAGCAGGTTAGATTCTACTTAAACAGTTTCTGCTTAGGGCAGGCTTTGTTAGGAAGAACAGAAAGTACTGGTGTGTTTCAAAATGGTCCTTTTCCCTTCAGCTGCTGGAAGCATGAGGGATGTTTTGTCAGATATTCACAGAGAGATCCAGGGTGAACTCCTGGAGGTAAAGCTCACAGAAGTGTGGAGCCAACCCCAGTTCCCAGGTTCCCCTAGACTTCTAATTCTGAGTAGTCCAGATGGAGTCTCCAATAATTTGCCAGTTACAGTTCAGGTTTCCCTTCCCTCTGCACACACCCCCTGGTTCCTTTAGATATTTTGCTCGCGAGTTTCTGCTCCAGGGCTTGTGAGTCACTCTTTTTGTGTGTCACTCTAATATTTAGGGCAGTGGTCCCTGTGACCTGAATTTTATCGACCTAAGAAGAATTGTTGACTTTTCAATTTGTTCAGTTTTTCATTTTTGTCAGAATGAACTGGTGACTTCCAAGGTTCTTACAAGCCACTGTGGAAACTGGAAGCCTGATGTAAAATTTTGATGTTACTTGTGTATTTTTATTGTTGATATTTAAAATTCAAACATATGACTTTCAGATTTAATCTTCAAGACATTTTAGCTTTGAAATTTACATACCAAACAAATCAATGTGTCCATGATTTGCTTAGCTTTCGTTAGATTAAGGAGTATTGAAAGTGTTGATAAGATGATTAATTATATGTTTACAGTATACAAATATATATTCTAATATATATCTTATTTTCCTATGCAAAAAAATTTAAGATAAATAATTCAATGTGCTGCCAGACATTGTGTTATGTGGTATGTGGTGTGTGTGATCCTTTACTTAATCTTCTCTATTTTGCTTTTATTTGTACCTGTCTTGAATTTGGTTCAATTCCATGAAAGTATTTAAGTTGATTAAACACTGGATAATGTGAGAATATGACATCAGAACCTTGGTTAAAAAAAAAAAATGTAAGACTGATGTTACTGTAGCTCAAGAGCAGAGCAAAATTTTTCCTGAGAAATCTCATAAACACCTAATATGGTCTGTGCTGCCATCACTAAAATGTATGTTAAAGGAAAAATATTAATGTGAATTACATAACCTAAAAATCATTTCAGATATGAAATGTAGAAAGTATTCGTGGTTAAAGCTCACACACTGAAAAATGGAAGGAAGCCGAAACACTGGCACGAACACTCTGCTCTTGTTAAGAAAATGCCAAGGGATCTTTTCACAAGAGTAAGTCGCAGATTGCAACACAGTTACCTTAGCTGGCTCCTGATGTGCAGTATCGCACCACATTTAAATTTCCATCTGTGGTGTCTGGAACTATTGTTCTCACTGTGAACTTTTTATTCCCCTAAGTATATCTGCAGGATTTGAAAGACCACAAGACAGTCTTGCTATAATGGGACAACCAAATATACTTAAAGAAGTCATACATGAAACTTGCAGTCTTTCTAGCAAGATTCAAGTCATGTCAAGTTTTAAAATAAGAAAATCAGTATTAAAATTACACATCACGCTGCATTGTGCTTAGTCACTTAGTTCTCAGTGTGTCTGACTCTTTGGCCCCATGAACTGTATCCCGCCAGGCTCCTCTGCCCATGGAGTTTTTCAGGCAAGAATACTGGAGTGGGTTGCCATTCGCTCTTCCAGGGGATCTTCCCAAACCAGCAATTGAACCTGTGTCTCTTGAATCCCCTGCGTTGGCAGGCAGATTCTTTACCACTAGCGCCTAGAAGATGCTAAATTTTGAAATATCTGGATTCATCATTTTTCTTGGAATGTCTTTAGTGCTCTGGTGTTACATTGTACTTCTCTGAACAGGAAAATTGAGGCTGCGTTCCTTGACCTTTCCCTGTGAAACTTAGTCATCAGAACCCGTAGAGTGAGCCCCAGGTAACTGATGGTTATTAAGTAGCTGGATTGGTAAAGTAGCTATTACTTAGCAGTTTAATTTCGATACAAATTGTCCCTGCAATGTTAACCTGTGTACTAGTTGAATTATGGTGCTGAAATTTCACAGGCAGGCTCATACACATAACATCTGGTTTGAACGATGACAAATTGAAAGGATATTAAACTGAAACTTATGAGCTAGTTATATGACTAATTTTTTTTGCTTTAAGAAGAGGCAATGACTTTATGATCTTTAAGCTTTCTGTTTTTACTTTTTCTAAAAGTATATAGTTGATTTACAGTGTTTCAGGTATACAGCAAAGTGATTCATGTATATATGTATATATACACATATACATGTGATTCAGTTATGCGTACATATTTTCTCAGATTCTTTTCTGCTGTAGGTTGTTATAAGGTATTGAACATAGTTCCTTGTGCAATACAGGAGGCCCTAGTTTATTTATGTGCTAAGTCATTTCAGTAATTTCCAACTCTTTGCAACCCCATGGACTGTAGCCCACCAGGCTCCTCTGTCCGTGGGATTCTCCAGGCAAGAATGCTGGAGTGGATAGCCTTTCCTTTCTCCAGGGGATCTTCTTGACCCAGGAATTGAACCTAGAACTCTTGCATTGCAGGCAGATTCTTTACTATCTGAGGCACCAGAGAGTTTCTATTAATAGAAACCAGTGTGTTTCTATTAATTCCAAATCTCACCCCTCACTTTCCTCCTTGGTAATCATGAGCTTGTTTTTTGTGTCTGTGAATCTATTTCTGTTTTATAAATCATTTTTTTAAAGATTTTATATCATTATTTTTAGATTCTATATGGTTTTGCCTAATATTTTTGTTTTCTGTCTGACTTCACTTAATATGATAATCTCTAGGTCCATCCATGTTGCTGCAAATGACATTTTTTCATTCTTTTTTATGGCTGAGTAATATCCCATTGTTTGTGTGTGTATATATATGGATATGTGTGTGTGTGTGAGTGTGTGTGTGTGTGTGTGTGTGTGTGTGTGTGTGTGTGTGTGTAGGCTTCCAGCTGGTGCTAGTGGTATAGAATCTGCCGGCCAATGCAGGAGACATAAGAGACTCGGGTTTGATTCCTGAGTTGGGAAGATCCCCTGAGGAGGGCATGGCAACTCACTCCAGTATTCTTGCCTGGAGAATTCCGTGGACAGAGGCGCCTGGCGGGCTACAGTCCATGGGGTCACCAAGAGTCGGATACAACTGAAGTGACAGCGTGCAAGGATATCTTCTTTATCCACTCATTTGTCAGGACATTTAGGTTGTTGCCATGTTTTGACTATTGTAAATAGTGCTGTTCTGAACATTGCAGTGCATTCATCTTTTTGAATTGGAGTGTTTGTCTTTTCTGCATATATGCCCAGGAGTGGGATTGCTGGTCCATATGGTCAATCTCTTTTTAGTTTTTTAAGGAAGCTCCATAGTGTTCTCCATAGTAGCTGTGCCAATTTACATTCCCTCCAACAGTGTAGGAGGGTTCCCTTTTTTCCACATCTCTCCAATATTCATTATCAACATTTTTGGTGATGATCGTTTTGACTATAGTGGAAAGATAATTTATCATGATTTTGATTTGCATTTCTCTTATAATCAGCAATGTTGAGGGTCTTTTCATGTGCCTGTTGGCCATCTGTATGTCTTCTTTGTATAGACGTCTATTCAGTTCTTTTGCCCGTTTTTAATTGGGTTGCTTGTTTTTTTCTTTCATTTTGAGTTATATGAGTTATTTGTATATTTTAGAAATTAATCCCTTGTCACTCACATCTTTGGAAATATTTTCTCCCTTTCTGTAGGTTGCCTTTTCATTTCATTATAGTTTCCTTTGCTTTTCAAAATCTTTCAGGTTTAATTAGTTCCCCAAATTAGTTTAATTTCCTTTCATTTAGGTCCAGATCTGAAGAATCCTTGCTGCAATTTACGTTAAAGAGGATTCTGCCTGTGTGTGTGTGTGTTTTTTTTTAGAAGTTTTATAGTATCCATTCTTATAAGCTTTAATCCATTTTCAGTTTATTTTTATATAAAGTATCAGGATGTTCTAATTTCATTCTTTTACATGTAGCTGTCCAGTTTTCCCAGTGCCACTTACTGAACAGAGTCTTATCGCCATTGTATATTCTTGTCTCCTTTCTTTTAGATTAATTGACCATAAGTAAGTAGATTTATTTCTGGGCTTTATATCCTGATCGATTGATTCAGGTGTCTTGTTTTTGTGCAAATACCATCCTGTTTCAATTACTGTAGCTTCATAATATAGTCTGAAGTCAAGGCATATGATTCCTCCATCTCCATTCTTCTTTGTCAAGATTATTTTGGCTATTCAGTGTCTTTTGTGTTTCCATACAAATTAAAAAAAAATGTTTTCTTCACGTTCTGTGAAAAATATCATTCATTGGTAATTTGCTAGAGATTGCATTGATTCCATAGATTGCTTTGGGTAATATGGTCATTTTAACAATATTCTTCCAATCCAAGAACATGATGTGTTTTTCCATCTTTTTTTATTGTCTTCAATTTTTTTCATCAGCATCTTATAGTTTTTTGAGTACAGGTGTTTTACCTCCTTAGGTATGTTTATTTCTAGGTATTTTATTCTCTTAGATGCTATGGTAAATGGCATTGTTTCCTTAATTTCTCTTTATAATATTTCAGGGTTAGTGTGCAGAAATGTAACAGGTTCCTGTGTATTAATTTTATATTCTACAACTTTAGCAACTTCTTTGGTGAGTTGTAATAGTTTTCTGGTGACCTGCTTAGGATGTTCTTTATATAGTATCATGACATCTGCAAATGGTGACCATTTTACTTCTTCCTTTCTAGTTTGGATTCCTTTTCTTTCTTTTTCTTCTCTGATTGCTGTGGCTAGGATTTCCCTGTGTTTAAAAGTGGTTAAGAATGGGCATCCTTGTATTCTTCCAAATATTGGAATGCTTTCAGCTTTTCACTGTTGAATGTGATGTTAGCTTATGAGTTTGTCATACATGGTCTTTA
Source organism: Muntiacus reevesi (assembly GCF_963930625.1). Lineage (NCBI taxonomy): Eukaryota > Metazoa > Chordata > Mammalia > Artiodactyla > Cervidae > Muntiacus > Muntiacus reevesi. Next base: position 265,523,406 of record NC_089249.1, on the reverse strand, counting down.
TTATGTTGTGTTCCCTCTATGCCCACTTTTGGAGAGTTTTTTTTATCATAAGTGGATTTTTTTTTAATATATATAAGGAAAAACATACTTGTATTCATTCAATCTTCAAAAAACTTGGAAGAGAATGTGAAATTAAATGTTTTAAGATAATTGAAAGGAAGGCTTATATAAATATTCATATATATTTTTTTTAATGAAGATGTGTGCAGATTTGCTGATGTCTTATTTCCCTCATGCATTAACCCAATAATCATTTTTTTGTTTTTAATGTATGTTTCTTCATGTATATATTCTGTTTCTTCTTAAATACTCAATATGTTTGCAATGTACAATTTTCACCTCTTCTCCATGTTCTGCAAATTAAGAAATACAACACACTTAAAACTGTTTCTAATATGGTCATACATCAATATTTATTAAGTAATAATTACTATGGTTATTATAATATTTCTATTGAAATGCCTTTGAATTTAGTGTTTAGATATCAATATTATTTTGATCTAAGTTAGTATTTGTGAAGACTTGCTGGTTTTAGGGGTTGCATGGTCTGCAAGGCCCTTGAAATGATCAGCTCAAGATGCAGGAGTGAAGCAAGTTTGCTCAGCAGTCTTGATGCCAAACAACTAAATTTGTTTATCTTCAGCTCTTTGGGTCAGGACTGGGGGTCATGAACTGCTGTTTCATGTCAGAGAAAGGAGTTAGTGGCGGACCATGAACTTTAAAATTCTTGGCTTTGCATTGGTTTTCCACTTAGTGACTTTCTTGGTAACTTTGAGCACATTATTCCATTTCTTTAGGGTTGTTTCTTTTAGATCATTAAGTTAAGAATTATATATAGGAGCCTTTAGCAAAGTGTCTACCTCCTGATATGAAGGTAGCCTGAATAATATGACATAGCAATTGGACTTCAAGAGAAATATTTCAAAATTCTTAAATAATAATAGCATAGAAATATGTCCTTTGCCAAAGTGAAACTTTTTTATTTTTGCTGATTTGTTATCTATCTCTTTCAAGAAACTAATGGCATAAGTGATTGACAAGGCACTATATACATTCCCAAAGCCAGTTTTTATGACATAATATAGTGCTACAAATAAAAATGTCTATAACGATGCATAAGTTATTTCTGTAGGAATAGAAGGGATGAGTTACATGCCATTCCATTTTGATGAACTTGAATCCAGTTTCTAATCAACAAGATTGCCCTATACAATAAACTACTGATTGTGACTGCTGGCGTTAACAGTAATAGGACAAGAAGATGTGTGGTACAATTTTCTCCATTCAGCTATTCATTTTCCTACTGCTTTGCAGGAGTCTTTATATCCTTACGATCCTTCTCAAAGTTAGCCTGATCAATTGTGCTAAATGTGCCCAGTAGAGCCAATGAATACGAGGACAACTCTTGATTACAACGCAGTGTCGGTTTGGCCTCAGTCCCCATTTTTTTTTTTTTTTTTTTGTAAGAGTTCTCAAAATATTAACTTAGTTTCAGGGTGTTTTTGTACCCACTTAAGATAATGTTCTTTCCTCAAATCCCACGTAGTTTTATGCACAATACTAAATATAAGAAAGAGATGTGTAGAAGCTGATATCCTCATGCCATATCATCTCTATTTAGTCTTTCTGAACTCTGTAAATTCATTTTTTCTCTGCCAGTACTAACTAGAGACCATATGATGTGCTGTATTCAGTTGGAATAAAACCTTTTTAAGAACAGTAATAGGAGAGAAAGCATCAACAAAACCTCTACTTTTGTCAGTCTTCATAGTCTTTAGCTCTGACATTTGGACTTGAAGTTTGGAGAGCATCTATAAAGTTGCAGTGAGAATTATTTATCAACTCCAAAAGGCTTTCGTTTGAGAAATCCAAGTTTCCATTTTCATAGCAAGTTTATAACTCAACATAAATGTCAAGGTTTAAAGAATATTCAAACACAGCATGGATATTTATTTGAAAAAAACCACTTGATAAATTTCAGAATGCACTGTTTTGCTTATTTTTAAAGAACCTGTCAAACTACATTGTTGGATTAACTAAATAATATAGTTTTCCTGGGGTAGATTGCTATGTTCACCACAGTCGGAATGTTCCTTTCTTCCCACTTTCCTTGGTATGTGTGGTAGCAGATATTTGTGTGGCTGCTATTTGTTCAAATTACTCTTATGGATGTGCTGTTGAGAATAGAGTGAGAAAGAATGCCTTTATAACAAATGCCCTCATAACCTAATTTATTATCCATTACCCATCCTTGAGAGCTCAACTATGTCTCAAAGAAACTTCCCCCATGAGTTCAAACATGCTTTCTTTCATAGTGCAAACTAAAATTGTTTGCTAGTTGCTGCTACATGTATCTCTAATCACTGATATTCATTGTAGAGATACAGTTAAAAAATATTAACAATTTGATGTGGTTAAAATTTTTTCTTCAAAAATTCTATTGAAATAAGTATATTTTCCTTTCTCATTGTTTCATTTATTCTTTGCTAGAGTAGTAGTAATAATTTAAAAATTGTTGGATTTTCAATGTTTGTAAACTCTGTGCTAACAGTCTTATATGTTTAGTTTCATCTGCTTCTCCAAATGACCCTATAAAATAGAAGAGGTGATATGTTATGCCCACATTACTGGTAAGAGATCTAAGGTACAAAGAAGTTAAATTTTGCAGGGATATTTAAAGATAGTAGAGCTGGGGTTTCAGTCTAGGCAACTTCATTTCATATCTTGTCCTACTAACTGCAATGCTACACAGCATTAGACCAATAGAAGGAAGCATGGACTTTAGGTAGAGTTATTTATTTGAAGGCTTTTCTTTTAGATGTTATACGTAAAATTTTGAACATTGGCTCAGAGTGTAAAGAGTCTGCCTGCAATGTGGGAGACTCAGGTTCAATCCCTGGATTGGGAAGATCCCCTGGAGAAGGAAATGGCAACCCACTCCAGTATTCTTGCCTAGAGAATTTCAAGGACAAAGCCTGGCAGGCTATAGTCTATAGGGTCAGAAACAACTGAGTGATTTCACTTTGTTTTTGTTTTTTTGTAGCCGGTGTTAACTTAAAATTTTCCAAAGTAGTTTTAATATTAGAGAGCGAAACTATGAAAAAGTCATTAACTATTAAACTACTTGTAAGTCATAGGCTATTACAACTTGAAAGAGTTTTTGTACTCATTTAGTCCTATCCACACATTGTTAGAACTGGGAATCTGAGAGTCCATAAAGCAATTTTTCTCAACTCACATAGGTGGTTAGAATCGGAACCAGGATGAAGATTTAGGTCTTGTGGCATCCTCTGTGCTGATGGTGTTTATTTCTCAATTACGAAAGAAGACAATTTCTAGGACAAAGTCACTATCTTTTTCTTCAGAGGGAATATTTTCCTGAGCACATTGCATTCCACTGATGTTCATTATGCTCACATATGGAAACTTGGGTAAAATGTGCACATGCATACACATAGAGGTCTTTAATTGCAGTCACTTCCAAATATTTTTTGAGACAATTAGGGCACAGTTGTGGGTATGTGAAGGAAGATCCGTGAGTAGCAAAAAATCTAAATAGCTTGGTGATAGCTGAAAGATGGTATTGGTGAGCAATGATGTTTTTGTTAATTGGAGATAGTGGATCTTCTCTGATTCCACTAGAAAATACCAACGAAAGAGTTTTAATAAGGTATTATGGGAATGGGAAGTGTATATGGGAAAATGTATGATTTGACTTATTCCATGTCTTGTGGGAACAATTTTTAACATTCTCAAATGCTCGACATCTTTATCTACCAGACTAGATCCCCTTTCAATAGTTTAAGCCAGATAAGATTAAGAAGAAAGTTTCCTGAGATGTTCACAAGTGTAGAAAGGAGTTATGGATATTTTCAATAAAAGAAGTCAGTCTCTTTGAATTCTGTAAGAGAGAAGAGTAATGCCAAATATTTTCACAGGATTTTCCAATAATCTTCCATGCCAGAGAGTTGTAGAATACTTTAAATTGATCCATCTACCTTTTTTTTCTCATGGAATTGGGCTATATAACATCAAAAAGTGAAAGTGAAAGCCGCTCAGTCATGTCTGACTCTTTGAGACCCCAGAGACTATTCAGTCCATGGAATTTTCCAGGCCAGAATACTGCAGTGGATCTTCCCGACCCAGGAATTGAACTGGGGTCTCCTGCATTGCAGGTGGATTCTTTACCAACTGAGCTATCAAAAAAGCTTCTAATCTAGACTTTAATAAGTTTATTTTTCTCCTTATGAACTTGGATAATTCATATTTTATTATTTTGAGGCTTTCTGAGGAACAATTTTATGTTTCTGCTAGTTACATTTTCATTTTCTTTAGGTAATCGAATGCTACCCTGATCACAGCAAGTTACCTTATTTCCCCAAAGAGTAGGCATTTTTCAGAGGATGTTCACCTCTTAGAATACTTTTCTTCTAGTTCATAGCTTCAGCAATTATCATCCTTGTTGTGTCATTGAACATATACCATACACATCTGGTCCTGTACCAAATTCTCGCTAAGTTCTCGTGAAATTGATGAGCTTTGCTGGACTTTTTTGTTGTTTTTTTTTTTCCTACCCAACTGTTCACTTCATTTTGACTGCAAATCAACAGTTACCGTGATGGCACCAATAAGTTACATATCACCTAACACTCAGTTCACCCTTGTGTGTATTGCCCTAAGGATTAATTAATAGGAAATGACCTTCACTGTAATGCTTACTTTAATGTTCTTGACTATCATTATCATCAGAGGAGTCACAGAAGCATAATTTAGAGATGTACACTAGAGGGTGGTGTTTTACCTGGACACTAGACTCATCAATGCATCGGCTTTGAGGAAGAATGAAAAATGTCTCCAGGAAATGTTCCCCATGTTTAATGTTACATAATTCTCAGCACATATGCCCCATTAACAAAGTTGATAAACTCCAGGGAATGGAAGCAGAGCCTGAGTCACTTGGCGGCCTTGCTATCCCATTTCTTCAACACATTCCTGTAGGTGTTTGGTTTTCCTGAGCTCCACATGCAGAGTGTCACTTGAAAACCAACACTGATCACTGGGTGAGAATATATTTGACTCTAGCTACAGGGAATTGGAAAGCAAGTGAGGCAAATAGTAACTGTGGGTAAAGCTATTAAACACACCGCTTCAATGTTGAAATCCCCTGAATCGCTTTTGTGTACTTCCATGGCTGACCTGAGAAGAACAGAAAGAACCAGTAGCAGAGGGAAAAGTTGTTTTTGGAGAGCCCATGTCCCTGTGTGTAGTCCCCTCTAGATTTCACTCGGTTAGAAAAATGAAAAAAAAAAAAGTCTCCAATCTAGTGCGGTACATCTTTCATAACACCTTACACGGAATGATCAAAATGTTGCTGAAAGTCTCTCCACTCTCCAGTAAACATGTTAATGTTAGTGATAGGTTAATTCATTTTGCTTCTGCTGCTTGCTCTCATCTTTGTGCTTTGCTCAGTCGACTCTTCTAATACTGGTAAAATATTTGCTCAAATCATGAACCCTATTGTGTTTTTTCATGACAAATGTCCAAATTTTCATTGACTTTTACCTGGACATGTCAATACATGCATGAAGAGGTGTGGGGGAGATCTCAAATGTATTGCTTTGAAGTTTCCCTTCAAGAAAAATGTATTCTTCCTGCTCTGACCAGTGAAAATTTCCTTTTAGCACATGTAAGTACTCATCTGGTGCTATAGATTTTCACACTTATATTCTTTATTATTCTTTACCACTATCTGATTCAGAAAGACTGCTGGAATCAAGATCTCCTGGAATAAGTTTTAAAAGCATAGTTTCATGTGATCAAATTAAAGTTGAATTGACTGGTTCCTATTAAAACTAAATGCTGTCCTCCACTGCCAAGCCTTCTATTGAAGCTAGGTACACACTTTCCTTCAAATGTTCCTAAGCATTTGGCTCTGCTGTTTTCATGCTCCCCTTTCTTCAGTGATACGATAACATTGCAATAATACTTAAACGCTGACATGACAGAAAACCTTGCCAGTTTGGCTCTCAACCTTGGCAAGCTTTTTGTTATAGTTGCAACCGGCTTACTCCTTGAGCTGCACAAAACTTCCAGAGCTCCTCCACAGCATGTCTTATAAAGGGGACTAAAAGGAAAAGTAAGAGAGATGCTAATTTTAGACAGAGAATAGTAAATAGGACAATAAATAAAAACTCTGTTTTGGCACATCGGAACTTTATTTTTTCCCCCTTTGAAATGTGTGATTCCTTTTCCCAAATGTTGCACTAGATTTATTTTTAAAGGTGTCATCTATTTCCATTCCAGTGCTATGTCATCTATAATTTAAATTTATGAGATAAATCTTGAGGTTCACCAGTGGAGCAGCTGGAGAATTCTAGCCACTTTGCCATTGAAAATGCAGATTTGCTGAAGGTTTTTGTGTCTGACAAGCCCCATTGAAAGCACCTCTTTCCCTTTCCTGACAAGTATCCATCAACATGTAATATTTATTCTTCTGTTATAGTTTCGCTACAAATAATTGGCGGCCCCTCAGCAAGAAGACAGTTTCCTGCTGAGACAGCACTACTGGTATAGCTTCACCAAGCCGAGAACAAATGCTCTGAAAAGAAAGTTTTCCTAGAACTGATGGATGAAATGAATGAGGGATATTTACTGAAAGGAGGGAAAACTAAATCTGCTCCTTTTGTTGCATCATAATTTTTGGTTCTGGAGTCTTCCTTCTATGACTGTTAGAGTAGCAATGGAATGTTCATATATGCGTGTTATGGCTGATAAAAATATTCCTGTTGACTTGGCCACCACTCCCCTTTCTCTTGCTCTCTTTCCATGTATATATACAAACATACACGTACATACATATCTGAGCCTTTAGCTTCGCAATTATCTTTTTTGTACATGGTCTATGGGCTTACAATGATTTATATTTTTAACATCCAGCAAATGTGAAAATTTTACACCCAGCTGTAGTTATTGTGTTAGATGGACCATGGCCTTCATATGTTTGTCATGAGCACCAGTTTTCTTGTAACCCCCAGACCTAGTTCCCCATTGTTGGGAAAGAAGAGGTTCTTAAAGAATTATGTTTCTATGATATGTGTGTGATTTGCACTCAAAGAGAAAAATGTGACAGGTAAATGAATAAACAAGTTGGTATCCTCTTTTTTTTTTTTTTAAATAAGTAAAAAATGGAGTGACAATTCAGCTTTACCTTAATTTCTACTGCAGGAGTTTTCAAATGTTGAGCGTCAAAATTGGTTCTTCATTATCGAAGTTAAGTAGCGGTTATTTTCTCCCAATTTTCTGGAAAATAATCAAACTGTTATCTAGTTTATGCCCTATTTTTAGTATTAACCTCATGATTATTTTTCAATGTTTAGTATCTAGAATAGCTCAGATTCTAGTGAGTAAAATGAATGAATAGGTAAGGGAGATATATTGAAGTACAAACATACCAATGCCAGCGTAAATACCAGCTTTGAGTGAATAGACACCAGTAGTCTTGGCTGTTACTTTGCATTCTATGCATTTCATGTAAAATTAACATTAATAAGCAATTTAAAACCCCAAGAGTTACACCCCAACATTTATTCTGAGTTACTCTGAATGAGATGGAACTGATTAGTAGTTTGTAGACTTTCACAAAGCTACCCCATAACTTCTGAGGTTTGTGCTGTCAGAGAAAGTTTAACAACTACCATCCAATGTGCTTCACTTATATTTTTAATAATACTTCAACCTAAGGAAAATAACCTGATTAAGTGGAATAGATTTAGTGAAAACTCAGGAGACTAAGTATATAGTTCATCATTTTATTGGCAATTACTTTAAAAAAAAATCCAGATAATATGTTTGCAATAAATATTTCCTGATTATCTTTGTGGTCACATGGCCGATTAATAGTCAAAGTAGGAAAAGAGACCCAAGTTTTAAAAATATGTACTGAACCTATAAAGGGTATACTGCATATTTAACAAGTGGTTAGGGTGAGTTGAAAATACCTAATGTAACATCTTCCCTCATGAGAGTTATAATCTACATAGAAGACATATAACCTGTAAATAATTTAGAGACTAGTTCAGATATTGTTAAACTCACATGACTCAGAAAGGAAAAAAAAAATTGGTTTAGGGATTGTATTAAGGAGGGCTGATAAATCAGCACCTTTGCCATCATTGGTGAATTCTTTCCCTGGGCTTGCCTTTAACTCAGGAGCCCTGAATTTCCTGTTTATTAACATGCTAGCTGAGTTTCCTTGTTTAATTTGCTAACCTTTTCCTGAACCTTAACCCCTTTCTCTATCAAAGATGGCTAATACTACTTACCTCTAATTATTTTCTAAGGACTAAGTGGTTGACCAATTGCTTGGCAAATTGTAAGTTGTTATAAACAATGTAAGATATTTTTGTGCTCATTTTTCTGTGCCAGGAAAAAAAAAGTCTAGTTGAAGATCAAGATATTAATGATAAAATAATTATACTAGGTGATATTTATTGTTTATTTTTCTTTTTGTGTGTGTGTGTGGCCCACCATAGTTCTCAGTTTAGTGTATTTTTGCTCATTTAATTTATGTAACACACTTTACTCATAGATGCACATAGCCTAAAAAGATAACAATTCCAAGGTGTATGATAGGTTAAAAAATAGTTACCTATACCATTCTTTAATGTCAAACTGAATTGTGATCTGTTAATGCAAAATTTTGCATGCCAGACTCAGAATTTAGAAGGTAAAACTTTTGAATTCTGAGTAAAAAAGATCATCATGAACTGTGAAGGTCAAGAACAACTTTGTGGGAGGGCTCGGATATAATCTGAGCTTTTTTAAAGGTGGGAAGGATCTTGATGTCTGAGAAGAAGGGAGAGAGTATTCTAATCCAAGGGAAAAAAGAAGAGCATAATCAGCAGGGAATGAAGTATCTTTCATGGCACAAGAAATACATCTTGTGCCCCAGATGTGGTGTTTGCTAAAAATGACTTTGGCCAATTTGTGTATCTACAGTTAGGGCATGCAGTTGCTAATTTGCCTCTAGTCACTGGCTATCATTATTAATATATGTTTAACAATCCCACATCTTAATGCTTTCAAGACATTTGAATTTGAAACCCCTTGCATAAAACAAGAGCAGGTTTAAAATGAACAAGAGGAAAATATTAACTCAAAGGGGATGAATTCCCAAGGTTTATAAGTAAAGGGTTGTTCCTCCAGATGCAAAGAAGGCTGCAATAAATATTATAATAGAAAACACAAGAGTATTTTAAAATATAAAATCAGGAGGTCGTGAAGACTTCTGGACCCTATTAAGAGAACTTAAAATAGTTTTAGGGTCTTTAAGTCTTTTGTACTTGGTGGGATTAGCCACATTTAGTAGGTGAAAAAAATGAGTCATGAAGGTTGCAACTTGCCCAGGGTCATGCTGCTGATAAGCAGTAATTTAAGGATTAAACTATTGCTTGTTTATCTATCATGTGTCAGGTACTGAGAGACACTTCCCATATATTTTCTCCTTAAATCCTTACAATAAGTTTGTATGTGCGGCATTAATACTGCCACTTTTGCCAAGGTTTTTACTACACATTTCAAATTAAGACTGGGGCCTCTTGATATCATGATATATGTCAATAATCCCAAATTCCAGACCCTCAGGACAGACACTTTAGTTCTTTCACGTCAGCAGCATCAGAACCTCAAATCAGAAATTCAGTTTCACAAGAACCTCACCAGCCCTTCACGTGGGTTGTTAATACCTAGTCAAAGTCACTGGCACATTCAACCTGCTTATGATGGAAAAACCTCAGATACAGCGGTCACTAAGAGAAAACGTCAGAGTTCTCTGACTCTATATTTTGCTCAATAATGTAAAAAGAATATCTTTGAAAGATACGGGTAGTCAAATTGCCTGCTATAAAGAAGAAAAGTAGGCAGAGATTCTGTAATTCCACACCTGCTTCTGGCCAGCCATGGCCTCTAGAGCTTTGGAAAAATGACTCAACTTTTCTCAGGCCTATTTTGGGTCCTTGCTGCAGAAACCTTCTGAATGAAATATGCCTTGCAGTTGATATCCTGCTTCAAATCTACTTGGGGCCTCAAACAGCAGGGTATCTAGAAATACTAGTTTCTGCTACGAGAGCAGAAATCTTAAAGAGCCATGCAAATTGGATCCACCCGGTCTTTAACTTGGGCCAATTCTTCACAGTATGTGCAGACGCATTCTTAGTTGACTTGACTGCATAATAGAGATAATTATAAGTACTTACTTATCTCACAGGGGTCTACTGAAGATTAATTAGTTAATGTTGGCAGACCAAAGGTGCAATATATGTGCTAAGTATTATTATTATTACTGTGCCACTTATCTTGAAAGAATGTTGTTTCTGAAGTCATAGTGCCTATGTGCCATCTGCTCACAGCAGCCTTTACCATCTCTCTACTCAGAGACTGAATCCGGTATCTGAATAAATAGATGTGCTCAAAAAAAAATCTATCACACCTCCATCTGTGCTTATGGAATATGAATTCAGACATAGGCAGAAATGCAAATCAATCACAAGTGGAGAGGCTTCTCCAGTGCCCAGAGTCACATTTTGAGATGTTACTCTAATATTCTTGCTTTTCATTTTAGAATCCGCTAACTCACGATGCGAGGCTTCTGTGAAATTCTCTCTTCTGCATCTGAAATAGGATGTCATGTTAGAGGCCTGAACTGCCTTCTCTTTTGTTCCCAGAAAGTTGAAATAGAAAACTTCCCCGGAACACGTTCACTGCCAATCTTTTGCAGAAATTAGCTCTATGCTTTTAATGCTTTATATATTAGTATAATTATTAGAAGCTAATGAGTTTTTAAAGGTTCCTATATGAAATCATGATTTTGAAACTTCCCTCCTGCTGGAATTATAACTATGTTACAGACAACATGGCATGATCTATGACCCATTTTTACTAATGACAAAAGAATGAAGATACAGCTTTTTATGAATAAGAACTCCTTCCAGAATATGACAGGGCACTGCAACTGTGAAAGCTCTGAAAATCAGGAAGATTCAAACCTTAAACTAAAATTATCCAAATGTTTCACGGATGCCACTATTATAAATACCATCTTCTGCCTTTGAAAAAGTTATTGGTATCACAATTATCCTAGATATTCAATATGCTTCCACAGTGGGTGGCTCAATGAAATTATTTCTTCCCTCATCATTCTACTAGCTCTTCCCTGAGTCTGCTGCCGAAAGTAAATTTATCTTCTCTCCGAAACGTGCCTCCCTTGATCCACAAATCCAGAATAATTCCAATAATGTTTTTGTATAGTTTTATTTTTTGTATACAATTTCTTTACAAATTTCTCATCTAATCCAAGGGCATGCTAAAACATCTTTTATGGTGATACTGGAATTATTAATCAAGTAGGAAATAAACTCCAGTTCATTGAAGTTCCTATGGCCTTTTATATGCATAACCTGATCTCATGGAGGACGCAAGCAACATTTAAATTCAATTCATCTAATCTAAATTATGCATCTACCTTATGAATTGGTTAGGTTTTAGGAATATAAAGAAGACTGAAATATCTTACCTACTCTCTACCCAAGAAGATAAATCTATATCTAACTATATTAAAATGATAAGTTACGAAGTAGGCAATTTGAGCAAGTCTTGAGAGAGCTCAGAAGAGGGAATGATTCATTCTCCTGAGAGTCAGGAAGGAGAGTTCCAGAAGGCTTGGATGATGTTGGAGGGTATCTGTGAAGATGGATGATGTTTGAAGGATATCTGTGAAGGATGAGAGCAGCATGGTGGGAGAGAAGGGACAGAAGGCCTACTTGGTTGTTCTGAGTCTGTACTTGCAAGAAGACTGCTACCCTTTTTAGCTCTGCTGTTCCCTGTCTTGTTAAAAATGAGCCTTGGACACCCTTCACATTTTAAAAGTTTTCTTCTTAGACTCTTGGATTTTGCTACCCTCTGAAATCTCAGATCCCTTGACCTAGTTTTCCATTGCTTGCCCCTATACGTGAAAATAGATGTCTTTCCCTATTTTGAACTTCCCCTTGAACATGACTTTAGCTCTGATTAAAAAAGTATAGCAACCCCAGATACCATGCCATCTGATGTCCCGGCAGAGTTGACATTGAACACCTTGAGGGGACTTGGGAATGTTTTCAGGCAGAGGAAACTATAAGGGGAAAAAAGAAAACATAGAGAGCAAAGATTAGGACTTGTGTAACAAAAAGCAAGCTGTCTGAAGGGGCCAAAGCTCTCCATTCCCTCATGCACGAGGACACTTGACAGGATGATGTAACCAGCCCCACAATAGCAGTGATACTGTGAAATGGCCAGGTAATCCTACCCCAGCAATGCCTCAGCCCATCCCTCAGAAAATGCTAATTATAGACAGGGTGTGCACACAAATAGGCTTAACTCCCTGAATAGCCATGACATCATTTCTTCTTAGAGAAGATGATCTAATCTATCATTCCTTGAACCTAGACTCTGCCCATTTAGGGATCCGAGTCACTCAGGGAATAGCTCTTAAGAACATCTAGAAAAAGTAAATATTTTATGAACTTCCTGATTACTAATTTGTGATAGAGTAAATGCAAAGGTATTCAGTGGCTAGAGTCTTGGGTATTTTAGAGCTTGGTTGCCTTTGCCAACCCATCTTGTTAGTGAGACAATAATGGGTATCAGTTGGGGAGTCAAGGTGGCAGCTGGATTTGCTGATCTTTAATGGTACTCACGTTATTGAGTAGACTAAGAGTCTGAAACCCTTGTCCCCCTCAGGGAGAATGTTGTGATGGAATGGGGCTAGCTCAGAAGGCTTGCAGCAAGACAACTTATGCAGTGCCTTCTCTGTAAACTAAAAAAGGGAGTCTGGACTCAGGGCTGTAAATCTGGCACTGTCCATGAGTTCTAAATTGACTTTAAAATGAATGAGGTAATGGAATACTCAGACAGAAGGCTCATCCATTATAGAAATACACCTCAAATTGGTCCTTCTTTTGGTAAAGGCTAAGGAGTACTTGGAGTTAAAACTTGGCAAGTTATTTGCTTAGCAGGTCTTGCTGGGATTTGAATTAACTGTCACAGTGATAAAATTTTCCTAGAAACTAAATGAAAAAGCCAACATAAATGTTACAGAAAGCCTTCAAAATTTTCAGAATTAACTGTTTGATCTAGTTAGCACCTCTAGTTCTGTTGGTCCAGTCCATTTAAAACAGCTTTCTGTGAGGGGATAAAGAGTGAAATTGAAACAAATTACACATATGGCATGGGCCTATCTATTTATGTAATAGAAGAAGAAAGAGGCAGAAAACAGAGAGAGAAGGAAATGGGAAGAAAGAGATAGCGTGAAGAAACAAATACAATGCTCCTTTAGCAGACCCTGAAAATTCTCAATCAGCTCATTAAAAAGAACAACAAATTAAAGAGTATTTAAGAAGCATTCAAAACTCATCCAGCTGAATAGAACCCACATGCCTCTGTGAGCTTTTCACTTTGCTCAGGAGTTCCTTAGTGTACTGAGGCTCTGCTAAGTTGCGTGTGGTTTTCATTGTCTTGTTTTTATAGCTTTTTGGTATTTACTTTGGATCTGTTGAGACCTCTAGCCATTTTCTGGTCTGAAGATGCTGTTGTAGACAATACCACAAAGATAATCTCTTTTTATAACTATCCCATCACACTAAACTCCGGGCATCTTTACTATTTATTTAGTATGTCATAATTTAATCCTCTCAGCTACATTATGAAGTTGTTACCCCATCTCTATTTTGTTGCTTAGTTGAGAATTTTCAGGATGGAATAACTTGCTCAAATAAGTGGTACAGTAGCTTCAAAACAAGATTGTCTGAATTTAATTCCTCTACTGTTTTCTCTAAATTACATGCGTGATATTAAATCCTTGCAGCCTCATTTATGTGTAGGGATCGTTCTGCAGTTGTATGGTTAAAATTTAAAAAGATTACGTTGACCACTGAATATCTCTTTACCTTCCCTTGGCCCTCAGAATTATTTTTACTTTGAGGGGAGAAATAGTAAGATGACAATTATGATATGAAATGTTGTTATCAGACTTTTAAAACTTTTGTAAAATTTATCCATCACTGTCAAATCATTAAACTATGAAGTTTATAAAGAATCTAAGTAATGCTTACTTTAACTTCCGGGTTTAATTTTTTTTTAATATTTTAAATTAAAAAAGTAATACACACATATAAATACATATATATGCAAAAAATTCCAAACAGTAAAGAAGTCATAATATGAAAAGCGACTCTTCCTTCCATCCTTGTTCTGCAGTCCCAATTTTCAGATTAGAGTCTTTTGAATTTTAAACAATTTTCAAATATATGCAGACATAAAATATTTATCTTTTTAAAAACATATATTGGTGATATTTTCATTATCAGCTCTATAGCTTTCCTTGCTTTTCATAGGTGCAGAGTTATTTCGTTTGTGAGTAGACTGAAATTGATTTAACCCATTTATTACTGCTTGACATTTGGAGATTTTTGCAGATTTTTCTTCTTTCTAAGTATGCTGCAATGAACATCATTGTTTTTATTTGTTTATAGATGTATATATAAATGCTGGATAAATGCTTTGAAGCTGCTTTACTGAGTCACAGCTTAGATAAATTTATAATTAAATGTCTGACTAAATTTTCCTTCTATGTGTGCCTATTTTCTACATCAGAATGTATAAAAAGATACATATGTTTATTATAAGTAAAAAATTATCTTCTTTAAAAAGCTTCATAAAATATTTTTCTTTAATTCTTCATATTATGGGGCTTGGGACATAGGATATATAAATTTTTATGTAGTCAAATTCATTAATATTTTCAAATGTTGCTTTAGATGGTTACTCTTATTTAGAAAGAGTATTTCCAAGTCAAAACTATTTTTAATGTAATTTTTTAGTACTTTTAAAGTTTTATTTTTGCATTTAAATCTTTGATACATCTGGAATTTACGGGGTCTGTTCTTAAGGCCATAATAATTTCTTTATGGCTCGCTAGCTGTCCCAATGTGTTTATTCAGAAAGTTATTTGTTTTTCATTGATTTGAAATGCTAGCTTTGTCATACAGTAAATTCTTACTTGTATTTCTATTTTTTTCTTGACTGTTTCTTCCATTTAATTGCTCAATCCTCCTATTTAGACACCAGCAGCAAATACTTAGTTGTATTAAAATATATTTTACTATCTTATGAAGGTATTCTCCTTCACTGCATCTTATTTTTTCAGAAACTGGCTGCCAATTTTTTCATGTTTATTTTTACATAAGAAATTTAGAATCAGCTAGCTCAATTTCCAAAAATAAGGCTGTTGGTATTTTATTTGGATCTTGTGAAATCTGTAGATTAATTTAGTTTGAACTTACAATTTTACAGTATTAAATCTGTGCAGGAATAATTTTTGTCATTTTTCCTTTTGAAGCCTTTGAGAAATACATATCCTTTAGTAGAATTAAAATATTTTTTCCTCAGAACTTTAGGATCATAGATTTATGAAAATATATTATGATAAGTAAATAAATGGGAAAATCATAAAAAAAAATATTTTTTCCATAGAGATTTTTCATGTTATCTAATTAACTTCATACTTAGATATTTACTCTTATTTTAAAGATGAGATTCTTATTTCTCTTTTTTAAAAATAGCTGGATATGTTTGTTTCTAGGGAAACAATTCATTTTCATGTATTCATTTTATTTGGATTTGGCTCCCTGAGTTAATATTTCTGTTGCTTTCAATTTTAATTGTTTTACATTTTCTAGTTGTATAATAATCTGAAAAAAATGTTGCTTTATCCTTTCCAGTATTTACATCTTTTATATTTAAAATCAGTTTAAGTTTCTAAAAAGTTTGTAAGGTATATATCATCTGATACTCCCAGGGTAATATTAAGTAATTAAATAGTGGTGATATTAGTAAATATCCTATTTTACTGTTACTGAATTTACTGAGGATGCTTTTAATATTTCACTATGCTTATGTATTTTGCTTTCAGACATATATATCAAACAGGTTAACTTATACAATATACCAGTTATTTTATACAATTTTTTTAAAAACCAAAATTCTGTCTTTTTATCAAATGACTTTTTCCTGTATACAAAGATAATCATTTGCTTTTATTTTCTTACTTTTAATATTTTAATATACATTAATAGATTTTATATAAGGATGTTTTATAGCATATCCTTGTATATATTTTATATAAGGATATTTATATTCCTTTAATAAAACTTATTAATCTTGTTCTATACTTTTAATAGTCTGAAAATTTTTGTTTTGTTTTATATACAAAAGTAGTATCGGTTATAGTTTTTTCCACCTTTTTAGATCTGGAAAGATGTTTTTCCAGATTTAGAACATTAATTTTATGTTGGCTTCATAAAAGATAAACTTGGAAGCTATGTTTTTATGCTTTCTAGAATATTTAAAATAACTTTATAATTTTTCTGTTTTTCAGGGGATGTTTAGAATTCATCATTGAAACTCTTTAGTGAAGAATTGGCTTGTTTACAGTTAGGGATGAATCAATATTTGTCCTAATTTTTCCCCTAAGAAAACTGGAAAATCTGCCTTTACCTAATTTCACTTTTGCTGTCCTTAGGAATGATTTTGTTTCTACTGTTATCATAATAAAGCATTCATCCTTTTCACACATTTAAGTTTATCTTCAACGTGTGACAAGTATTTTCTCATAATTATTTTCATTTTCTCTTCATCTGTATTTATTAACAAATTCTAATTTTTCTTATCTATTACATGTGCTTTTCTGTGAATAATATTATTCAGTATTACATATATATGCATATGTATTAATATTTGCATGTATGCCTAATATATATTCAGTTAATAATACATATGTATATGAATACATCAATTAATAAATTTGCTTTTTTACATTTTCTCTATTTTCTAATTTATTAATTTTGCACTTATCACTAGTAATTCCTTTTACTTTTCTTAGTTTCTTGTTTTGCTACTTTTAAAATTTCCTCAATAGAATATTTTATTAAATTATTTTTCCTTGGTAGTTAAGAAAGGTGATTATTAAAACCTGTTAATTTCCTTTTGATTACAGTCTTATCAGTTTTCATAGGTTCTGATAAATAATGAATTGAATATTATCTTTTTGGTACTCTACACTTTTTTTAAACTCATGAATTGCTAAATATAGAACTTCTAAATCTTTAGAGAGTTGGTATATTGTTTTCTCCATTTTTGTTATCATAATTGTAGTGTATTATAAGCAGAGAATTTCTCTAATCTCTTTGTTTAAAAAATCACTTTAAGTTTTCTTTATAACCTAAATTATATGCTGTTTTACTCATGAAAATATATTTTATTAGGAATATCTGTACACATTCATTTGGTCTCTTTGACCAAATGAGCTCGAAAATGCATTTAAAATGGTGTGTTGCTCTTATGTATCTTCTATTTTCATTACACCACCTATTTGAACTCCTTTATTGTCCTTTTTCCTCCTCTTCAATTCTACTATTAATGTAACATATTTTGCCTTCTTTTTTTTAGCATTTTTCCAATATGCCTTTTCCTATCTGTTTCTTATATTACTTTGAAAATGAAACTTGTAGTTGCTCAGTTGTGTTCAATCATTTGTAACCCTATGGACTGTGCTCTGCCTGGCTCCTCTGTCCATGGAATTCTCCAGGCAAGAATACTGGAGTGGGTAGCCTTTCCCTTCTCCAAGGGATCTTCCCAACCCAGGGATAGAACCTGTGTCTCCTGCATTGTAAGGCAAATTCTTTATTGTCTGAGTCACCAGAGCCCTTACTACTTTTGAGCCACTTTATTTTAAAAATTTAATTTGCTATGGAATTGAGCTTTCTTGTTGATCAAATTAGATTATCTTTTATTCTTAATAAATTATTTTATTCTTTTTGGCTTCATTGATGTGAGAAATATGATTGATCTTAATATATCTAATGTATATTTCATATTTCCTTATTCTCAGTCTTTTGCTGAAGTCTGTATTTTATCATGCTTCTGTTTATGTGCTTTTTTTCTTGTGACTTGGAATGTTTATTAACTTTCAAGTTCTTCTTGTATGTTTAACTATATGTACTTCTTAATTTATTAACTTTAGAAAATTAATTGAGTCCCTACATCAATATATAAAAAAAATTAACTCACTTATATTTTTGTTACTGTCACCTCCCAGTACATAGTATAGTAGTTTTGGTTGGTGTTATGATTATTATTAATTTTTATTTTATTAGTAAAATTTACTTCAGAAAATTAGAAAATATATAATGAGTTCTCCCTGGGGAAATAATTATGCACTCACTTCATCAAACTTCCTCTAACTCATCCTCTTTCTGTTTTGTTGTTTATATCATTGTATAATTGACAAGTAATGAGAATAATGTGCATGGAATCAATGCTCACCATTTTTATATTTTTTCTTTAATTTTACTGCAATTAATAGTTCATTTACAATGTCATGTTTAATTTCTTCTATCCAACCAAATGACTCAGTTATACATTATATTATTTTTCATATTCTTCTCCATTATAGTTTATTACAGGATACTGAATATAGTTCCCTAGGCCTCGTTGTTTATCTGTCCTATATGTAATAGTTTGTATCTGCTAATCCCAAACTTCCAAATCTTTCATCTTCACCACCCCTTCCCCTTGGAAATCATTATTACTATATTTCTGAAAGTTTTGATTAATCTTGATCAGGTTCGATTTTGTGATTAGGTAGTTCTTGAATACGCTTGAATGGGGATTGTATAGCCTGGACTCTATGTGATTTCTCTCTGTTGCCTTAATTATTGAGACTATTTATAAATTATTTGTTGTTGAGGACTAAATAATTTAGACCACCTTTTCCTTCCCTCAGAAATTTATTCTTTTCTCTAATTGGTTATATATTTTAGTTTTATTGTCTGCCTAGAATTAGTTTTTTATACTTTAAAGTCCAGCAACTCTTCCAGAATATGTTGTGATGTTGGTTGATCCATATCACTTCTTTTCCATATGATAGAATTTATAATTTTAATCTACAAATTCAGATCTTTATTATTTCAAGGGCCTTTTAAAGAAACTTTGTTCTTTTCCTTAGAAATGTGAACTACATATATATATATATTTATGCATGATATATTTTCATGTATATAATTTATCCCCATTATCTTTTATGACTACACATTTATTTTCCCTTTTTAATTTTTTCTGTTTATCCAAGTTGATTCATGTCACCAGTGTCTTTTCCATATTGTCCCTACTATATTTTGTTTCTTTTAATATGCCTTTATGTACAAAATTGTTTTAACTTCAAATTCCATTTATAATTTTAGCATTTTAATTTTTTTCTGGTGTCTTCCTTTTCTGGCCTCCTTGATTACATGTGTTTCTTCCTTGAATTCTCTAAAAAAAGTATTTTTTCTTTAAGCTATGATGGAGACAGGTTTTTTGAAGGCTCACTCTTCTCTTCCATCACACATGTAATCATCTGATGCCCAATCCCATGCCAGTCTCCTGAATATTATTACCATTGATGGGGCCTCAATATGGTTCAACTTTGTGGTCATAAAGTATGAATAAAAGAGAAGGAGGCTTAGTGAACTAGGGCATTTACTGCTTCAATTTGGACGTTTTTCTCTGCTGAGATGTCTGCCATGACAGTGGTACAAGCCAAGAGTATTTGTGCAGTAATGAGCCTTGTGCATACAAGAACTGAAACAATCTCAGATGGAGGCAGCATGGTGCATGGTTATAGGCACAGGTTTTAGAATCAGATAGCCTTCTTGGATTAAAACTTAACTTCACTTACTAGCTATGTGCCGTTGAAGAAGTAACCTCTCTGAGCTGCTCTCCTGTACCTACATCACATACTTACTCTAAATATCAGTGACATTGACATGTTTAGAGCACTTGGTACATAATAAGCACACAAATAGCTTTCACAGCAATACTTAGAACCTTATATGAAACAACAGACTGGTGAAGAATTAGGAAAGAAGTATGACAAGGCTGTATATTGTCACCTTGTTTATTTAACTTATATGCAGGACATATACACATCATGTGAAATCCTGGACTGGATAAATCACAAGCTGGCATCACGGTTGCCAGGAGAAATATGAATAACCTCAGATATGCAGATGCTACCACTCTAATAGCAGAAAGTGAAGAGGAAATAAAAAAAAAAAAACCTCTATTGATGAGGGTAAAAGAGGAAGGTGGAAAAGCTAGCTTAAAACTCAACATTCAAAAAACTAAGATCATGACATCCCAGTCCCATTACTTCATGGCAAATAGAAGGGTAAAAGTAGAAACAGTGACAGATTTGGGTTCCAAAATCACTGCAGATGGTGACTGCAGTCATCAAACTAAAAGACACTTGCTCCTTGGAGAAAAGCTATGACAAACCTAGATGGCATGTTAAAAAGCAGAGACATCACTTTCCTGACAAGGCTTTAGTCAAAGCTATGGTTTTTCCAGTAGCCATGTATAGATGTGAAAGTTGGACCATAAAGCAGACTGAGCATGAAGAATTGATGCCTTCAAATGTGGTGATGGAGAAGACTTTTGAGAGTCCCTTGGACTGCGAGAGGGTCAAACCAGTCAAACCTAAAGGAAATCAACCCTGAATATTAACTGGAAGGACTGATACTGAAACTCCAATACTTGGTCACCTGATGTGAAGAGCCAACTCGTTGGAAAAGACCCTTATGCTGGGAACCAGTGAAGGCAAAAGGCGAAGAGGGTGGCAGAGGACAAGATGGACTCAATGGACATGAATCTGAGCAAACTCTGCAAGATAGTGAAGGACAGGGAAGGGTGGCATGCTGCAGTTCATAGGGGTGCAAAGAGCAGACACGACTTAGCAACTGAATGGCAACAACTTTCACTAACACGTTAACACTTGTTGTGATACAGCGTACTTAATGGTGAGGGCTGCATGGTTTCAAACACCAGCTCTGTCACTTTTTAGCAGTGTGGCATTGTAGAATTTATTTAAACTTTCTGATTCCTCGTGTGCAAAAAGATTATATTAGTACTTATTTCATAGAGTGTAGGGGAGGTTTAATACAATATATGGTAGGGACTCAATAGTTTTATTGGTAATCATAGCCCACAGGAAAGCTTAACTTGGCATAGAATCAAAGCATAAATTAATCTTGATTCATTCATGAGCATTAAATAATGCCTGAACATGGGTCTTTCAAGATATTTATGACATGTGAGCATTTACCACAGTATTTAGTACAATAATAACTTAGTACGTGGTTGTAGAATGAATAAATATTAATAGAAAGAGTCATGTCAAGTTGATACCACTTTCCCCCCAACACTTTTGCCTCCTGACTTTTGCCTCCTGTTTTTAATTGTGGAACAGATATTGAGTTCAGTTTGGAAGGTTTCCTGCTTCATGATCTTATTTATCCTTTCTTTGTCTTCTTTGTTTTCAGTGACTTCTTTCTATTCCTATTTTAATAGTACCAATTATCTACAGGAATATAGTAGAGGTTGATGGGAATTTGGAGTCCTTTAAACTCCAATATAAATATTATTTTTATCTCCTAGGATCAAGCCTCTAATTCAGTTTGAATACTATTATGGATTACCTTAATTACAGCCCATCTATGTGGGGTAGATAGTTCACAATATTTATTTAAAACCTTATCCTGATACAGAGAACTTTCAGTTACATATTTTCCACTTAATTTATTTGACTCATCATTATTTGTTTGCAGTCGCTTGTGTATCCTAAGTTTAATAGGAAAGTGGCTTTCCTTCTCCAAACAGTAACCAAGCTTCATTTCCCCAGCTGTGATAGAATTGCCAGTCTTTGTGCCTAATTCTTATTTAACCAGCTTACTGCAGTTATTATCTTTATTATTGTTATCGTTACTGTTCACTGAGTGCTGAAAATCTATTCAACACTCTTAAATAAGTAAGTCAAACATGAATCAAATATTGCTTCTGCCCTGGCAACTCCTGTCCTGAATGCTACATCTGATACCGCAGAAAAAGAAAGAAATAGTATGAGAACACAATTAATTTAGTTCATCTAGGGTTAACACCATTTCATACTCAATTCTTTCACTAATGTTATTTCTGAGGCGATCTCATGAACTGCATTAAGTTCTTTGAGGAATATGAAAAAGTAAAAGGCATATAAAAATTTGCAGCTTAGTTTGGAAGACCAAAAATATGCATATAATATGACTAGACAAAAATTACTAGGTACCCTGTGCTAGCCAATAAATATTCATCAAGCCTCTGCTGAATGTTGGGTATGAAGAGAGAGGCTTAGCAAACAGAAACAGTTAAGACATAGTCTCTTTGATTTCAAAGAACTAAGAATTTGAATTGAATATGAAGAGAAAATATTACTTGATAATACTACTACTATGGTCACTACAAGCCGATGTTTATTGCAAAGTCATTGTACACGCAGTTACTCTTTTATAGGCATTTCACATTCTACTTCTGAGTTCTGCATTATTTTAAAGATGAGAAATTGAAGGCACAGAATGTTGAGGTCACTTGCTCCAGATCATCTATTTAGTAAGACAATTGTGTACATAGGCCTAAAAATGAAGGTGAGATAAAGTGGGCTAGGAATTGGGAAAGCCCTTTTGAAAGAGCTAAATTTTTAGTACAATCTCAATAAGATAAGGACTTTCAGGAGGAAGTAAGGGCAGCAACCATTGTGCAGTGAAGAAGCGTGGAAAGGAGGAAAAATGTTGGCTATAGAGTAAAGGGAGACAAGCCTTGGTTCTGCTCAAGATTTTAGGGAAATCATGAATAAAATGCTTCTGAAATGCCAAAAAAGTTGAATAAAATAATCGAAGATAGCAGCCTTTCCCCACAAAAGTTTTCCCTGCCTGTTTTGGAAAAACTGGGACTGAATGTCCAGGTAACATTTGAGAATTGACCTGACAGATGAAAAGCTCTGTTGTTTTCCTAATGCCTTATAGTGCCTCAGAGTCACTCTAGAGAGCCAGGACATTCTTTTCAGTCTATCACTCTCAATATTGCAGATAACACTAGACAGAATACAGAACCAAGCCGTTATCTCTATTAACACTTAGTGCCCGTTAGCTCATTTGTGAGTTTATTGGCTCACTTAAGTTATTAGGCCGCAGTGACAGAATGCTAAGCAGGCAAGTGATTTTAGTGGAGGTGAGGGTGTACTGTAGGATTGCTAAATCATAGCTAAGAAGTGGACACTGCAAAGTGATGAAAAGTCAGGGAAACTGAAAGGTGAAGCAAACCGAGTCCTAACAACTTCGTGAGTTTGCCTAGCCTTGGCCCTGAGAAAGTCAGATGGAAAGCGTGGGATGGAATAATGAGTAGGGTAGAAAGGGAAATGGGGTATTACTCAAAGTTTTTTATATAACACTCTTGGCAGTGGTGTGCAGGGGCTAGCTCATAACAGTTCCTGAGAGCCAATTGTTAAATTGACAAAAATGCAGCAGCCAGTTCATAAATTGACGCTATATTAAAGTTTACCATGGTGGGTATATTTACACCACGGAAAGTGGCAAATGTTAAACATCAAACTTTCGGTTAATAACTTCCCATCTTCCCCAACTCCCATCCCCTCCCCTCCCCACAAGGCACATACTTCCTTTGTGGTAGATTGAAAGCTAAGAAAGGAAAGTGAAGGCATGAGGGTTAATAGCCCGCCATGGGCTCTGAGGGGACAAATCCCTTACACTGTGCTAATAGGAATTAGAACTTCTTGGAGAAAGTGAGGACAGAATGCCCTCCTACCCCATCATTTCTCAGACTCATATGAGGAAACACACTTGATGATGTTTTTAGTTTCCTGCTTTTCTAAGAATGTAAGATACCATGATGTCCATGATTCACAAGAGAGAAGAATGGGGGAAAGATTTAGAAAGTGAAAACTTTGAGAGGTGTTATTGATTGAACAGTTTAGGGAACCATAGTGGCTGAGGCAATGTAGACTGTATTTCCTTAAAATGGGGCTGCTTCTTCAGTTCAGTTCAGTTCAGTAGCTCAGTCGTATCCAACTCTTTGCGACCCCATGGATTGCAGCACGTCAGGCCTCCCTGGCCATCACCAACTCCCAGAGTTTCCTCAAACTCATTGCTTCTTCATCCTCCCCTTAAATTCTCATTCTTCAAACTCTTCTTCTTCCATTGTGACTTCATACAGTTTTTGGAACTGTTTTAGACTGAAGAATATCAAGGGGAAAAAAAGGGAAAAGGAAAGGTTTATAAAAGGCCTCTGAGAAGAACAAAAGCAGACTATTAGGGGGTGAAGAAAAGGTGGCAGGGAAAACAAAAAGTGCAGCAATACTTTTTAACAACCTATTAGTAAAGAGCCTTGAAATTCTCAAGTTGCGAGAATAAAGCCACTTAAGCAGATGGGGGAAGATAAAAGTTAGATGAAACTATAAAATATTCCAGTTACTAAACTGAAGAAACCATTAGTAGAGCTCCTCCTTTCATTTAAACAGCGTGAATAAGACTCATTCAATAATAAATTCTTATCCTGCAAGCTGTTTGTCGAGTCAAGGAACTTATCTCATGCAGGTGTTCCATGTGTGAAATGCCAAAACAGATAATAGAAGCCCCAAACATACCATATCGTGGTTAGAGGGAACGCTAAACCCAGAGACACAGTAAGAGGAATGAGGGGTTTTCAGAACAAAAGGATGTTTGTGCTTCGGTGCTGTTTCAAAGTGATTCCATTTGTTTTCATCAGTTATACTTTTTGTGCCGTAAATTCCATATGTATACTAATTATACTAGTAAAATGTGAGTTTAACGTTGTAAGGAGAGAGCTTGTGAGTTCTGTGAGCAGATAGAGCTTTTCCTAAAGGGTACAAACTCAACTTCAGGTCATTACAAACGAAATTTACTGTAGAAATTATTTGCAGGATAGCTTAAGGGCTTGATTTGGCACGCTCAGGCATGCGGAGCTCCTGGAGAAGTTATGGAAACTTATAGCTCTATAAATGCCAGCTGCTGAAGGCAGACTGCACATGATCTGAGAAGAGGAGGAAAGAACATGAGGATGTGAAAGGGGAAAAAATGGGAGCAAAGAGAAACATCAGGCTACGTATTTGATTTACACAAAGGACTATGACAAAAACAGGTTGGATATTGCTTAGGAGAGATGGGAAAAAAGAAATAACAGTGATTAAAAGTATCAGTGCTGCCAGAGTGGGCTTGGAGGCTCAGGGATTTCAAGTGTATATCCATTAAGTCAACCTTGCTCATTGATATTTTTGCAGCCACTGTTAAATATACAGGGTAAATATATATCTACACATATGTTCATGCATTTATACACAAATATATGCATAATTGATTATGCACATCCATGCACACATATGTAAGTATGTACATATACACACACATAAATATATATACCTATAAAATGGGATGTAAATAGGATAGAAAAGTAGTGTAAACACTGCATTCTAGAAATTTGTAGTTTAATTCACGATACAGGATGTGATATACAGAATAATTGAGCTATGGTGCAATACTTTGATGTCCCATTTGTTTTCAACTCACTTTAATTTGGGTCTTGCCCCACAAGTCATTGAAAGAGCTCTATAGGCAATTGTGGCCAATCAAATTTAACACTTTTTAAAGTTTTTCTTTTTTTTAACTTTTAGCTTTACAACATTAAACTGATCTATAACATTTGACCTCTGCCCACATTCTGAAACTTTCTTTTAATTCACCCTTCTCTCTTGATTTCCTTCTCTGGATATATACTCTGTCTCCATGCACGGGCTTTCTGTCCTTTGCTGTTCTGTTGAAAGGTGAAGCTCTGTGGAAGTCTTCTCCTATAATTTTATCCTTTTCTCCTATAATTTCATCCTCTGGGTGTTTTCTCTTGTACCCATTTATCATCATATAGACATTGATAATTCTAAATCCAGCCTAAACCTCTATCATGTGTTTATATATAAACTCAGGTATTTATATATAACCACCACTCTAAGCGTCCACTTCAGGATCACCATATTCACACTGAACTTTTAGTTTTCTTACAATCTTCAATAAACCTGCTCTTCCTCCTATCTTCCCCCTCTTAGGTGGTGACATTCCCATTATCTCAGAAACCATAAGCCTGAATCATACCTCACTCTCCCTACTCTCCCATCAGCTCCCAAAACGAATCCCTGTGAAATAGTGTCAATAATAATTCTCAAATAATTTTTCAATGGAGTCTTTTTTTCTTGAACAGGATCACTTCTTTTCTTGACCAGGGCTATCTATTTTCTAGAAAAGTATAACGATTTTTCTAGCAGCTTTCCAAGTGATATTTCTCTCTTAAAAGTTTTCAACAAATAATTCCTAGATGGATACATCTAAAATATGTCTGATTTTATTCCTCCTTTTGAAAATCCTTCAGTGTTTTCTAAACATGTGCAGATAAAGCCCTAAATTCCTGAGCATGGTATAAAAAGCATTTTATGACTTGCCTTCTGGCCACTTATCCAGCCCCACTATCACTACCCTCCCTTTCACTTCTTTTATAGGTAATTCTGGATGCATCTGGGGCTTGGTTCGAGTGTCTTTTCCTTGGGGGAGTTTTCTTTCACATGCTTACCTAAAGCTCTCATAGTACCTGAGAGTTGCCTCAACCACAGTGCTTCGTCCATTGCATTTATTATTTTGTTTCTTGTTTAACTTTGCTACTGAACTTGGGGAGATCTTGGAAAACAAAAATCATTTCTCATTTGTCTTTGTGTCATCCATATGGAGCAAAATATCTGGGATATAAGAAATGCCCAATGCACAACAAGTATGTTGTTAGTGACTGAATTTGAGGCTAAATAGTGCCAAATCTGGTAGGATTGTATTTGGGTAAGGGAAATGAAATATTCTTTTCCCTCACTCAAACAAAACCCTAGTAGATTGAAGAGTGTTTTATTTCTCTTTCATGTAAAAGAAAGTCATAGCTATTTATTAAGATTTGGTGTGGCCACCTCACCATGATCAAATCTGGGATCTTCAGTCTTTCTCCTCAATGATTATTAGCACAGGTTTTCATATTCAAAGTAATTTCCTGATCCAGGATGGTTATTGGATTTCCAGCCTTCATATCTCTGTTGTAGGCAAGAAGAAGGAGAAAGAGGGGCAGAGCAAAACAGAGCAATGAACACCTGAGTCAAGCCCCTTCAAAAGAACTTCCTTGGAATCCTCTGTCCAGTCCTTATTCTTAATTCTCTTTAGTCACCACCATCTGCAAAGCAGGGGAGGAAACAATTCTTTAGGTGGGCGTATTTCTTCTTGGAGTAAAATTGGCATCCGTTAATGTAGAAGAAGGAAAAGTGGATTTTTAGTAGACAAATTTTAATATTGACACAAGTGCCAAAGTTCATTTTACCAATGACCAATTCTGTGTAGGAGTTTTAAAAATAACCTTAATTGTTGAAGTGTCCTTGCAAGGAGGAGACTGGGAATACCTGTAAATGAACTCTGAAAGATGAATAAGATTGGAGCAAGCTTGGGCACGGATGTCAATTCAGAGCAGGAAAACACTATGAATAAAATTTAGAATGAAAGATCAAGACTGGTAGGTTTGGGATATTTGTTGTTTGCTATCGATCTTTACCAGATTCTGAACTCTTGGAGTAGAGACTATATCCTAATTATTGTAGTTTTCCTGTATATAACACAGCCCCTGACACCTAGTAGGTGCTCAGTCAATTATGTGCTAGAATTGATGTTATGGATGTATTAGAGAAAATATTTGGAGAAAATTTTTGAACACACAAAATAAGTTGGGCTTAATTCTAACATAGGTGTAGGCATTTAAAAATTTTAAATACTTCCAAAGGACCAGTTTTATGATCAACGTGCTGGTGAAGGCCATAGCTACACTTTAAAAAATGCAGTTTGAAGAAGTAAGAAGTTTAAGTAGAAGGGAAGCAGGAGATAAGCAGAAACAAGAAATGGTTAAAGATGCTCTTTGATAGCAACTATTACCCTTGTTCCCTGGCACCACCTTTTCCGTTTCCCTGCTTGATATTTTTCTGTATCAATTATCACCTCATATACAATGTAATTTATTTAATTTTTAAAATAGTATATCTTTGGGGGCAATAGGAAGTATAGTGAATTGGTTTGTTGGATTTACAATGTTGGCAGAACATCCAAGTCAGAGAGAGAGACCTGGGACTGAGAAATAAATTCTGAGCTGGAGACAAAGATTTGAGGATTATGAGTATGGTGCTGTTTATTAAACTGTGGAGCGTTTTAAAAAGAGCAGATCTACAGAGAAGATAAGGTACAGTGAACAAAGAAGAAAGCAAAAGGATAGGTAACAAAGATAAAATTTCAGATGGTATTTACAACCATAGAAGAGTCTTCTTCAGAAAATAATGAAGACTTTTGCGACATCGCAGCACTGTTTATAATAGCCAGGACATGGAAGCAACCTAGATGCCCATCAGCAGACGAATGGATAAGGAAGCTGTGGTACATATACACCATGGAATATTACTCAGTCGTTAAAAAGAATTCATTTGAATCAGTTCTCTTGAGATGGATGAAACTGGAGTCCATTATACAGAGTGAAGTAAGCCAGAAAGATAAAGAACATTACAGCATACTAACACATATATATGGAATTTAGAAAGAGGGTAACGATGGCCCTATATGCAGGGCAGAAGAAGAGACGCAGAAGTACAGAACAGACTTTTGAACCCTGTGGGAGAAGGTGAGGGTGGGATGTTTCGAAAGAACAGCATGTATATTATCTATGGTGAAACAGATCACCAGCCCAGGTGGGATGCATGAGTCAAGTGCTTGGGTCTGGTGGGCTGGGAAGACCCAGAGGAATCGCGTGGAGGGGGAGGTGGGAGGGGGGACCAGGATGGGGAATTCGTGTAACTCTATGGCTGATTCATATCAATGTATGACAAAACCCACTGAAAAATAAAAATATTAAAAAAAAAAAAGACAAAAGTGAATGTGTAAATCCTCTCTCTCCTCTTTTCTTCTTTAACCAGGGGATGCTAAAACAGACTAGTTGAGGGGTGGGAATGGAACAAGACTTTTATTTCTATGGTATGGATCCAAGTTGCCTCTTACATTGCGTATGATTTTACTTTTAGTAAAATGAATTACATTTAAAAAACAGATAGAAGGTGGTGCTGGTTAGAGCCCTGGGTACTGCCGTAAGAAGTTCTTTAAGAGTACAAAGCTGGGGCGTTTCGAGCTGTTGCCAGAAGTAACCAGACTTCTGAGAACGATCTGGTCTGAATGAGAGATTACAGAAATAGTTTCTCTTTACTTTCTCATTTCTGTTTGCTTCTGGATATTTTTTTCCTAACTCTTCCTATAAGTACAGTTGACCTTTGAACTTTACAAGTCCACTTATATGTGGATTTTTTTTCTCTGTTAAGACATGTACATACTATAAATGTATTTTCTCTTCCTTATGATCTTCTTAATAATATTTTCTTTTCTCTAATTTATAAGAATAAGAATACAACATATGATATATATAACATTAAAAAATGTGTTAACTGTTTATGTTATTAATATGGCTTCTGATCAACAGTCAAAGTGAAAGTTGCTTAGTCGTGTCCAACTCTTTGCGACTCCATGGACTATGACCTGCCAGGCTCCTCTGTCCATGGTATTCTCCAGTTCAGAATATTGAATGGATAGCTGTTCCCTTTTCTAGGGTATCCTCCCAATCCAGGGATTGACTCCAGGTTTCCCATACTGCAGGCATATTCTTTACCAACTGAACCACCAGGGAAGCCCAAGAATACTGGAGTGTGTAACCTATCCCTTCTCCAGCAGGTCTTTCTGACCCAGGAATCAAACTGGGATCTCCTGCATTGCAGGCAGATTCTTTGCCAGCTTAGCTACCAGGGAAGCCCTCTGATCAACAGTGGTCTTTTGACTCTCCACAAAGTTCTATGAGGATTATGAAAAGTTCTATGAAGATAGCCAAAAGTTCTATGAGGATTATCAACTGTGCCGGGCTGCAACTATAATGCCTTCACTGTTCAAAGATCAACTGTATATCCTTGGTGAATTGGGTGGTAATGAAGAGGGGTTTCCTGGGCTTTTTCTCACTGTGGTGGAAGCATTTCATTAATTTCACCTTGGGTTAGTTTGTTCTGATATCTGATAGGTCACGATGTAACAAAATGGCACATTGCTTAGTTTTTCAGCTGATAAAACTCCATCTGGTAGGTAAGTAGGTATGTATTGGGTTGGCCAAAATGCTCTTTTGGGTTTTTCTGTATGATGCTATGGAGAACTCCCAATGAACTTTTTGACGAACCTTATATGTAACTGTGTATCGATCATATTTTCACTGATTAAAACTTTATCATTTCCAAGTCGATTGAATTCTTTCTAGAAAGTCTATTTCAGTCTTGTAAAAATCAAATGTCTTATGTGATTCTGGTCTGCATGAAGAAATTGTAAAAGGCAATGCTGTGGATAAGACAGATTCAGAGGAAATGAGATGTCCAGATGACCACCATCCTAGTGACTACTTAAGTGATGCTTCTGTGACAAAAATGTTTTATGTCTTTTTTAAAGCTAATGAAAATATCCCAGAGAAAGTGGATCTTTTAGAAATGTCTGATAAGAACTGCACTTCTGCACTTACTAATTAGCTTTGGAGTTGAGAAGACCAGAAGCAAGTACAACCCTAGTAAAGTGAAGTAGCTCAGTTGTGTCCGACTCTTTGTGACTCCATGGACTGTAGCCCACCAGGCTTCTCCATCCATCGGGTTTTCCAGGCAAGAATACTGGAGTGGGTTGCCATTTCCTTCTCCAGGGGATCTTCCCCACCCAGGGTCGAACCCAGGTCTCCTTTATTGTAGACAGATGCTTTACCCTCTGAGCCACTAGGGAACCCTAGGCAAAAAAGGCTCAAAGCATTTGAATATACAGCAAATTCAAGTCAACAAATATTTAGTGAGAATTTAGTTTGTTGCCACCTTGGTGAGCAAGACTGACATGGTTTTAGGAGAAACTTACATAGTAGAAGCTTAGATGCAAAATCTTTAGGACTATATTGTTAAGATTTTCTGGTCTCTTCCAAAGTAGTTTGTCCTTGAAAAGAGAAACCAAGGTGCAGTCTGTGACCTCCATGGTGTAGTTTTGTTTTGTTTTCATAACTAATGTTTTGCTAGTCTCACTGAATTTAGGCAAAACTCTGGGTATAATAATGTTCCTCTTGGTGAATGATAACTCTTTTAGTCGTGTTCTAAGGAGGGAAGGATTTTGTGCCATCATTTGCTTCTCAATAAGAATGAAAATTTAAATTAAAAATTAAGATAATAGTGGATGTCTCTGTGGCAATATTCCTATAAATTTTATTGGTTTTGCCCAGTCAATCTTTGCATCTGTAATTATTCACACCTGGTTAGAGTAAACTTGTGAATCTTTGGAATTAGAACTGAGCTATGCCAAAAATTACATTCAACACAATATCTCAGGTTGAGCTCAGAAAACTTAATTCTTCCATATGATTTGTAATGAAGTCATCAGCAGTCCTGTAATTCTAATTCCTATTTGTAATATTTCATAGAGTAGAAATATTCTGAAAGTTAGAAATTATAATAATTACTTCTGGACCTCTCTCTGTATTTCCCTTCTAGACCTAGTGCATTTTACAATTTCTATTTATTAAAGGCTCATTCTGTTATCTGGTAAAGTAATCTGGCACAGAGATTCTAGAAGCAAGTTCCAAGCAGAATTTTATTTGCTTTCTACCTTTGTTTGCATCCTGACCCCAGTTTTATTTGCAGAAATTATTTATGAAGCTCTTTTTCCCCTTCTTGCTTGTGAAGCAGCTCTTGGGTCTGTGAGGCACAGAGTAGTGTTCTCATCATGCATATATTTAGCACCCTAATCTCTGCAACCAGTTTTAGCTGCTTGGTATACTTTGCTTGACATTTTCTTGTATGCTTTTTGACATCTGCTTGCAAACTCCTGCAGCCTTTTCAGTCCTGATATTCACTTGTTTCATCTGATGTTGTTATCATTCTCCTTAGATATGCAGATGTGTTACTTCCCTTCCAGTCCTGTCCCTTCAGTCTTGCTAGAGACTAGAGACTCACACCCGTTGCCTGCTGACTTGTTTCTTTGCCTGTTTATTGTTATACTATTTTTCTGCCTCACACCTCTAGCTTCATACTCTTCCTTTGAGAACTGAATGCCTTGAGTTGACTTTTTAATGCAATCCATTTTTTTTGCACACACGCATGCAAACTGCGCAATGGATTATGCTTCAAAGAAGGTAGTATTTAATATCATCCTTTTCAATGACTCCAACAAAATTCTTTGCAAAACTCTATTTCACAAGAGCTTGAAAAGCCTCACGCAATGAACACTTGTCAGAAATGATTTTATAAACTTGAGTCATTAGCAACCCAAGGTGCTGTCTCATCACAGGGCATCACTTGGTGTCAACAATCATCCTTTCTGATCCTCATCGCTGAATTAATCGTTTATTTGCCTTTAGTATCATGTAGATCTGTGACACTATCTGCGTGTTTGATAATGAAACTGAGTACAGCGCAGTGCTTTCTTCAGATCTCTGAATATTTCAAAAGACAGAATCTTTTGTCTCTCTGGAAAAGTGCCACACTTGTAATGCAATTTATATCTGTGGAAGAGAGGCCTGCGGGAATGCAGGCACGCAGCAGCCATGATTTCGGGTAAGCCAAAACAGGTCTTGAGACCCTGACATCAACCTATGTAATGGCTCAGAGTCATGAAAGTTTACACCTAATGCTGTATTTCCAATTTCTGAAACAAAAGCTCTCTTAAGTTTATCTTCCAATTATCAGAAGACATTTGGGTAGTAGTTAATTGGTAAAAATCTGTCAGTGCTGAAGGTGAAGCAGTAAGGAGCTCAGCTTTCATCGATGTTGAACGTGTGATGTCTCACACATAATATTTAAGTCAGTAGCTTAACCTTCCTTGTATATTTAATGCAAGATAAGCTACTAACACAGCATTTTGAAGTATTTAGGCAACTATGTTTGAATTAAGTTTGAATGAGCAGCAAAATATTTCTTCAAGTAACATTAATAGGAAAAGATAACTGTACATGATTTTGTCTCTATTCATTACTAATAATAACCAACACACAATATTTGAATTTTATTTCTAATAGTAGACGTTGGATTATATGGATGGAGTAAATTACTGGAAGATTAAAAAAAATTGTAAACAATGCAATATTAAAAATATACTCTCCCATAACCATGATAAAATCTTTTTAAGGCAAGTTAATATTTCTTGTATTTATCAGACTTTGGACATTTTTTTTTTAACTATCCTAGAGGAAGAAAAAGACAATAGCATAGTTTTCTAGAAGAATTGATTTCCTCCCCAGCTCTTTAAACATTGAGCTAAGTACATGAGTTATTGAAGTGAAATAAGTTGCTTTCAACAGTTGTTAATATATCATTAATAATCATACATGCAATAAATAACAACACATGAGTTATTTCCTAAGAGATATATGACTGCAAATTGCAGTAACAAATCACAGCGTGTGTAAAGAATGCTCATTACTCTAGTGTGTACAGAAGCTGTTTTAACAACTGTATTCTTTATGGTGAAGCTCACCCTAATTAGCCTTGCAGATTCCTTAGGGAGTGTGTGCAGAATGTTTGACATTGTGATGCTGGAACGAAAGTGGGGGAGGAGGATATCATTTCTGCACCAAGAAAGCGCCAGGCCAGAAGCCTGGCTTTCTATTCAGTCACTTGTTTTAATGTATGCATTGTGGTGAAAGTAAATAGCCTTTTCAAACAAGTGGATAATAAGGGTGTTTGGAATTAAATGACTAATTAAATCAATATTAAACTTGAAAGCTAGACGGCAATGTGGACTAACATTTTTTTCCCCCTCTGTGGGGCTCCCTCCAATACAAAGGTGCATAAACCAACTAGATGTCTGAAGTGCTTGAGAGGAAAACACTTCCTACTCTCCTTTGTAGTTGAAAGCTAAGTGGACTATATATATATGTGTGTATATGTATATGTATGTGTGTGTGTGTGTGTGTGTGTGTGTATATATTTATAAGAAAGGAGAGAAAACAAGGTTGAAGCACACAAAAAAGCAGCATGTTTTTTTTCCTCCTTTCTATGAAACATTATATGTGGATTCTGCTGCTCTGTTAGCTTATAGCTTGTTACTAAATCAGACCTTTCCTGCAGTGAAAAAAATTGCATCTTTTCGTTGTAATCCTTGACAGCTTAAAGTTTAATGGAGGCAGGTTTTTTTTTTTTAAAGGTATATAATGGGTTGACACCATGGAAGGCTGCTGGGAGCTCACAAACTCAGAAATAGCATGAAATGCAATAGGAACAAGCTCTTGCCGATATTTTTTTTTATCATAATTTTCTATTCTTGTTAGAGAAAGCAAGTGAAGAAAACAGCTTTTTGTTTTCTTCAAGTAAGTGGTTTGTCTCATCCCAATCGAATGATTTTCTTCTACCCTGGAAAAATTTCAAAGTGGGGATTTGTTCAGAAGGTAAGAGTAAGTTTATACAGCCATTAATAGGGAGAAAACAGATATCTGCCTAAAAGTTAGAGTAAGTAAAATATGAGTTGCCAAAATGAGAACTCAGCAATAGGGACAGATTTTATATCTTTGGAAAGAGTAGGCTTGTTAGACAAGGGTAAACCATCGCTGCATGACAGTATTGGCCTCCTTGACATCCAGAGTTCAGGCCTGGTTACATTTCAATTTAGATAGATTCCAGAATACTATCTCTAGATAACATGTGTCCAGGGATGTTCCTGAGGAGGCTGCAGAGATTACACCTGTGGTGGACTTTAAAACAGTCTTGACAGTTGGCACCAAGATTCCTTTCAAAGAGATAATACTTTGGTTTATCTTCCTTTGGTTCCTCTTGGTTTAGGATAACTCTTTGATAAAGGCTCAGAATGTTAGGTTAGCCTCAGGGGATAGGTCAAACTTTAAGGGAATTTGTTGGCCTACAGATAAGCAAAATACAAAGACTGGTAACTGTTACATAATAATAAATAGGAACATGAGGGTCTGAGAAAAGGGGGTGGAGGAAGATGAGGAGAAAGGATAATTAAAAAATATAGCATGGCACAAAGTTTTTCTTCTTTTACGAGTAGAATTCTTCTTTTTCTTCTTTTACTGTGTACAGTTTAATTTCTTTGAAAGATTACAATATAAAGCCTGTTTTGCCACAACATTCAGGAAAATTGGTCATAGACAAATAAAACAATAAGGAAGGGAGAAATGAATAGCTTCCTTGAATGAACCAATATGGAACAAAGAGAAGATACAATCCATAGACTTTATAGATAAAAACAGAGCATTAACAAGTGAGAACTGGAGAGAGTAATAGTTCTGGAAAGGAAGACTTTAGAAGTTAGATAAATATCTGGAGGTGAGCCAGAAGAAATTTGTTTTCAACAGGCTTACTTTATGCTTCCTTTGGAGAAAAGTGTTTACTTTTACCTGAGTCTTCTTTCAATAATTCCATTATACTTTCCAAGACCTTTTTCAGGACTACATTAAGTTCAGTACAAGTGTGACACCCTATTGAGTGTGGCAAAATCTATAATCATGGAAATGCTAATAAAGTTAATTAATTTCTTATATTAGTTTTGAGAATAAAATAAAATGCTTATTCTCAGGTGAATGATTGCTCTCTAAACTACAGCTCCGTTTGTGCTCAAGCATTGACATAAGCAGATTTAAAACACTATTTATCTTGGGATTTTAAAAAATAAATTGAAAAAAGCAAATGGGGAAACCAAGGCTTATAATAGGAGGTAATCTGAACATATCGTAATTTTCTAATGCTATACTTACAGTATTTTCAAAGACTTTAAAATAATTTATCTAATAAAACTTAATTGAGAACTTACTGTGAACCAAAGAATATTCTAAATATGTAGTAGGTCCTCATGGTTCTAGACATTGATTACCTAAAACTTGATTTTTCAAATTTAAACAATGTTTCTGTTATCTCCTTTTAAAGTACATATGATAAAATCTGGATGTGTTAAAGTTTGAGTGTAACTCTCCACATATTTTTAAAAATCAGGTAAATCAAGTAGATGTAAGCCAAATCCTAAACTCTACTGTGATTTAGAATTTAAGCTTTCCAGTGCTTACCTGTATCAGTGAATGCTGAAGTATTCATTAAGATATAGTTAAGTATTTTTTAAAATGATCATAATACCAAAAGAAATTTTGAAGGACTCCTAGGCCTTTAATATATGATATGCATATGTAAATTGGTAAAGCTTGGTAGTGTACTGAACATTACACATGAGCATGAACTTAAACACCTATCGTGTTCAAAGTATTCTGCTAGCACTAGATATGATGGAATGTTGGAACAGACAGGGACCTTTGTCTTAAATAATTTACAATCCAGTAGAAGAAATCACTCACTCAAGTGGATTACACTGTAAGGCAGGAAGTAAGAAGTACTTCCAGAGAACAAAGAGAGGAGTATATCAGGGAAGGAGGATAATTTCCTATTCCCACGAAGCCATCCTGAAACAGTGCTAGATCCTGAGAGATACTATGTAGATACAGAGAGATGTGACAAAATGGGGTTTCAAGGTGTGCAGAGCACGTGTAGCGTAAGGCAGCAGGTGAGAGTCATCTATAGGAAAAGCAGGATCCTTCATGAGGATGTTGAACCCAGTTACTTTAGCAGTGGGATGTAGAAAACTGAGATGAGGTGGTTTATTTATTTATGAAGAATTTTTAGTGACAGAATGGCAGAGATTATTCCCACTTTTGGTGTAACCCATTTTGATGTGATTCTACGCAGAGTCGAGAACCAACCAAATATTCATATTCAACCAAATGTTTACTACTTTTCAAAAGTACCTGATCCTTGAGGGGTAGGGGCTGTCTTCCACTAGCAAGAAGAACTACTCACCAGAGAGCAAACCCTTCCTTAAAAACATTTTATGACTTTTAAAAAATATGTAGTAAGAGATAACTAGGCATGCTCTTTCATGGATCACAGCCTTTTCATGTCCAAGGAGCTTGCTTAACTCTGTGAAGCTGTAAGTCATGCAGTGCAAGGACACTCCAGAGAGACGGATCATAGTGAAGTTCTAACAAAATGCAGTCCACTAAAGGAGGGTATATGTGGAAAAACGGGCAAGTTTGGCCTTAGAGTACAAAGTGAAGCAGGGCAAAGCTAACAGGGTTTTACCAAGGGAACGTCATAGCAAACACCTTCTCCAACAACACAAGACAGCTCTACACATGGTCATCACCAGGTGGTCAACACCGAAGTTTAATTAATTATATTCTTTGCAGCCAAAGAGGGAGAAGCTCTATACAGTCAGCAAAAACAAGACTAGAAGCTGACTGTGGCTCAGATCATGAAATTCTTATTGCAAATTTCAGACTTAAAATGAAGAAAGTAGGAAAAACTACTAGACCATTCAGGTATGACCTAAATCAAATCCCTTATGATTATATAGTGGAAGTGATAAATAGATTCAAGGGATTAGATCTGATAGACAGAAAAACTATGGACAAAGTTTCATGTCATTGTACAGGAGGTGGTGATCAAAACCATCACCAAGAAAAAGAAATGCAAAAAGGCAAAATGGTTGTCTGAGGAGACCTTACAAATAACTGAGAAAAGAAGAGAAGCTAAAGGCAAAGGAGAAAAGGAAAGATATATCCATCTGAATGCAGAGTTCCAAAGATGAACAAGGAGAGATAAGAAAGCCTTCCTCAGTGATCAATGCAAAGAAATAGAGGAAAACAATAGAATGGGAAAGACTAGAGATCTTTTTTTTAAAAATAACAGCTACCAAGGGAATATTTCATGCAAACATGGGCACAATAAAGGACAGAAACAGTATGGACGTAACAGAAGCAGAAGATATTAAGAAGAGGTGGCAAGAATACAGAGAACTGTACAAAAAAGATCTTCATGACCCAGATAATCATGATGGTGTGATCACTCACCTAGAGCCAGAAGTCCTGGAATGTGAAGTCAAGTGGGCCTTAGGAAGCATCACTACAAACAAAGCTAGTGGATGTGATGGAATTCCAACTGAGCTATTCCAAATCCTAAAAGATGATGCTGTGAAAGTGCTGCACTCAGTATATCAGCAAATTTGGAAAACTCAACAGTGGCCACAGGAACAGTGGAACATAGAGACAGCAAGGGAATTCCAGGAAAACATCTACTTTTGCTTCATTGACTATGCTAAAGCCTTTGACTGTGTGGATCACAACAAACTTCTTAAGGAGATGGGAGTACCAGATCACCATCTTACCTGTCTCCTGAGAAGTCTCCTGTATGCAAGTCAAGAAGCAATAGTTAGAATAAGACATGGAACAACAGAATAACTCAAAAGTGGAAAAGACATTTGATAAGGCTGTATATTGTCACCCTGCTTATTTAACGTCTATGCAGAGTACATCATGTTAAATGCTGGGCTGGATATATCACAAGCAGGAATCAAGATTGCCAGGAGAAATATCAACAACCTCAGATATACAGATGATACCACTCTAATAGCAAAGAATGAAGAAGAAATAAAGAGCCTCTTAATGAACATGAAAGAGGAGAGTGAAAAAGCTGGCTTAAAACATTTCAAAAACTAAGACCATGACATCTGTTTCTATCACTTCATGACAAATAGAAGGGGGAAAAGTGACTGATTTCTTTTCTTGGTCTCCAAAATCACTGTGTACAGTGACTACAGCCATGAAATTAACAGATGCTTTCTCCTTGGAAGAAAAGCTCTGATAAACCTAGATAGAGAGCATATAAAAAGCAGAGACATTACTTTTCTAACAAAGGTCTATGGAGACAAAGTTATGATTTTTCCATTAGTCATGTATGGATGTGAATTTTGTACCATAAAGAAGATTGAGTGCCAAAGAATTGATGCTTTCAAACTGTGGTGCTTTAGACTCTTGAGAATCCTTGGACTGCAAGGAGGTCAAACCAGTCAATCCTAAAGGAGCTCAATCCATGAATATTCATTGGAAGGACTGATGCTGAAGATGAAGTTCCAAATACTTTGGCCACCTGATGTGAAGAGCCGACTCATTGGAAAAGGCCCTGATGTGGGAACAATTGAAGACAAAAGGAGAAGTGAGACAGAGGATGAGCTGGTTAGAAAGCATCCCTGACTTAATGGAGATGAATTTGAGTAAACTCCAAGAGAC
The DNA here is from genome assembly GCF_963930625.1 of Muntiacus reevesi. NCBI lineage: Eukaryota > Metazoa > Chordata > Mammalia > Artiodactyla > Cervidae > Muntiacus > Muntiacus reevesi. The sequence continues at coordinate 265,484,220 of NC_089249.1, read as the reverse complement.
AGTGAAAGACAGGGAAGCCTGGCGTGCTGCTAGTCGATGGGGTTGCAAAGAGTTAGACATGTCTTAGCAAATGAACAACAGCAAAATAATTTAATTAAAATAAAATAGAACACTTAAGTCACTATTCTAGAGAATGTCTAGGTGCCAGTGATTGTGCTAAGCATATTGGGTGAATTATCATATTTAGTCAAGGCTATGGTTTTTCCAGTGGTCATGTATGGGTGTGAGAATTGGACTATAAAGAAAGCTGAGCACCAAAGAATTGATGTTTTTGAACTGTGGTGTTCGAGAAGACTCTTGAGAGTCCCTTGGACTGCAAGGAGATCCAACCAGTCCATCCTAAAGGAGATCAGTCCTGGGTGTTTATTGGTAGGACTAATTTTGAAGCTGAAACTCCAGTATTTTGGCCATGTGATGTGAAGGACTGACTCACTGGAAAAGACCCTGATGCTGTGAAAGATTGAAGGCAGGAGAAGGGGATGACAGAGGATGAAATGGTTGGATGGCATCACCGACTCAATGGACATGGGTTTGGGTGAACTCTGGGAATTGGTAATGGACAGGGAGGCCTGGTGTGCTGCGGTTCATGGGGTCACAAAGAGTTGGACACTACTGAGTGACTGAACTGAACTGAATCTTCTAAACTTCTCTGGAGGCAAGGATATTATTATTCTTACTTTATGGATTTCAAAGTCTAAGCCTTGGTAAGGAAGTTGAAAGAGACCAGTTTATACCTATCCCATATACCTCAATTGATGCATTGGTATAAATCCATATGCATTGAATAGGGCCTATTAATTAAATAACTGTTCCAGAAAAAAATGATACAGTGCAAGATAGTGATAATACTACCAGTGATTTATTGAGCCCTGGCTCTACCTAATGAGCTAGATAGGGTACAGATGTGGTCTCTGGACTGCTAAATTAGACTTGAGTACTGTTGTCTGATCTGCAGTATAACCATAAAGCAGTAATATAGGGCTGTTTTTCAGGGGGAATGAACAAACAGGACATGGACTATTATGATGTGTGACTTCTAAATAAGAAGCGTTCTTCTTGGTACTATTTTGATCAAGTCTTCAGTATGTTCCATTTTGAGGGTGAAAACATAAAAATAATCAGAATGGATATAGAGAAACCAGAGATAGTTTTGAGAGGAAGAACCAAGTGATTAAGATGGCAGAACTATTTCCTATGAGAAACATCCAGACTAGAAGTCAGAATTAACATGTCTTAGTGCTGTTTTTATTACTTGTTGACTGTGTGACTTCAGGGCACATTAACTATCTTTTGGATCTCAATTTCACAATTATAAAATAAGGGTACTGTTAGAAGTTTCATAGAGGAAATGTTAAAATTAATGAAAGATGGGTATTACCTTAAGCATTATTGAGGTGGGAAGGGAATGTTTTCTGCTAAGGGAGTGATTTGTAGAAAGAGATCAGAGGAAAGGGCAGACACGGAACATTAGGGAACTTAACGTACATAATTTGTTATGTCAGCAGTGAGTGGTGAAAGCTGAGCAGTTGTGAGATGTGAAGATGAAGAGTTAGCCCTTACAAAATTAAGAGAAGCCGTTTGCGTTAGTGGTTAAGAGCATAGACTCAGCAACAGGACTATCTGGACTAAAATTCCCTTCTGTTGTTTCTTTATTGAATGATGTTGGGTAAGTTATGTCTCTCAATTCATTTTGATAGCGTAGCACCTCTGCATAAGGAGTTATATATTTCTATTTATTAGCTGACTGGATTCATTTTTCACATAATCATAAAGAGGATTGTTGTTGCTTTTTTTTACCCTGAAAGCAATGGAGATTATCTACTGAAGGATTTTTAGCAGTGGAATGACATGATAAATTTGTCTTTAAAAAACATCTCTAGCAGTATGGAAGTCAATGAGAAAAATATATGCATAAAACTATTTTATTTCTCTGGGTTTATGTGTGTCAGGATTATACTTTCTTTTGAGTCATAGTGAAGAAAAATGAGAAAAAGCAAAAGAAATAAAAGTTATTTTATATAGACTTGTGGCAGAAACACCTCCCTCACCAATTTTTACCAATAAAAATAACTTGCTTTGGAAGTTCCAAGGGATTTTCACATTCAGGGGGTAAAAGGGAAATCAACTAATGCTGTACTCTAAATTAAATGAAAATTCATTATACAAATTATCCATGAATTTGAAGCAGGTGTTCCTTTCCTACTTTGGGAGGTAAGAAATGAGAAAACTGCCACAAATTTGTGATTTATTTAAAGTGTTCTTAAAGTGAAGGAAAAGTTCATTCACAGTACTTTATTTCTAAGTTTCCTTCTGCGGAAGTCTTCTTCAGCAAAGAGAATTTACAGAATGTCAGAAAGAAAAGAAATAACCAAGAAAGAGATGTGTCATTTATAATATTTTGTTCTGCCAGTATGGTTGGCTAAGTAATCAGGGAATTGCGATGCTAGTGGCTCCAAAAGAAAATTGTGATTTATTAGTTGGCTCCACTCAAATAAAGGTGTCTCTACTCTCTTTGTGACTTTGGAAATGACAGATTCCATCCCTAAAAGGAATACAGAGATTAAAAATCCAGGACACCTGCAGGAAGCCTTCTCAGAGGGCTGTCATTCTACTGCCTAAAAAAGAGAGCACAGAAAAAAAAAATATTTTACACGAATCTGTTGGTAAGACTCTGCCTTCACAAAACTCAGCTGTTTTTGCATTAACTGTAAGAACGCCCATGAGGTTTGAATAAAAGCACACATTTTTCTTTTATACTGACCTCTCTTAGAAGACATTCACGGGATCAACATGTTCTTAAAAATCTCAAACTGACCACTTATAATAACACAGTTTGAGATATGATTCTCTAAAAAAGGATCACTAGCTTATAACTTTCTTTCTTTCTTTTTATTTTTGTTTTGTTTTGCAGTATTTTACTTCTGTAAGCATGATGTTGCATGGTATTCCTGATGTTCTCATGATAGGGTGAAGAAAGGCTAATCTGAGTAGAAGCATTGCATGAAAGTGAAATATACCAAAAGTACAAGTCTGACTGAAATAAATAAGCCTGGACCCAGTAAATCACATTTGCAGAATCAAATTCAAGTAGTTACTGCATAATTTGTACTTCCTACCCACACATCATGCTTGTTTAAATTTATATGCCTTCTAAGCCCATCCTATGTATTTTCCAGCAGAAGGCAACCATGTCTTAGCTGTCTGCCAGGGAAAGTAAAACTGAAAAGAAACGAATAGAGTATTGGAGATTTGGTATAGTTTCATATTGACGCATGACACAGTTTGGATAGCTCTTTGCCTTTAAATCAGCAACTTACTCTAATAATCTCCATGAGTAGGAACAAACAATATTGAAAAATAAGAAAGAATGGGTGCTTTGTTTTGAATCCACCATAACCAGTACCTTTGGGTGGGCTCTATGATAGAGCCATCATATCCAAAATTCCGATTGGTCATCAAATATGTGCTGAACGCACTGTTCCATATATAGTGAACATTTGACAAATGTCGCAGAAGAGTGGTGGTGGAGTAGGCAAGTAGTTAAGGCAAAGCATAAAGTTCAGAGTCCTTACTGTGCTTCGAGGACTGTCTACTTAATTACTTAATGGTCTGGTGGGCTACTTTACTATCTAGCATCATGGATCTCTTAACCGTTCACATTCCAGCATTCTGAGACAGCATCTTTTGGGGATATTCCCATTTTTCTTCCCTGCTTTGCTTTCTCTTTATTCTCATTTTAGTTACCTGGAGTATTCACCCTGGGCATACTCCCATACTCCCAAACCCTAGGTTACATAGCTCTACTGTAGATTATGACTACTTTGTCATTTTCTCATTATAATATTTTTTCCACAATAGAAATTTTCCAATTGCATAACTATTTCCCCCATGAGGCTATAACCCTGTGAACAACAGGAACATTAACTTTCTTGTTCACATTGTGTCAAAAGATTTGGTCCTATGCCTGACACATAGTGAGTACCCTCACCATGTATAATTAATAAAAATATTTATTAATTGAAAAAAGGCTCATATTTAAAGTGTAGGTAAGTTGATCAAGTGCTTTACAAATAAGAGATCCCTAGTTAAATATTGCCTCATTCACTATGTCTGTAAGTCATTTGAGTTTTGGCCTCGTTCCTAATACAATTGTCCAAAAAGACCAAGAGTAGAGAGACTCCATTTCTGAGTATCTCACTTGGACTATTTCAAAGAACCCCTGAAGCAGTCACTGAGTTCATGGTATATATTAATTTTGTTGTAAGATTCCCATGAGCAGTCAAACTACATTACAATATGATTTATCATTACAAGTTACAACTGTTTATCTGGTCAAATTGTGTTCACTGAAAACTGTCATCACAAGCGAATAATGAGATGGTATTAAAATATAGGCCTTGTTTTTGAAGGCAATGGCACCCCACTCCAGTACTCTCGCCTGGAAAATCCCATGGATGGAGGAGCCTGGTAGGCTGCAGTCCATGGGGTTGCGAAGAGTCAGACACGACTGAGCGACTTTACTTTCACTTTTCACTTTCATGCATTGGAGAAGGACATGGCAACCCACTCCAGTGTTCTCGCCTGGAGAATCCCAGAGACGGGGGAGCCTGGTGGGCTGCCGTCTATGGGGTCGCACAGAGTCGGACACGACTGAAGTGACTTAGCAGCAGCAGCAGCAATATGAGTCTTAGAGATATTTCTACCATGTACCTTTTATAGAGATCTCATTTAATGATGTTTCAAAATGTCCCTCAGAGAAACTAGTAAAGCAAGCTTGGTTTTCTAATCATGTATAGTCAGTTAAATCTGTTGACTCACATCATGAATCCTGTGTCATTCTGTAATCTCTCTGTATCTGGATGAAGTTGGGAAGCCATAGCTTTAGACAAAAGCTTCTACTTTATTTTAATTTGAGGAATATGACCTTGTCTGGAAATACATCATTTTCAAAAGTACAAATATGGAAATGCTTTATTCTGATTTTCTGGAAGGAATAATGATTTTTTTTTAAAGCATGTGTATATGTGTGTGTTTTAAGTAGATGATAATAAATGTAAATCATTCTACAAAACAATGTGAGCTTATTTTCACATTTGTTTGGGATTAAACTGCATCCATAAACTGCTTCCACATGTATGCTAATTAACTCTGCAGCAGTACCAACTACTCTACTTTGAGGATTACAGACAAAAGCTTTATGAAATCCTACCTTTTTAGTTTAACATTTATCACCATATTTCTGGTCACCAGGGCTCAGTTTTAAGTCATTTTGAGGGTCTCTTTTGGCTCAGGGCATTGGTAAAAGGATACAGAATCTTTCTCATGTAGATAAAAAGATTGAACACAAACCAGCCTGATCTAAACCCATAGTTATTATTCTTATTTGATAGCTGTCAGTAGTGAAAATAAAATAAATTAGTGGTTTTCTAGAAAATGAATCTTAAGACTAAAAAAAAAAAAAAAAAAAGCAAAAGTCATCTTTACACTGGGTTTAATTGCTAGAAGCTTCAAGAGACCAGATATTAAGTAGGCATTTAATAACGTCCATACCTCTTGGGCTAGAAACTCTAGGTCACACATTGGTTATGCTATTAGCTATGTTATTTGGATGGTTTCAGGAAGTTATTATGTGCCTAAGCCCTGTTTGGAAGAGCTTGTTTGTATTTGACACTTATTTGTGATTCTAAGTTACAAGTAAGTAAAATGAAAGAAGAGCAAAATGTAAATGAACTATAGTGTTTTTTTCATGAATGTGTGTTTGTTGTGTGTGTGGGGGAGAGGAGAGGAAGAAAGACCATATTTTAAATATAGGCACAATTTATCATTGCTAATTGGCAGAGAAATTGACTCTAACATTTACTATAAGAATCATCTTCATTTCTCATTGTGTTAGTGCTTTATTTCATTTCATTTTGGAGTAAGTATATAAATAAAAATTTTAGGAATTGTAGGAGTATCTAGTTCTACGTTGATTGGAATATAGGTCAGATTGCTCAAGACAGCAATTCTTTCATAGTTTACATCTTTATGGTATAGTTTTTATAGTGATTTAGGTAATAATTATAAGCAAATAATGCAAATGATACTAACTGATAGCTTTCAAGTTTCTCAGACTAAAGCAATACCACAGAATTTCCACCATTGTTACATACTTTCATCTATACATTCATTCAGGAAGAAATTACTGAACATCAACTCCATACCAAATACATTGCTAGGCACTGATTCTACAGACATGCATAAAGAAAGGCACTGGTTTACTTTATTTTACAGAGCTTTCAGCATACTATATGTGTGCATGTGAGTGTGTATATTTAATTTAAAATTGTGAAAAATTTTTTGAAGGAAATGAAAAGGATCTATGAGAGGATTAAGAGAGATTTGCTTAATTTAGATTGAAGGCCAGAAGAAGACCTCTGAGCATTTGTACTATTGAACTTGAATGTCTCACTGTGTTAATGTTGTTTACTTGGCTTAACTGATATTTAATCAGTAATAGAGAAGAATGTTTTACCCTTAAATGTACACATTCAGAATAGCTTTGGGGTGTCTCTTGCTGTAGTATATTGTTGACTGGCTCCTGAAACAATTGATTCAGAATACTATGGAGTGGAAAAAAGTGAGATAGACAAGTTATCCAGAGTGACCAGCACTTTGTGTGACCCTCCCTTCCTCAAGTATCCCCTACACACACACTCTGATTAGCTTTCTCATATTTATTGGAAACATGGAAATATTGTTAAATATATAATTCCAAATTTAACCTTACTTGGGACAGGGTATAATTTAAAAATAGAATTTAACCTCCAAAAATATACTTCAGACTTGTTTTTTTAAAATTGATATTAATGAGAATATCAGGTTAAAACTGACCCAATTAATACTCTGTTAAAATTCACAATTCCTTACATAATTTTTTTTTTGGTCTACAGAAATATTATTACACATGAAAATATTACATTGTATCAATTACACATTTTGATGACAAAAGTAAATTGGAATATTGAACATTTGTAGACGTTAATAACTTAGAAAAAATGAATCTTTCTTTTTTTATCTCAGTTACTTTTAAATTTCCTCTTTTGGTGTGACTCTTCCAAAATTACTGTTCCATCTCTGTGTTGTACATGATCATAAAGTGAGTAAGTACCTATCACATTGTCATGTCTAATAACTATTTTGGATTGAATAGATGGAGGGCTGTTGAGAGCCAAATTTCAGTCCTTGTGAATTTCTCCACTTTATAAAATAATATAGGTATAGGTATGTAGATGTATAGGTATAGAATTAATATGATGAAGGAAGAAATTCAGGGTCACAATAGTTATCATCTACATGGAAAGAAAAGATATCAGCTCATAAAGATCCACTGAAATAGGTTGGAAAGGATCTGAAGCTGCTGACAAAACCACAACACTGGGCCCAATTAACAATACCCATTTTTAATTAACAGTTGCTGACTCTTTGCCATTGAAATATTCACGCTCTAGGTGCGAAATGGCAACCCCCATTTGTCATATCTGTCAAAATTAATTTTGAAATCCCATGTTCTTCCTTCCATAGGATAAAAGTGAATAACTAGAACATGCTTCCTACCTGCTAAAGTTCAGTTCCAGGACAAAGACTAGGTAAACAGCACCCTGAAAACTGGTGGGGTCAGCATTAGTAATATAATTCGTATAAATTATTTTCATAGCAGTATGAAAACTATGCTAACTATGCCAGTATTTATCCCATACTTTGAGATAGGGTATAAATGGCATTTTAAAGTTCTTATCTATAATTCTTTTTTACTTTATCATTCAAAAAATGTATTAAGCATATAACATGTTAGATACTAACCTAGATAGGTCTTTCAATCCTGAGGCCATGGGTATGCATAAGACAATGCATTTTAGAGCTTATCCCAAACTAATAAAAATGGGAAAATTGCCAAATTTCTATATATGTGAATATTAGGAATGAAATTATAGTCTCTTTACAAAGATGTAAAAGTGTACCACCATCAAGGATAGCAGGCTTGGGAAGGAAGTTAAAATAAGATTAAAGAGCAGGCAAGCTTCCTAAACCTGGGTAAGACTTCTTTTTGCAAATGAACATAAAATGTTCATTTGGATTCAATAATAGAGTTAGAATTCACATCATTTGTAAGTATTTACTGATCATTTAAGTTTTTTTTGGAAACAGCAATTGGTGTATCATGTCCTACATATCTCATTTGATCCTCCCACTTATCTTATGAAGTCAATAGTATTATTTTTATTATATAAAGGAAGAAACAATCTCAAAGACCTAATTGACCATCCTAAAGTTGCAGAGTTGGTAGTACTAGAATGATTAATTAACACATCATTTTATGAATTCGTTTATTGAGGGATTACCATATACCCTGAGATATTGGTGATTGAAAGTATAGAGATGTAGTAAAACAAATTCCCTGACCACAAAGCATGTGTTGCAGGCAGAGGTGGAAGGTATGCCTATAAGAAATTGTAAAGAAGAGAAAATACCATGTACACATCATATTATGTGCCAGGGGAGCACAGATAAGAGGGAATGCTAAATTCCTGCTATAGAAGTAGAGAAATATTCAAGGGAAAATGACACTTTCTGATCTATTTCATGACTTTCCTTCCCCATTGTCTGCTTTCTTTGTCCATTCTGTGTAAAACACAGTTATCATTAGAAAAGAAAAAAGATCTAAAAACACTGAATTGTTCCAGGGCTCAAGAAGCTTATATTCTAATTAAAGAACAAAATACCACCCTTGAAGCAACAGAAGAGCAATAAAGTTTCCAAGGTTGTAATCATTGCCTTGATCTCCAGCTAAACAAAAGCAAGAATCAGCAGTGGAATGTGGAGGGGTTGTCTCAGTCCTCTACCAGTGCGGAATTTACTGTGGCTAAAAGGATAACTAAGCTGAGTGTATCAGGGGTAAAAGCAAAATGGAGGAGGTAAAAATGCAACAAAAGGTACCTGGAAATTGCTGCTCTGTTTAAAGCCCTGTACTGTTTCATGTGTGGAGAAAGATGAACAAGATAAAATCCCTGTAAGATTAACTGAGATTAAGCCCAGTGTTATCCAGACTTGACACAGAAGCCCAGATATACTACTCATTCAGAAATTTTAGTTTAATGAAGGCTTATGTTCAGTCAGTTTAGTTCAGTTGCTCAGTCATATCCGACTCTTTGCGACCCCATGGACTGCAGCACACCAGGCTTCCCTGTCCATCACTAACTCTCAGAGCTTGCTCAAATTCATGTTCATCGAATTGGTGATGCCATCTAACCATCTCATCCTCTGTCGTCCCCTTTTCCTCCCTCCTTCAATCTTTCCCAGCATCAGGGTCTTTTCAAATGAGTCAGTTCTTCACATCATGTGGGCAAAGATTTGGAGCTTCAGCTTCAGTATCAGTCCTATCAATGAATATTTAGGACTGATTTCCTTTAGGATTGACTGGTTTGATCTCCTTGCAGTCCAAGGGACCCTCAAGAGTGTTCTCCAGTACCACAGTTAAAAAATACCATTTCTTTGGGGCTCTGCTTTCTTCATGGTCCAACTCTCACATCCACACATGACTACTGGGAAAACAATAGCTTTGACTAGGCAGATCTTTGTCGGTAAAGTAATGTCTCTGCTTTTTAATATGCTACCTAGCTTTCTTCCAAGGAGCAAATGTCTTAATTTCATGGCTGCAGTCACCATCTGCAGTGATTTTGGAGCCCAAGACTGTATAAATCTTCTCCATCTTTGGCTGCAAAGAATATAAGCAATCTGATTTCGGTTTTGACCATCTGTTGATGTCCATGTGTTGCATCGTCTCCTGTGTTGTTGGAAGAGGGTGATTGCTATGACCAGTATGTTCTCTTGGGAAAACTCTGTTAGCTTTTGCCCTGCTTCATTTTGTACTCCAAGACCAAACTTGCATGTTACTCTAGGTATCTCTTGACTTACTACTTTTGCATTCCAGTCCCCTGTGATGAAAATGACATCGTTTTTGGTGTTCTAGAAGGTATTGTAAGTCATCATACTACCATTCAACTTCAGCTTCTTCGGCATTAGTGTTTGGGGCATAGACTTGGGTTACTGGAATCTTGAATGGTTTGCCTTGCAAATGACCAGAAATCATTCTGTTGTTTTTGAGATTGCACCCAAGTACTGCTTTTCAGATTCTTGTTGACTGTGAGGGCTACTCCATTTCTTCCAAGGGATTCTTGACCATGGTAGTAGATATAATGGTCATCTGAATTAAATTCATCCATACCAGTCTATTTTAGTTCACTGATTCCTAAAATGTGGATAGTCACTCTTACCATCTCCTGTTTCTAATTTACCTCGATTCATGGCCCTGACATTCCAGGTTCCTATGCAATATTGTTTTTTATAGCATCAGACTTTCCTTCCAACATCAATCACATCCACAACTGGGTGTTGTTTCCGCTTTGGCTCAGCCTCTTCGTTCTTTCTGGGGCTATTTCTCCACTCTTCTCCAGTAGCATATTGGATACCTACCTATTAATGATTAGCAATAACTCTTTTTTCTTCATTTTATATGATGTTAAAATGTGAGCAAATATAGGTAGACAAAAAGAGAAAAATACTAAATTTTCATTGTAAATGTAATATACACACACAAGCACACATTTGTGGGGTTATATTGCATAAGATTTAACACAAATATTTTCACTTTATAGGTCATTAGTATCATCTAGGGTTTTGTTTTTAGTGGCTACTTATTATTCACTATGCTCCCCTGGTGACTCAGCAGTAAAGAATCTACCTGCCAATGCAGGAGACCCAGTTTTGATTCTGGTCGTGAAGATCCCTTGGAGAAGGAAATGGCTGCCCACTCCAGTATTCTTGCCTGGGAAATCCCACGGACAGAGGTACCTATCAGGCTACAGTCCATGGGATCTCAATGAGTTGGACATAACTTAGCAACTAAACAACAATAATAACAATTATTCACAATATCTTTGTACCACACCTTTAATCAGTCAGTCATTTTGAGTACTTCGTTTTTCCCTATTGTAAATGGTACTTATTCTCATAGATAAATATATCATAGTTTTATGATGGTTTCCTTTTGTCAGATTTCTGAAAATACAGCTATTAGATAAATGAACAGTAAATATTTTAACCCTTTTGATATGTGATCAAGTTTCATTTTAGAAATATACTGATTTACACCCCCTTTGGTATTGAGAAGTCTTATTTTCCCAAAATTGAGTTTCAATAAATGTTATTTCCAGCTATCTGTATATGCATGTGTGTGTGTGTATTCCATTCTTTTAATTTACATTTATCAGTTATTGATGATGTGGAATGTTTTCCCTTATATTTACTCTTCCATTAATATTTGGTGTTCTTCCTTAATCTGTGTACTTACTGGTGACTCTTTTGTGATTTGTGAGAAATATTTATATAGTAATTCTGTTGATTCATTGCCATCAGATATGCTACAATTATGAGGGGACCTTTTACTTTGTATTTTTATATAGCTGGATCCAATAATCTTCTCCTTCATACTTTCTATTTAGGTGGTGTCGTATATAAAATGTTTCCATTCAAATTATATAATTAACATCTCTGTTTATTCTCATGTCTTTATTTAGATCTTTAGTTCAGCTAGAATTTTGATGTGTGGTGTGAAATAAAAATTGAATTTTATTTTTTACTACTGGTTAACAATTTTCCCAATGCTACTGAATTTTTTCTCCACTGATTTGACATACAATATTTATTCTATCCTCAATTATTAAATATATTTTTATCTGTTTCTGATCTTTCTCTTCTTTACCATTGATCTATTTCTGCTTTATTCTTTTATTTATTAAGTCTTTAAAGTATTTTTTACATATGTCATAATGTTCCTTCTCAAATATTTCACAGTTGGTCTCTCACATATATCCTTCAGAAAATCTTTGAACAATGTTGTCAATGAACAATATGAAAAAACATACTTTCTGATACTTTATATTGTATAAAATTCATAGATTCGTCTGGGAAGAATTAACATCTTCACTATTTTGCCTTTTTACCTAGGTACATATTTTCACCTGCCATTCATCCATATTTCTGTATTTCTTGGGCAATTAACAACTTTTTGTCCCAGAAGAATTTGTATTAGAGAAATCCTAGTGTACAATTATACAGGACTGCTAAAATATCCTGGAATGCATTACACAAAGGCTAATTCAATCTTGGAAATGTTTACATCTTTTTATTTGAAGAGAAAAAAATTGACTGTTAAGATATTGCCAAGTTAAACACTGTCTAGAACCATAGCATTGATGGTAATTAAATGATTTTTACAACTCGTATTTTTTATCAGTCGCCTTCTTTTTTCTCTGAGTAAATGCAATTTGATGAAATATATGCTGTGAAATTTTCTTGTTAAACCATGAAACCAATTGGAAAAGCAAAAGTGCTGAAAGTGAAAGTCACATCTTATATATAGAAAAATATTGCACAATATCAAAATGGTGATGTTTGATGTCAGAATTAGGTATGCGCATGGGTGAACCACAAAACCCTAGTCACCATCAAGGGCAGCACTGTGTCAAAGAAGGTGACCAAATTAGGTGCTCATCATGTAGTTTAAAACAGGTCAAAAACGAGTGTTTAGAATAGTTCACAAGTGTTAGGAAAGGGTCCAGGAACCCTGAAATGAAGAATAGGCTGTGAATGTGAGTGCCTGAAGAAATTTCTATATGCAGCCCATACTGCATTGCAAGTACTGATATTGAAAACTTGTCCAATTTGGCCAGATTATGCAAAGAAATCTCATGGAGATTAAAAAAATTATAATTTGGCAGGTTTTTTTTTTTTTTTTTTTTTTCTGTAGAAGTTCCAAGCAGCAATAATTATTTTGTGGTTTTTGGTAATGACATATGAAGACATGACTATAGAGTTTTAAGTTTTTTTCCCTTTTAAAGGATGCATTTTTCTGAACTATATCAAACTCACAACATATACTTTATGGCCAAAGTCATATGTAAGCAATGTAAAAACATGAATTAAAAATTATGCCCAAGACATACAAAGAAGTAGGGACATATGACCCATCCAAAGATAAAGCAGAGCAGGTAATAGAAACTGCCTTTGAGAAGGCTGTGATGTCAGACTAAGCAGACTACAAGACAATGTCATAACTAGGTTCAAATAATGAAGAAAATTATGCTTAAAGAATGAAAGATATGATGACAATTTGTTATGAAGTAGAGAATATCCATTAAAAGACAGAAATTACTTTTAAATGGTAAGGCTGTAATGAAAACATACAATAACTGGAATGAAAAAATAATGAGTAAAGGGATTCAGTGGTAGATTTTAGCTGACGACAGAAAGAATCAATGAACTTAAATATAGACCTGTACAGGTCTTGTAACATGAAGACAGAGGGGAATAAAAGAATAAAGAACAATAAATAGTCTTGGAGAAATGTGGGACACTGTTAAGTGTATCGTCACAAAAAACAAGAGCATCAGTGGAGAGCAGAAAGAGAAAGAAGCAGAAAAAATATTTGAAGAAATAATAACTAAATACTGGACAGATTGAATGAGAAACTTTAAGCATCCAAGAAACAGAACTACATGAACTCCAAGTAGTATCAATATGAAGAGGTAACACATAGACACATCATAGTCCAAATATTGATAGACAAGAACAGAGGAAGTTTTGAAAGCAATGAGAAAAATACTCTTCACATAGAAGAGCATCTAAGATTAATAGTTAATTTATAATCAGAAATAAGTGAAGCAAAAATAAAACAGTGAGAGGATATATTCAAAGTACTGAACAGAAAACAAACTATGAATCAAGAGTTTACATACAGAAAAATAATCTTTCAAAAATAAAGGTAAAATTAGGACACTTTTGGATGAACAAATTTGTTCAAGAATTTGTTGTTAGAGACCCACCATATAAGAAACACTAAAATAAGTTCTGCAGACTGGCAAGGGGCAAAAGACAGTAATTTAAATGTGCATGAAAAAACAAATACCAGTTAATATAACCATGTATGTAATTATAAAAGACAGTATAATTGCATATTTCTTCTTTCTTCTATTAATTGATTTAAAAATCAATTGCATAAAATCACATATGTATATATCTATGTAGATGTGCATACATTTTTATATATAGCACAGAGAAATATACTTAACAGTAACAGCTCAAGGGTTTCCCTGGTGGCTCAGTTGGTAAAGATTCTGCCTGCACTGCAGGAGACCTGGGTTAGATTCCTGGGTTGGGAAGATCCCCTGGAGAAGGAAATGGCAACCCATTCCAGTGTTCTTGCCTAGAGAATTCCATGGACAGAGGAGCCTGGCAGGCTACAGTCCATGGGGTTGCATAGAGTCAGACACGACTGAGCGACTAACACTTTCACTAACAGCACAGAAGTAGAAAGAAACAAATCTCTACTTGAATAAGAAAAAGCCGCTTCATGGTATCTTGATTCCACAGGAACGAAGAGAAATGAAGAGAAACAGAATGGATAGTTCGTGTGTGATACTTTCTTCTCAGCTTGAAGAATTGTCTTTCCTGTTTTCCTTTAGTATGTCTTGGAGTGTGATTTACCAACAATAGGTTCACATGGCTTTTGTTTGGAAATGTCCATCTTTTTTTGAAAGAGACTTTGGCTAGGTATATAAATCTATTTTTACAGGCATTTCTTTCTTTTTCTCTCATCAGTTCAGAGATGGCATTTCATCAACTTTTGTCTGCATTGTTTCTGATGAGATGTCAGTCATCTTTTTTGTTGATGCTGTTCTCCAATGTATAAAGTGTCTCTATTCTCAGTGTATTTAAAAATTTTTTTCTCTAAACTTCAGTTCAGCTCAGTTCAGACATCAGTCGTGTCCGACTCTTTGTGACCCCATGGGCTGCAGTACGCCAGGCCTCCCTGTCCATCACCCACTCCTGGAGCTTACTCAAACTCATGTCCATCAAGTCGGTGATGCCATCCAACCATCTCATTCTCAGTTCTCTAAACTTAGTCTTTGATAATTTGAGTATGATGTAGTTTTATTTGTGTTTGTCTTACATGAGTTCATTGGACATTTAAAATAAATTGTTTTTAATATAAATAATTTTTAAGATTATTCTCCTTTTTTAGGGGGATCCTGGTCACACTAGTGATCTATTGTCCTACATGTTCCTTATAAGCTCTTCTTACTTTTTTTTTTTAGCATTTTCCTCTATGTGCTTCAACCTGTGCAATTTCTATTCACCTGTTTTTAAGTTTACTGAACTTTCTTCTACTATATTCAGTTTGAATTTTAGCCAGTAAATTCTTAATTTCAAATTAAGAAAATAATTTCCAGTCTAGAATGTCAAATTGATCTTTAGAGATTATATTTCTCCTTTTAGAAATGTTTCTGTTATCCTATTTTGTCTATCTTTTCTTTTAACTTTTTTTTAACATTTTTGTAATAATTTTAGAATCTATAACCCACTGACTCCAATAAATGATTCATTTGTGAATCTACTTCTGTGTATTAATTTTTCTCTTCCTTTTATGTATTTTCATTTTTGACATTATGTAGGGTTGCATAATTAAACGAACCAAAGAATTTGAAGCAAAAAATAATTTTCCTCAGAGAAAACACATCCCTTTCTCTGTCAGGTAGGTTGGTAGGGTGTGGAGTTGATTATTTTGATCCAACTAGGAATTTAGATGGAGTGTGTTTGGGTTGCAGCTGGAGTTTCAGTTTACCTTTGATGTCAGGGTCTTCAGTCATATTCATCCTGAGTGATTACAGGCACCCTCTAGGGGAAGTTTAGGCTTGAAGCAATATAGGGTATGGAGATTTCTCTCTGATTTACAGCCCAGCCCAAAGCATCCTATGCTGCCCTACTAGTGGCAAAATTCTCTTGGGGTAGCACTGCCTGGTCAGAGGAATCAGCTCTGAGTTTAGGGATACAATAGTTTCCAATGCATCATGCCAGCCCATGCAGCCATTAAAAACTGCCATATTTCTTGCTATCCCAGCAGAGTTCTGCTCATAGCTGGCCCATTTCTTGCCCATTTTTTCCCAGACATGGCTAATGTTCACAGATAGAAAAGTAGCACTGATATTTGCTCAAAAAAGCCTTTATTATTCTCTAGAAAAGAAACTAGTTATTTTAGACTTATTTTTATATAAAACTCTGTGAAATCTTAAATAAGCATGTACATTATACATATATGTTTGTATATGTATGTATGCTCTATATTTTTAAAAATTTGTTCTACTTGTTTATGATGAGCATTATGATCACTTGTACTTCCTAAATGGATGTGGAACACCCAGCTCCTTAGCAGTGTTTATTTCATGTCTCAAAAAGTAATTGACGTACTGTTGTTTTTATTTATTGCTAGAAGTATATATTTTACAAGTTATGTTAGCCTCTGCTGTAGTTAATAGAGTATCTTTGCCACAACAGCAGCTATTGTTTGTAGAGCTCTCACCATAAAGTGGGTAATGTTCTAAGTGCTTTATAGATTGCCTAATTTAATACCCCCAACAATCCTGTGAGTTAGGTACTGTTATCAGCCCTTTTATATACACAGGAAAACTGAGCCATGGAGAGTTTAGGTAACCTCATGAGGCCATGCAGTTCGTAAATATTGGAGTCAGAATTCAAATTCAAGCCGTCTTCCTCAGAGCCCAAGGTCTTAGTCATACTCTAAAAACATTTGTTTTTATATATTACAAGTCATTCTGTTCCATACTTCAGTCTCTTTTCATATATCTTTATTCTGCTAAGAATTATTTTTATTCCATGTTTTCAAAACAAACATCTTTCTTTTAGAATGTCAGCTTGGCTGCCACCTCCTTTAGAATCTTTAACCCCTAAACTAGAATTTATTACTCCTCATCTATTCTCTTTATACTCTGTTCTTACACCTCCCTTAGCATTTAACTTATTGTATGTAATGTATTTATATGATGTGTCCCAGCCATTAGTGCATAAGATCCTTGAGAGCAGGAACTGGGTCTTATCCATAATTTTCTTTACCATACCTAAAAATGCTTGACATGTAATGGTCACTGAATATATGTTTACCAAATTAATTTCAATCTCTGTCTGTTCCTAAAATTGATTCTCCATAGGAATTTTAAAGGTTACAAGTCTCTGTGGTGTATTGCACTTATCTTTCTCCAAAAGTTGAAACATAATAGACCTCAAAACAAATGTTGTCATACATTTTAGAAAATCACCTTGGCTAAAGTTAAAATAGCAAGAAATGTGGCTGTTTAAAACTATAAAATTATTCACTTTAATTTTGTCTGTTTCTAATAGTTAAAAGCAAAATTCAAGTCTCCTATTTCAAGTTAAACTACAATTCAGTCTTAACTAATAATACCTTTATGTGCCTGACACTTCAGGTGGAATGATTAAATTATGCACCTGTAGAAAGATCTCAGAAAGCAATGACAGGTATTACAAACCTACTATGCTCCTGGGTACTTACAAAAGTATTGTGTTTAAAATTTAAGACATTGATTTCAATTCACTGTTTCTCCTGTATATGACATTCTTCTTCTTTTTTTTTTTTATTCCCATATAGGTGTACATTTTCATTTCCTTGGCTTTGCTTTTTATTGAATTTATACCATAGGATATTGTACTGATTTGTTTTGTTAGATAGTTACTTTAAGGAAGAAAGTAGACATATACTACTATATCGTTTCTCTTGCTCAAATGGAAAAGACCTTAAAGGCACATTTTCTTAAAAAAAAAAATTTCAACAATGGGCTGCATACAGAGAAATTAAGACAGAGCACAAAGTCTTTAAAACCCCTCTTTCCATTCTTTGTATATAGAACATGATTTGCTGCATTGAATGGGTTGAAGATTTTTAGAGCTAAAGTCCTCTAATAGAAATTTGGGATGAATAACCCCCCAAAACTCCTCATTTAGCTGCTGCAAGATTGTTTATACCTGCCACCCTCGTGAATTCTTTGGAAATGTACATAGCACCCAACTATAAGAACTGCTGAGACTGCTGCTCCTTAGAAGGAAGAAACAGAAGCGTTAATTTTGACCCTTTGGGGGTTTATAGTTTTAATTCAATAAATGACTCTCATGCCATTCTTTCATATTACTTTCTATTATTTCTTTCTAACCTAGATTCTTTTTTTTTTTTAGATGTCTAACAAGAAAGAACGTGACCAAAAAACATGTGAGTATTATCTTCCTAAAACTGCTAGATGTGCTTTTCTTATGGAACAAAAGAGATATGAAGCAATGATCTGAAAAACATTTCCTTGAATGAAGGTGTCCAGGATGGGAGGGAATATTTTTCCACGTTGGGGCAATGCTATCACTCTGGTTCACAAGGGTTTTATGTATAGTGTTTTATGCTAAGACAACAGATTTCATCTTCTGAAAGGAATTGTTGCTTCAAGGAGACTGTCTTGTGCCTTGGACGTTAATGTAACAGGAAGGGATTTGGCTAATGATGCGTTTCCCGTGCCAGTCAGCGCTTCTCCTCTCCAGGGGCAGCAGGGACGCCTGTTCTGGTTTGCCTTGAGTTTGAATCTGAAAATCATCCCCCCACCCAAATCATGTTTAAAATCAGTGTGTTGTAATCAATACCTCTCTTTTGGTCAGGTTTTATAGATAGAATCTGGGACAAAGTAATTTTGTCTTCTCTTTTGCCACTGGTCATAACTACCTGTACTCCGCGGTAAATTTTGATTCTCAATGAGTGCATAATTTAAAACAACAGGCAGAAGGCAGAGTCCAATTTCTCCTCATCCCCAACTAACACCTCTTTATGTATATCTGAAAATTATATATAAAGGATAAATGAGAATAAAATTATGTGAATGTGAGAGAGGGGTATGCTCATACCTCTATGTTTATACATTTGTGCATTTATTTATTCATTTAATTAAAGGTCACTAATCGTTTATTGATTAAATTTGAGTTTAAAATATCTTGCAGGCAGACCAGTTAACCTTCATGAAACTGAATTTTTTGTGTAAAAATGGGGATACCAGTTTTCTTGGTGTATTTAAGGTTCTTTCTTCCTGGTGAAAGAATTCAGAGATGAAGCAGAGAGATTGAGAAAGTTAAGTGAAAGTTTGTTTAAGCAAGGATACCCTCTCAGAAGGAGAGCAGGCAGACAGGTGATGAGCTGCTACCCTGGTTTTCTTTGGCAAGCTGGTTATGAGGGGCATACAAATGAAGGGGCAGAATATTCATTGGAGAAGGAGGAGTTTCAGGGCCATCTTATTTCCTGATTTTCCATTCCAGCTCCATTTTCCAGAGGGGAGGAGGGATTTTTGTCCTTATTGAGCTTCGATGTAAAGGATCATGGCGTCGGCTTGGTTTATGATGGGTACTTGTGTGCAAGGCTAATCTTATTGTAATGAGAGCATAATTAATGAGCAACAGGTTGCACTTAGAAGCAGGAGAGTCCCACCTTTCCCCACTTTTCTTTGTCTGCTACCTGGACACTTATCACCCAAAATGAGTAATTTCCTGTCAGCCTGGAGGTTTCTGCTTTTTTTGTCTGCCTACGGACCCCTGCTTTTTTACACGATGTGTGATTTCCTGCCACCTGCCCCCTGCACTCATTTCTCTGCTCATACCTAGTTACCTACCTGCTGTAACCCTAAACTTGTCTGATGTGGTTTATATAATATATAAAATAACTGGCATAATTTCTGGCACATTATCAGAACCCCCTATGTGGTAGTTTAATAATAATTATTATTATAATAATATATTACTTGGCTACTCCTGTTAATTCCTAGGCCCTAGACTAAACTGCTCAGAGATTACAAAAAAAAAAAAAAGAAAGAAACCCTTAAAATACTCAAAGTCTACTGAGGAAAACTTGAAAGAGCATCAAAACCCAAAATATTGTATGATACATGCTGTTCACCTTCAAGAAAGTGGAGCATAGTAAGAACCTGATGGGTGATGGCTGGCTGTAGAAATGCCAATGTCATTACCAACTTAATTGAAACTATTTACAAATCAGGGTTTTTTGTCCTTGCTATTAATGATTTTTTAAAAATTTTTTGCCCATTCTTTAATTTACTTCTTTTAAGAGTTGTGTGTCTTTTTGTAAAGCTAAGCATAGGGAGTTGTTCTGTCTTTGGACTTGAGCATCAGAAACTTAGAGGATACCACTGACTTCAGAAATGTTGTCTTATCCTGGAATTAAAAGGAATCTCTTGGCATAAGTAATATGTGTGGGGACCCAGGCATTCGTGTGGAATATTTAGAGACTGAATGTTAATCACCTTTGTAAAATGAATTTCAGAAGTTTAGAGATCATAAATCTTTTCCTATCATTCCTGTAACATTGAGGCAATTTTCCCAACTTCAAAGCTTTAACATATAGTAGTTTAAGATTAAAGAAGATACTATAAGACACAGAGGAGCAATTTTCAGAAGACTCTAAACTCCTGAGGTATAGGAGTGATTGCAATCTGGACCACAATAAAATTTATTAACCCCAAAGTTGTTGGAGTCAGGATTAGCAACTGGAGTTTGAAAAAGGATGCAGCACTTATATTTACTTTCTCCATCACTTTGATGGGTCTGGCAAAGCTTAAAATGTGTGTGTTTCTCAGGATATCACTCTTTTACACTTTTTGAGAATTAGAAGTTAAGATAGTTTGAGACTTGGGCTGATTTAAAGAGAAAGGCAATCTGGTATTATTCTTTTTCATCATCAAACACAAGTGAGAGTAACTGGGAATGGACAGGAAATGAAGTCCTTACAGGGGGACATAAATAATGATAAGTCAAAACAAATAAACAAGGAATTTAAGCATGGAGAAGAAATGGGAATACTTAGGAATCAAAAACTGAGATAGAAGTAGGTAAGTATAAATATATGAAATGAAGAAAACAGACATCAATGTAATCTTTTTAAAGAAACAATGACTAAGCTGAAATAGTCTTAATATAGTCCCCTTCTCTGTTTTTCTCTCTTAGTTTCTAGACAAGAAAAAGTCCTCAGCTAGCTGCTTGCTTGCTTCTGTGTTTTATGGTTGGGGGACTGGGGGATAGAAAGATGAAAAACCACCCAAGGTGAGGTATCCATGAGGGGCTGAGCAGGGTCTCAGACCCAGATGTATCAGAGTCTGTTACACTGCCTGTCCTGAGTTTTAATTGTATCTTTTTCAAAATTTGGGGAGATGTAGCAATAAAATGTACAGATTTAAATGCTTCCTTTCTCAAGTTTTTGTATTGTAACCTCCTTTTTAATCTGACTTGCAGTAAATAAATATTCATCTCACTTTACTGGTTTTCTCTGAGGCTGGAGTTCACTTAAGGTTCAATTTTAGGAAGTTGGATTTTTAATAAGATTCCTTTAAATGGTTTCCATATTTAACCAATCTTGCAGCTCTCAACAGTACATGGAAGAGCAAGCAGGGAGTTTAAGAAAAAAAATTAGCTTCTTTCACTACTTGATGAAACCGAAATTTGGGCTCTCTGACTCCTAAGAGTCGGAAGTTGTGTTTGGCAGTCTAAATTTATCAATAGCCTAACATACCACTCTTCAAAAAGGACTTCTTTATCTTTCTTATGATAGTAATGTTTCTTAAGTTACCAAGAATGGTCTTTTCCCTCTAAGTGTTTTCAGCTTGACAGATAGCTCTTTTCTGAAATGCATTAATTTTGATCCTGTGCCACTGCTGCATATTAATTTATACATATGAAAAACAATGTCAAATATGGAAGAATTCATTCATGACCCTGTTTTAAAAAGACAAATTTGGGTGTAGTTTTTAAAAGTGTGCGAAATTTGACTATTTTTATAGTACATGTGTGATGCCATCCCTTGTTTTTCTCTACCGATCCTTCAACAAAATTAAGAATTTTCTTTTTCTTTGGATTATTACTTGAATTCTGCGAGGCAGTCAATACCGAGCCCTGTAACTGCTGATGGTGTAGAGAGGAAGGTGGGCAGGGGGAGGAAGGTGGGCAGGAAGCAGAAGGATGGCAGGAAACGTTTTATGATTTATGCAACTTTTATGAAAAATGTTCTCTTTACTTACTGCATAGTGTTACTATTATTATCACCTGGTGGGCCTGAGGCATGGGCCACACACATCATCTGGCTAAAAATAATTCTGCAGCCTGTCTGGGTGTCATTATGGTGTTTGTTTCATAACAACTGCCTATGAATCTTTATTAAAATTCAAGTGGGTTGTGACTTGCAGCCAACAGTGGGGCCCCTATGTATTTACATAGGGGGCATGGTCTGTCTCTGGGAAGGCTCTGGCAGGATCAGAGCAGGGTGCGTCCAAAACTGGCACTCTGCAAAGATGCTCAGACCAGAGACTGTGAAAGAGACAGGAAGAGACCATGAACATGTGTTTCTCGCAAATAAGATGCATGATATCGAGTTCACTCACAGAACGAGAAGGGGTAGACCTGCCAAGCTAACAAGTTGGTTGAGAGCAAGTTGACACCACTCCCCTTGCTGACTGACCTGGGGAGTGAGTGTTAAGGGTCAGGGGCTTTTCTAAAGATTTCTACAAGCACGAAAGCAACGATTTAGCCTTTTCGGTAGAGAGATTACAAAATCGTAGGATTTCAATGGTGGTATAATAATCTTTATAATTGCTTCTGTTCTTTCATGTATTGAGGTACAATCAGGGTTTATGACAAAATCTTCATAAAAATATAGGTAATAATCAAGGGTGGGGTTCACAGGTTTAACCTCTAAACTGTATACTTATTATTTTTGCAAGGTTTTTTTTTTTTTTTCTGGATTAAAATACTCCTAGAAAACTACTATGAAAGCATGGACATAGAACTGCTTGTGAGGAAGAAATACATGGTCTTAGTATTAAAATTGAGTAATTGTTAAAAGGAATGTGTTTGGTATTAAATGACTATTGTGCTTGGTGTTCAGTCACCTCAGTTGTTTCTGACTCTTTGTGATCCCATGGACTGTAGCCCGTCAGGCTCCTTTGTCCATTGGATTATCCAGGCAAGAATCCTGGAGTGGGTTGCCATCTCCTATATACTCCATTAATTACAAAATAATATATTTATTAAAAATGTGGGAGTATGTAGATAACAAATGGAAAAGAAAATATTTCTCATGATCGTATTGGAGTAATAGCATTTGTTTAAATGCTTTGATGCTGAACAGTTTTGAAGAATGGCGATAAACTGCTTGGAAGAACTTGAGTGTAAGTGATTCTGGAATGACATTAGATATTCTTAAGGTTAAGTATTAGTGGAAATGTTCTACAATTTTGGTTTATTCTTTATTTCTTTCTAAAATTGCTTTATTTAGTAATTAAAAGAAGTATGGTGTGGTATAAGGAGCTATATAACAGACGGATCTGTGTTCAAATCTCAATAATACTGTTTCTTAACTTTGTGACTTTACTGAATTTAGCTCCTAAGTCTCAGTTTAATTGTATGTAAAATGGACATAATAAGGTATACCTTAGAGAATCATGAAGAATAAGTAATACTAATGTGAAAGCACCTACTCCTGTTTGTTGGTTTTTAAATCTGTTTTTAATATTTAATGTTAGTATGAACTTTGATGTAAAACTTTAAAAAGAACAAAAAATATTATTAATAGACACAGTGTATCTATACTTCACATTTAAGAAATTTTAACATTGTATATTAAAAAAATAGCAGCTGAATCCCTTTTTACTTTTTCATTAATGCAAGTCCTTTTGTATTTGTACAAATACAAAACTGGTTTACATGATCCTGACGCATTTATAACAATTTTATTGATGTTTGATTTATCACCATATGATCTACCTGTTTAAAGTATACAGTTTAGTGCTTTTTAGTCTCTTCACAAGATGTGTGTCCATCATCACAGCCTAATTTTGAAACATGTTTGTCCTCTGGGAGAGAAATCTGTATCCATTAGTGATCACTCTGCATTCCTCCCCAACATCACCAGATCTTGGCAAGAATCTATTTTCTACCTCCATAGATTTGCCTATTCTGGACATTTTATATAAATGAAATAATATACACATGGTCTTTTGTGATTGGCTACATGCATCTAGTACAAATTTTTAAATGTTCACTAATACTGTAGTGTGTATCAGTACTTTTCTTCCTTTTGCTGACAATATTATTGTACTGAATGGACATACCACATTTTTTTTATCCTTTTATCATTCGGTGTGCATTTGGGTCTTTTCCACCATTTGCCTATTATGAGAAATGCTGTTATGAACATACATATGCATTTTTTTAGAAATACATTTTTTATTTCTCTAGTGTATATTCCTGGGAATGGAGCTGTGGCATCATATTATAATTCTATATTTATTATATGGAGAAAGTTATGTTTCCAAAGTGGTTATACCATTTTTCATTCCCACCAGCAGTGTTATGATGGGTCCAATATCTCTACATCCTGATGAGACATCTAGTCTAGTTCCTTCTCTGGTAACTCATTAAAAATGTTGACTAGTATTCTATTGCATGAATAAAACATGGTTCAATCATTATATTTTCTTCTTCCTGTATACTGTGTTCCAGCTGATTTTGAACTAGATACCTTGAATACACTGGCTGCTCTCTCATTCTTAACAACCATTAGAGCATTAACTGTTAAATATTGTCAGATTAAAAACTCCTTCTAAAGTAGAGGAATTAATAATGTTCAGACACTATTACTCAATACAAACAGTATCCCAGAAACATATCTTTAGTAATCATAATTGATATAGTAATGCCTTACTTCTGTGGACATAAAAAGTGTGTTTATTTTCATTCTGTAGACTGAGGCAGAATCATAGTAATTAAGCTTGATGATCACATAGTATGTTTCTGAAGTTACAAAAGTAGGAAGAAGAAAAATATTTGTAACTTAAAACTGCCTGAAGATAATTCATAAAAACAAGTCACAAGTAGACAGTGAGATAGCTGTTCACCCTCCAAATTCCTCTGTAAAGTGAACCTTGAGGGAAAAAAGGTCATTGAGGACATTGAGGAATGATGTTGAATACTACATGGTGTCAAAGATCTTGACATCTCTCTCTGCTAGACACTGATTTAAAAGCGGGCACATTCACCTCCATCAGATGTTCTGTGTCAGAAAGTCACTATTCATACTTCAAAGGGCAGCAGTCATTCCATTCACAGAGAATGCTCTGATTCTGAGGAGGTTATACTTTGGCCTGGAGAAGTAGAGGGATAGAAAGAGAGCTCTAAAAAGAGACTTTCAGGATTTATTAATTATATTATTGTTTTACCTTCTGAATTTCTTCCCATCTTTACAAAGCTTTGCCAGATTTATCAGACCAGTAAATGCCTCTTTTCCATGGATGAAATTTATTTGCTCATCTCAACACATAACCAGAACTCTTAACACTCTTACCCATGTTTCAGGCTCTAGATATTTGTTTATTCTAAATGATTTATACTCTTGCTACACTTTGGTTTCTTACTTTTTAAATTTAATTTTTTCAAAACTGATTTCCTCTGTGTGTATGCCCAGGAGTGGTATTGCTGGGTCATATGGCAGTTCTATTTCCAGTTTTTTAAGAAATCTCCACACTGTTCTCCACAGTGGCTGTACTAGTTTGCATTCCCACCAACAGTGTAAGAGGGTTCCCTTTTCTCCACACCCTCTCCAGCATTTATTGCTTGTAGACTTTTGGATAGCAGCCATTCTGACCGGCATGTAATGGTACCTCATTGTGGTTTTGATTTGCATTTCTCTGATGATGAGTGATGTGGAGCATCTTTTCATGTGTTTGTTAGCCATCTGTATGTCTTCTTTGGAGAAATGTCTGTTTAGATCTTTGGCCCATTTTTTGATTGGGTCATTTATTTTTCTGGAATTGAGCTGCAAGAGTTGCTTGTATATTTTTGAGAATAGTCCTTTGTCTGTTTCTTCATTTGCTATTATTTTCTTCCAATCTGAGGGCTGTCTTTTCACCTTGCTTATAGTTTCCTTTGTTGTGCAAAAGGTTGGAGACAAGTGCTCTGGGCTGGTACACTGGGATGACCCAGAGGGATGGGATGGGGAGGGAGGTGGGAGGGGGTTCAGGATGGGGAACACATGTAAATCCATGGCTGATTCATGTCAATGTATGGCAAAAACCACTACAATATTGTAAAGTAATTAGCCTCCAACTAATGAAAATAATTGGGAAAAAAATAAAATAACACTAAATATAAAAAAATAAATAAATTTCATTCTTTATTAGTTTTGACAGATCAGCCATTTTAAAAAGTTCAATTTTGTGTCTTTTCAGAAATATTGAATAGTTATTTTTCTTACTACATCTTGGCCCCTGAAGCCAGATGTCTGGGAAGTGCCTCAAAATAATTTGGGCTTGGGGAGAAATGAGTGGATATTGATATAAGGTGGCTTATTAGCCTATCTTTCTAGCTTTCAACATAGATTTGGAATTTTCTGTAACAAAAAATTAAAAATGTAATAAGTTGATTTTATTAAACCCTGCTTTAACTACAATATATATGTTTATATTTTATTATATATATTTTATATATTTACAACTTAGGATTAGTAGAATTAAGGTGTAGGAAAATGACAATTGAGTAAAAATGTGAAAAAGTGACTTTAGAGCAAAAATGCAAAAAAGCATGCTATATTACTTTGTGAAGAGTAATTAGTATCATTAAGAGACCTAAAAAAAGGCCTGGGCAGGCACGCTTTTCTCATAGAAGTCAAAACTACTTATTGTTAAAGAAGATAGCATTCCTTTAAAGTAGGACCACCCTTGCTTTACTTACTGATTTCATTTATACACACAGAAATCGACTTGTTTTTTTTTTTTTTTTTTTTGCTTATTTAACTCTGCCATATGTACATATCTATGTTCTTTTACATATATTCTTTTATGCTCATTTTTATCATCTGTAGCAGTTAAAGTACTATAAACTACTCTTAATATCAAAAAAGAAAAAAAAAAACAACAAGGAAAAGCTTCCCACTTCATGACTTCATATTTCTAATCACATTTATATCACTTCATACAGTTCTGTTCTTTACACCTAAGCTGACTATCAAATAAGATGGCTTCACATTATTTTGGAGAATGGATACTCTGAACAAATAAGAACATTTCTAATACCTAAAACATCCATTTAAAAGCTAATATTTAGAATTATTGACTTATTTCACAGCTACATTTCTAAAATTTAATGTCCATTCTTTATCTTATTAAATAGACTACAAGAGTAATGCTTAACACTTTCCTAACTAGCTGTGTTCATAATTATGCCCATCAGGGTTTGTATTCACTCTAAACACATTGACAGTTACAGCACTCCTGAGGTTAGGTTTGCTTTTAAAGTAAATACTACAGGTAAACTGTGATGATTCTGATGTCTGATTGTGTTTTCTTATTTTTTCACAATAGATCAGCTACTAACACTTTCTTCTTATTTCTAATCAGGTGTTCACTGTCATTTGGTAAGAAATCAAGGTTTCCAAGGAAACCAGGTGGACACATTTGCTAAGAGAATACTCTTAATTCTACACGAATTACCAAGTCATTTGACTGTTGTTTGAGGGCTGGACATACTTCCCATGCAATGCTCTTGAGCTTTATTACAATTATTTTCTTCATTCTTCCAAAGACTTTCTTATATATTTCTTGTGAGGTTAGTGTCTGAATCTGGATACAGCTGAGACTGCAGAAATGGGTTGCCACCATCCTTTAAAACATTGTGAGTGATTTTTTAGTTATGTTTCTTAATAACTGAGAAGCTATTGAAATAAAGTAAAGGCAGAACTAGTATAAGAACTAAACCTAAAACCGGGAGTTTTATTAAAACCATTCTTGACAGAAACCAAAGAGGATCTTGTTCTTAAAAGCAAAAAATAAGAGTGACGTGTTCACCCTGAAATTCTTGATTTCTTATAACTTCCCTCATGTTGGTAACATTATACACAGTGTTTTATATACTAGCTAAATGATTCCTATTTTGTTCCAGAAATGTTTAGCTAAATAAATACTTTATGAATAGTAAAATAATTTTGGAAATACATTGATTTACCTAGTAAAGGAAAAGGATAACTTTAATTTCTGGACTACTTTATACAATTAAAAAATATTTTGATCACTAATAAATATTAAATTGCATTTTGAAGTTAAATATATATTATTAAGGAAATAAAAATAAACAATTTTCTTTTAACTGATTGCTTTATATGTAAATATGAGTGACAAACATCTAAAAAGAAATTACATAGACTTTATGAAAGCTTTCAGGGGGAGGTATCCCGTTGAGTTAATTATTTTTTCCTTTACAATGAGAAGATGATTTTGAATTTTTGGCAACAAATTACCATCTCAATTAAAAATGATTCCTATTAGGGACTTAAAAGCTGCTACTTCATTTTATTTGTGCCTTGGCCATTAGACTGTATAATAAAAGAAATTAAAGTGAAAGGAAATTAGTTTGAATGTTGTATAGTACAGAATTAAAGAAAAAAATGAAAAATGTTTCTCAAAAACAGTGTTACATTATTTAATTTACATGTGTTACATTAATTTAATTTACATTTAATTAATATTTGACTCTCTCATTGTTAGCTATATAATCAAAGAGCCAAGTAACCAAACTGTTGTTTGAGGTCATTTACCATCGATCAGATGGTGCTTCACACATGCAGTAAGAGGAAGGTTATATTCACGATACTCTGGGAATGAAAATTTATGTGACTATTTTCAGTTGTGGCTATTTTTCACCTGTGTAAGAATAAAGATATCTCTGTTTTCATTTATATGACTCAGTATTTGAAACAGATCGAGATATCCAGAATAGAGCAATCAGAGCTTTTCAAGAATCAGTCACTATTTCAGGGAAACATTCCTCTGCTTACATTTGCTGTTCTCCTTAATATTAAAACATCAAAACAGTGTAAAAACAGCAGGAACTACTTCCATGCATCTTAAAAACTGTTTCATGAAATATGTTTAGGGGTCTACACTTTGGGACTTGGAAGTTAAAGCAGTCTTACTTGTTCATCTTGTTATCCAGGGCTGACTGCAAGCAGTGTTATTTGTCCCCTGCAAAAAATTGTGGGGGGTGACTTTCATATTGCTGTCCATCTAAATGGTGTCCTCTAAGACAGTTTAACACCAAACTGCAAAATTATGGCAGACTTAGAGTATTGTCACTAAACTGATCTGTCATCTATAAAATTATTGAACTCTACCAAAGTATTTTATTTCTGTGTTTTGAAAATAAAGCAATTCAAGTTTCAAGACCAAAGCAGAAAATACAACTTGAATGACATAAGATTTGGATTATTTTGTAGTTCTCAGTTCAGTTCAGTTCAGTTGCTCAGTCATGTCCGACTCTTTGAGACCCCGTGGACCGCAGCACGCCAGGCCTCCCTGTCCATCACCAACTCCTGGAATTTACTCAAACTCATGTCCATCGAGTCGGTGATGCCATCCAACCATCTCTTCCTCTGTCATCCCCTTCTCCTCCTGCCTTCAATCTTTCCCAGCATCAGGGTCTTTTCCAATGAATCAGGTGGCTAGAGTATTGGAGTTTCAGCTTCAACATTAGTCCTCCTATGAGTATTCAGGACTGATTTCTTTTAGGATTGACTTGTTTGATCTTCTTGCAGCCCAAAGGACTCTTAAGAATCTTCTTCAACATCACAGTTCAAAAGCATCAATTCTTCAACAATCAGCTTTCTTTACAGTCCAACTCTCACATGCATACATGACAACTGGAAAAACCATAGCTTTGACTGGATGGACCTTTGTTGGCAAAGTAATGTCTCTGCTTTTTAATATGCTGTCTAGGTTGGTCAAGCTTTTCTTTCAAGGAGCAAGCATCTTTTAACTTTATGATTGCAGTCACCATCTGCAGTGATTTTGGAGCCTAAAAAAATAAAGTCTTTCACTGTTTCCACTGTTCCCCATCTACTTGCCATGAGGTGATGAAGTGATGAGCCCAGATGCCATGATCTTAGTTTTTGAATGTTGAGTTTTAAACCATATTTTTCACTCTCCTCTTTCACTTTCATCAAGAGACTCTTTAGTTATTCACTTTCTGCCATAAGGGTGGTGTCATCAGTGTTTCTGAGCTTATTACTATTTCTCCTGGCAACCTTGATTCCAGCTTGTGCTTCATCCAGCCTGTCATTTCACATAATCTGCATAGAAGTTAGGCTGTAGCCCATGGGGTTGCTAAGAGCCAGACACGACTGAGCGACTTCACTTTCACTTTTCCCTTTCATGCATTGGAGAAGGAAATGGCAACCCACTCCAGTGTTCTTACCTAGAGAATCCCAGGGACGGGGGAGCCTGGTGGGCTGCTGTCTATGAGGTCACACAGAGTCAGATGTAGAAGCAGCAGCAGCATATAAGTTAAATAAGGCAGAGTGACAATATACATCCTTGACGTACTCCTCTCCCAGTTTTGAACCAGTCCGTTGTTACATGTCTGGTTCTAACTGTTGCTTCTTTACCTGCATACAGACTTAGCAGGCATGTAAGTTAGTCTGGTATTCCCATCTCTTTAAGAATTTTCTACAGTGCTGTGATCTACACAGTCAAAGGCTTTGGCATAGTCAATAAAGCAGAAGTAGATGTTTTTCTGGAGCTGTCTTGCTTTTTCTATGATCCAATGGATGTTGGCAATTTGATCTCTGGTTCCTCTGTCTTTTCTAAATCCAGCTTGAACATCTGGAAGTTCACAGTTCATGTACTGTTGAATCCTGGCTTGGAGAATTTTGAGCATTACTTTGCTAGTATGTGAGATGAGTGCAATTGTGTGGTAGTTTGAACATTCTTTGGCATTGCCTTTCTTTGGGATTGGAATGGAAACTGACCTTTTCCAGTCCTGTGGCCACTGCTGAATTTTCCAAATTTTGCTGGCATATTTAGTGCAGTACTTTAACAGCACTTCTGAAATAAAACCTTATAAGTATTTGATTCTTTACAGGTTACAATAAGCTTTGTAGAGTAACAGTAAAAAAACAGTGATAATAATAACATTCTCAGTTCTCAAATATGCTGAATGGAGGCTAAAGAACTCTTGAGATTGCCTAGTGACTCAGATGGCAAAGAATCTCCCTGTAGTGTAAGAGACCTGGATTCAGTCTCTGGAGAAGGGAACGGCTACTCACTCCAGTATTCTTGCCTGGAGAATCCCTTAAACAGAGGAGCCTTTTGGGCTATATATAGTCCATGGGGTAGCAAAGTATGCCCTTTTGAGGTCAGCAAGAATATTAGAATTTCATTGCTCTTTTCTCCAACAGTGAAAAGTAGAGCGTTTTCTCTGTCTCTCACATTCAATGCTGTATTATTAGATTCTGAAAATTTCCATGAAGAAATTGTGTAAGCAATACCAAATCTCAAACTAGAGAAATGTGTTATGTCTTGTGAAAGTGTCTTATATCAAGTAGTTTTTAACATATTTGCTCTCTGTATGATCTGATCATCCTTATTCTCTTTCTGTTCCTTCTTAAAACTTGTGGGTATGTGTATATACATATTTATATGTGTATTTACTGTTATACCTACATATAAACAAATGGATACTTTATGCAGATGGTGAGTTCTCATGGTGTTTGAGGATATAGTTAAGTAGACTAAGTAGACTTCTTTTCTTTTTTTTTTTTTTTTTTGAGACTTCTTAAAAGAATGAGCCTAATTCATTGACCCTCTCGTCAAGGAGAAGTCTGATGGTGTTAGCATTGAACATTTTCTTTTCAAACGTGGCATAGTATGTTGAATGATACCACAAGATCTACAAATACTTTTGAAACCTGTTGTAAAAGACTAGCATATATTTCCCCACTCCAGTACTCTTGCCTGGAAAATCCCATGGACGGAGGAGCCTGGTAGGCTGCAGTCCATGGGGTTGCGAAGAGTCGGACATGACTGAGCGACTTCATTTTCACTTTTCACTTTTATGCGTTGGAGAAGGAAATGGCAACCCACTCCAGTG
This sequence comes from Muntiacus reevesi, assembly GCF_963930625.1. NCBI lineage: Eukaryota > Metazoa > Chordata > Mammalia > Artiodactyla > Cervidae > Muntiacus > Muntiacus reevesi. The sequence continues at coordinate 265,452,309 of NC_089249.1, read as the reverse complement.
TTCTTGCCTGGAGAATCCCAGGGACGGGGTCGCACAGAGTCGGACACGACTGAAGTGACTTAGCAGTAGCAGCAGCAGTAGCATACATTTGTGTTCCAGGGGCTAAGCTAGGAACTGTATGCTAGTTTCTGAGGATTTCTGTGAGCCTTTTTCATCTTGCCCTTGGCTGACTCAATTCTGTAGCTGGGGAGGTGTGGGGCAGTTATTTGAACTAGAGTGCCTTTGGAGAGTCCCCACCATTAAAATAGTCTCCATTGGCTCAACTTGTGAATAAACTCATACATTCCAAAAGCAAAGAGGCAAAAAAGAAAATATAAACATTTTTTCCCCTACAGTTGCTTATAATGGGGTTTATTGTTAGTAAGAGAAATTTTTGAAAAAATTTTTCTTTTTGAAATGGAATAGAATAAATAGAACTTTATTGCACCTGGGAATGAATGTTCTTTGAATGCATTTCAAATGTGTTTTGCATACGCTTAAGCCTAATTTGCTAGCTTTCCTTTGGTAGAAAAGTACTCTGCTATGCCCCTTCTTGCCCATTTGACCTAGCAATTTGTTCATTGATATCTCAATTTACTGGTCAATCACGATTTACTAAAAACTGCCTGTAGATAAAGTTTACAATACACAGTGATGTTCTCCAAGGACAAGAATTCTCTTGCATGATCCCCAGTTTCCTACCATCTACAGATGTTATGGGAAACAGAGAAAAAGTGCTTTCAAATTCTGTATCTATCCTTTCGTGCAACAATGTGTGTGTGCTCAGGTATGTCCAACTTCACAACCCCATGGACCGTAGCCCACCGGGCTCCTCTCCCCATGAAAATTTTCAGGCAATAATACTAGAACAGGTTGCCATTTCCTACTCCAGGGGATAGTCCCAACCCAGGGATCAAACTTGCATCTTTTAGGTTTCTTGCATTGGGAGCAGATTCTCTACCACCATGCCATAGTGCAACAATGACAGAATGGTAATTTACTTTGGGTCACATATGTGATTCATGTTCAAAATAGTTGTTTGGCCCCAAACTTATGGGCAGATATGTTTTACAAGATTAAAATATCTCACAGTGTTTCTGTTAGCCTTGCATTTTATTTGTCTGATCTATATTCTTTTTTGTGCAATAAGCTGATAAATATTCTAGCCAGGTTTTTTTTTTTTATTAATTCTTTTTGCTTTCCTTTTGTGGCTTTTGACTGACATCTATTCACTTCAAGGGTGATTTTCCTGTTGGCAAAAGGCAGAAGAGACACACCAAGCATCACCTTCAGGAACAAGCAATTTAAGTACTATAATGAGATGGGTCTTTTCCGAGTCTATAATTGGTGATAAGGTATGGCAGTTTCATATCAGACAAAGATGTACAACACAGAGCTTATTAATGAGGATGAGGCGTCATACTCAAGAAAGCTTCCTGTGACTATAAGACAGGAGAATATAACAGATAGTGTAGGTTGTTACTAAGTCCAATATCTCCAATTTGCATCATAAAACCTTTCTGTAAGCCAATTCAAGCTAACCCAGGATGGGATATTTTTCCCCTCTAGACTTTACTAGGGTAGCCAGCAATCCATCACTTTGGATCCCAGCCCTCACAGACAACAGCAATAATCATCTAAACTTGCAGATATGCTCAATTTAATTGGGTTAGTTTAGTAACCTTTCTTGTATTAGAGCCAACTTGCAAAGAGATGTAATATTTTCACAGTTATGAAGACATAGCAGCTGGCCATAGTGAGATTTGATTGTGGATCAAGAAATCAGATTTTCATCAAGTTAAGAACTCTTCATGGAAATATATATGGAATAAATAATAAAGTAAAATGATTAACAAGGAGACTTACAAAGATATTGGCAAAGCATAGGAAAACTGCCTTACTGACAATGCTGAAATCTGTTACTTAGCTTATTCAGATGATTTTTACTTGTGTTTCAAAGAAAATACATTAATTTTAAATAAAATCAAAAGATTAAAAAAGTAGATATTGAATTAATACATTATTTTAATATTTAGAAGATCTGTGAAACTTCAAGAGTTCAAATTATTTTGTAAATGTTAATACACTAAGCTTTATACAATTTTCTAGGAAGGTAGTACTGTCTTCCTTTTAACATTCTTAAACACTTAAAAAGTTAATAACTTTGATACAGTCAAATACAGTTTTAAGGAAAGTCATAAAGAGAATCCATGTTATAAGTTCTCAGCGCTTTGTTCTAACTGATGAATGATGCTTTTTCTTTTGAGAGCAATAGAAAACAAGTACCTTTTCTTAATTGTAACCTGGGACCTATTTTAATGAGGCAAGTGACCAAAATGCTGGAGAATAAAACACTATAGTCTCTTCACCATCTGTAGCATATTAACAAATTTCCTTGATGAACTGTTTATAATGTAATTACCAAGGAAAATCAGGTGGAAATAAAACAGAATGAAAAGTAAAGGATTGTCTAGCTTAAAATGCCCCTTCCCTGGTCATTAAGCATTCACTTGCCGAGAAAGGGGCCTTCGTTTCAACATGTACTGCTTAAGGGATGGGGTGTGTCTTACTGTTTATAATTAGGGACCCTTTATTCTATTAAGTTGTAGGATTCTCCCTCAGATTGTCACTCTATGATAATGTTTCTAGGGAGTTCATGAATTTTTCAAGTAACTGGATTATCTCTTGAGATCCAAGTTTGGCCTTCATTGATTATAAGCTGGAAATCATAGCTCAAGAAAACTTTCAGAAATATTTAAAATTATAATTGCATAGAGTGAAAACACCCAGGACCACATTAGAAACCAGCAGTGATTGCATGGATATTATTACTAATCCATTGCATATGACAAGTTAAGGGAAGCTAGAAGCATTTCCTTTTGTGCATCAGGAGTAAAGAGAAAGAATTCCAAGAGTCAGAGATTGGCTTATTCTGTTTGGTCAGGGACAAGTCAGGGATAATTAATTAGAATTATAGACACTAGGGAGGTTGGAAGGACCTACAATGTTTCACTCCTTCTAACCAAGCTTTGTTCTTACTCTCAGGACTCTGTGTGTGTGTGTGTGTGTGTGTGTGTGTGTGTGTGTGTGTATCTGCCTTTTGGGTCTAACCAAGACACTGATGAAAAACTGGAATAAGTTTGTTCCCTGTCTGACTCAGCATTTATGAAGTAAGGAAATGAAAGGGAGAGAGAGGATTCATTTGATTCATTAGGACTATCCAGTATCTTAGGTGATACATTAAAAATAAGTGATGTCAGATGTAATATTACATAGAAATTTCTAATTTAATGAGTCTACTTATATACTAAATTTATATTTCCTATATCCATTGTGCTTGTTCCCCACTTTATATTTAGCAGCAAAGTATGTTGAGTGTGGGCTTTGATATCAGATAGTTCTGAGGTCAAGTACTGGGAAGTCCTTCTTAGTATTAAAAAGGGCAAGCCACAGATAAGCCTTGGCCTCCCTGAGTTTGATTTTTCTCATTTATGAGCAAAAGTAATAGTGTCCACTTTGTAGGATTGGTTTAGTTGCTAGAAATTATATATGAGAAGTATCTGTCTTAGGATCTAGCATTTACTGGATGCACAGTGGATATTGTTGCTGTTGTCATTTCTACTGTTGTTATATGAGCAAGAGGGTCTTTGGAGAAAGGATAGTTGTCTGGGGAAAGACTTGTGAGGGATCTTATGATAGAGTCTCTTTCAGATATCTTGCTCTTGTAACAAACTACATCCGTGCCTTTTCTCCAGGTGAATCATTCACATCCAGCCTGGCCAGCTGCTTATAACCTCACCTCTCTTCCACTTTCACTAAGTGTTCAGTAATAAAAATAAGATGACAGTTTGCCACTTCCAAGTGTGGTGACTCAGCCCTCAGGGCTGTTTGTGAAGTCACTTACCTTTCCCTCACTTTGTGCCGTACGACATTGAAGGAAGGGTGTTGGGTGGCATAAACAATTTTTTCCCTTATCCTGAAATTTTAAAAAGAAAGTGATTTTTCTAAGTATCACACCTTTTCTGTGAAATAATTTTTGTTTTACAAAATAATTAAAAGGGAATTAGACAGGTATCTGTAAATTATTATTAACATCAAAATTCAAATTTATTTCTGTCTAATTAAATATGTTAAATATCTACAAATTCAGGACTGTTGTAGACGTAGCCTTTGCAACAGGTATAATAATAGTTAAAGTTATTTCAGTAATGAAATATAATAGAAATAGGAGGAACTTGTGTGTAAGAAGAAGATATTTTTTAAAGAGTCTAGTATTAAGGGAAACAAAAGGCGAGGAAGCTAACCAAGAATGCCAAATGATTGTTTTCAGTTAGATGAAAATATAAAATATGTCTTTTAAAATGAATGAAGATGTGTTTTATCCTGTTATTTTTTTTTTTTTGATGTGTGTCGTTTTTCCAGGGCAAGTGATTGACTATTTTAGTTACTTTTAGAATATAACAGCTGCTAATAATTTCTGAAGTTTGAAACTGGTGACCAGTCATCAGGTGTTGAGTTGAGCTGAAACTTTCATAGTTGTCAGCATTTTTTATTCCTCTTATCCCTGTAAGTGAACATTTTTGCAAAGAGTCCAGTATCACACTATCACTGGCTGAAAATAACTTGAAATTGGAGTTATTAGAACCTACGTATCTGTGAAGCTATCCAACTTGTTCAACTGTCAGTAGAAAAAGGAAACTATTAAATCTTTATCAAGTATTTACATTTTAACACTTGTCATTTTGTTCTTCTTTGAGACAACTTTTTCTTTTTCTTTTCTTTTTTTTTTTGAGTATTTCTCAAGTTTTACATCTCTGCACAAAGACATGTTTTAGCTCCTTGGTCCTCCTATGTTGTATACCTTATTTCAGTAACTCTCGATCCTTTGTTCCCAAAAGCTGGGGATAGCTCCCCAGTATTTATGAGAAGATGAAAAAATTAAAATAAAAGAAACTTGTTCACTTTGCTTCAGATTACTCCTTCTTTAAGTTAATGTCCTCTCCCTTTGTAGTTTTTCTTGTGAGCAATGTGTAACATAGGAAATAATGTGTTATGTGTCTAAAAAGGTTAGCATTCTCTGAAAAGGTTTAAGCATTGCTGACCATAAAGGAGGTGGCAGGTAAACTTCCAGAGAAAGAGAGTAGCTGACAGCTCTTTGGTGGCAATAGCAAGCAAATGTGTTGTCTTGATTTGTAAAGGGTTTTAATGTCATCAATAGTAATTCAGCAAAGAGAGAGTTGTAAAATGCAGCTCAAAATGTAGCAAATTGCATCATTGTTAGTGCTTTAGAATTTTAAAATATCTGCAGCAGATGGTAGAGTGCTAGGAGCAATGTCTTGCTTTAGTGTCTAGGAAAAGTTTATGTCATCATAAACCCTAGCATGATTGTGGCTTCTTTGGCCTGCTTTAAAAAGTTGTTATTTATTTTCCTTCAAGTTGTAATTTGCTTTTAAAAATATTTAACAGAGTATCAAGAAATCAAAATTTCTTAGAGAAATGGTTCACTTTCCAAAGATATAAAAGAATGTTATATAGTATCCTCAGTAGAGAAATGTTGTGAAACAACTTAACATAGGGTTGTTTTTTGTTTTTGTTTTTGTTTTTTCCCTCAACAGAAAAATTCTGTTATATATTGTCCAGTCTGGTTTCAAGATTCCTGAAAAGGGAAGGTATTTCTACCAAAACAAAACAAGTTCCAGTGATGTACACACTCATCACATTTTAGCTCTGGTAGTATCTTTAAATTTTAGCTACTCTTATTCCACTATTTACAAATGATGAACTGGAATCCCTCAGGATTTATCTGATAACATATACCTGGAATTAGGCCACCAGGTGTCTCTTTATCTTCCTCGACTTAGATTTTTGGTTTACAGTTTTTAATATACTAGATTGTAAAGAATTAATAATCTAATTGACATCCTGGTAAGTACAGAAACTTCCTAAGTGGAAATTGATAATTGTACAGTAATTGTAGATTTCCCACCTTCAGTCTTCTGGAACCTTGAAGAAACTGAGCAGTAGGTTGGCTTATTTTTGAGAATCCTGCAAAAATAAAAGTGAGGAATAGAATAAAATGACCACCTATTTTTTAGAAGGAACAAATATGACAAGAATATGTAAAATTAGAAAATTTCTCACTGGCAATAGTATACAGAAAGGCTCTTTGGTTCTGTATTGTGGTGGCCGCTAGAATCACCTTTGATGCCAGCCCATCTGGTTTGGACTCTCAACTCTGCCACTTAATGATTCGTGATTTAAACATGTTTCTTAGTCTCTCTGTGCCATGGTTTTATCATTTGTGAAACAGAGTTGCTTATTCCTAGGTGTTGTTACAGCGATTGAATGAGTTAATAATGTAAAACACTTTGCATGGTCTCAGGAAATCAGCAAGCGATAAGCTTTAAGCTCTCTGATTTTTATATATTAAACTTCATGTGTTATAGGGTGAACATTTCGTCAGGAAAAGAGTGGTTGAGATAAACAGAAATGTGCAAGTAGATATCAAGAAAACTAACTAGGGCCAAAGAATCAGAAGGTTCCCAAAGCAGATTAGTACTAGAGAGGGGCTCCACAAATCAATTTCTGCCTCATTTCTTACATGCACATATCCCCAGTGTGTACAGAATAAGCTACATTTCTTAACCTGTAGTTTAGTCCCCTCCAACCTTTTGTACCCTAGTTCCATTCTCCTTATCTAGACTTATTTTTCCCCTTAAATTTAAGTATGCTAAGGAAACTATGATGGCTACTGAGAAAAGACCTTCAGATAAGAATAAAATAAGAAGACACAGGAGTGGCGGCTGCATGGTGTAGGAGCAGCTTCCGAGAGCAGCTGTCCAAGGTCAGGAGCAGCTTCCGAGAGGAGGTACCCCACGTCCAAGGTCAGGAGCAGCTTCCGAGATGAGATACCCCACGTCCGAGGTCAGGAGCAGCAGCAGTGAGGAGATACCCCACGTCCAAGGTCAGGAGCAGCTTCCAAGAGGAGGTACCCCCTGTTCAAGGTCAGGAGCAGCTTCCGAGAGGAGATACCCCCCATCCAAGGTCAGGAATAGCTTCCGAGAGGAGATAACCCCCGTCCAAGGTCAGGAGCAGCAGCAGTGAGGAGATAACCTCCGTCCAAGGTAAGAGAAACCCAAGTAAGATGGCAGTTGCTGAGAGAGGGCATCAGAGGGCAGATAGACTGAAACTGCAATCACAGACAACTAGCCAATCAGATCACATGAACCACAGCCTTGTCTAACTCAGTGAAACTAAGCCATGCCGTATGGGGCCACCCAAGATGGTCGGGTCATGTTGGAGACATCTGACAGAATGTGGTCCACTGGAGAAGGGAATGGCAAACCACTTCAGTATTCTTGCCTTGAGAACCCCATGAACAGCTTGAAAAGGCAAAAAGATAGGATACTGAAAGAGGAACTCCCCAGGTTGGTAGGTGCCCAATATGCTACTGGAGATCAGTGGAGAAATAACTCCAGAAAAAATGAAGGGATGGAGCCAAAGCAAAAATAACACCCAGTTGTGGATGGGACTGGTGATAGAAGCAAGGTCCAATGCTGTAAAGAGCAATATTGTATAGGAACCTGGAATGTTATGTCCATGAATCAAAGCAAATTGGAAGCTGTCAAACAGGAGATGGCAAGAGTGAACATCAACATTCTAGGAATCAGCAAACTAAGATGGACTGGACTGGGTGAATTTAACTCAGATGACCATTATATCTACTACTGTGGGCAGGAATCTCTTAGAAGGAATGGAGTAGCCATCATGGTCAGCAAAAGAGTCTGAAATGCAGTACTTGGATGCAATCTCAAAGACAACAGAATGATCTCTGTCCGTTTCCAAGGCAAACCATTCAATATCACGGTAATCCAAGTCTATGCCTCGACCAGTAATGCTGAAGAAGCTGAAGTTGAACGGTTCTATGAAGACCTACAAGACCTTTTAGAACTAACACCCAAAAAAGATGTCCTTTTCATTATAGGGGAAAAGAAAAGTGAAGTCGCTCAGTCGTGTTGACTCTTTGCAACCCCATGGAGCCCACCAGCATCCTTCATCCATGGGATCTTCCAGGCAAGAGTATTGGAGTGAGTTGCCATTTCCTTCTCCAGGGGATCTTCCCTACCCAGGGTTCAAACCCGGGTCTCCCACATTGCTGGCAGATGGTTTACTGTCTGAGCCACAAGGAAGTCTCATTATAGGGGACTGGAATGCAAAAGTAGGAAGTCAAGAAACACCTGGAGTAATGGGCAAATTTGGTCTTCGAGTACAGAATGAAGCAGGGCAAAGGCTAATAGAGTTTTGCCAAGAGAACGCACTGGTCATAGCAAACACCCTCTTCCAACAACACAAGAGAAGACTCTACACATGGACATCACCAGATGATCAACACCAAAATCATATTGATTATATTCTTTGCAGTCAAAGATGGAGAAGATCTATCCAATCAGCAAAAATAAGACTGGAAGCTGACTGTGGTTCAGATCATGAACTCCTGAATTATTGCCAAATTCAGACTTAAATGGAAGAAAATGTGTAAAACCACTAGACTATTCATGTATGACCTAAATCAAATCCCTTACGATTATACAGTGGAAGTGAGAAATAGATTTAAGGGCTGGACAGGGAGGTGCAGCCTGCATCGTTGGTGCTTAGGGTAAGGACAAGGCCTGAATGCCCTGAGGACAATCTGAGGGGGCTAATGTGAGATAGCAACCCAAACTGTGGGATCGCCAGAGAGATTAAAAAAAGACAACTTTCCCGGGAAAAGCTCTAACAGGCAGCCTGGCCTTCTCACAGAACAAAGAATTGAGCAAATACCAAAGGAGAGGTAGCCAGCTGCATCAGGCCCCTCACCCCACCAGAGGCAGAGAGGCAGGTGAGCGACAGCCAGAGCCAGAAGGCAAGTGGCTGCTCCAATCTCGGCCCCAGATACCGGCATCCTCCACCAAACCGTGAGCAGGCTCCCAGTTGCTAGCCACATCTTCCTGGGATCCTGGACGGTTGACATCTGCCAGGAGGTTCGCAGCCAGAGATCAGCTCCCCAGAGGAGACACACGGCACCCCTGAGATGGTATGCCCGCTGTGCCCCTGGGAGACTGAGTGGGACTGTGTAGGTGATTAAGACACATGGCCCACCTGGGACAATGTGCTCACCAAGCACCTGGTTGCACGAGTTGCTTGGACCTCAGAAGGACACAAAGTGCATGCCTAACTGAGCCTGTGCACTTGCGGAGTACTCGAGAACCTGAGCAGTTTAGGTTCTCGGGTAGTGCACAAGAATGCAGTGGGAAGTGCACGAAATGCAGGTGCCCTGCAAAGCACCCTGGTGCCTGAGCTGGGGCAAACCTAGCGTGATCCATATACTGCGACACTCCCCATACATGCCAGCAATATTTCTTTGCAGTGTTCCTCACTCCCCACAACATTGATTACTGGCTAGATTGCTCTCTCCCCTTCTGACTCCCCCTCTTCTTCTCCTGGTCACCTCTATATCCCTCCTCCCTCTTCTCTTCTCCATGTAACTCTGTGAACTTCTTGGGGTGTCCCTTGCTTTTGGAGAATGTTTCACCTTTAACCTAGACATTTTATCATCTGTGCCATATGGATGGAGACGTCTTTTGGCTACTGTAAGAGTAAGACTGAAAACCAGAGGCAGGATGCTTAACTCCAGAACTTGAGAACATCAGAGAACTCCTGATTCCAGGAGTTATTATACAAGAGCTCACCCAAAAGCCTCCATACCTATACTGAAACTAAGATCAAACACAAACAGCAAATGTCAAAAGAAGCAAGGAAAAAGCAACAAATAACACACAAGGGGATCCCCGTAAGGGTAACAGCTGATCTTTCAATAGAAACTTCAGGCCAGAAGGGAATGTCAGGACATACTTAAAGTGATGAAAGAGAAAAACCTACAACTCATATTACTATACCCAGCAAGGATCTCATTCAGATATGAAGGAGAAATCAAAAACTTTACAGACCAGTAAAAGCTGAGAGAATTCAGGACCACCAAGCCAGCTCTCCAACGAATGCTAAAGGATCTTCTCTAGACAGGAAACACCAAAATGGTTTATAAACTCAAACCCAAAACAACAGAGTAAATGGCAAAAAGATCATACTTATCAATAATAACCTTAAATGTAAATGGGTTGAATGCCCCAACCAAAAGACAAACACTGACTGAATGGATGCAAAAACAAGACCCCTATATATGCTGTCTACAAGAAAAACACCTCAAACCAAGGGACACATACAGACTGAAAGTGAAGGGCTGGAAAAAAATATTTCATGCAAACAGAGACCAAATGAAAGCAGGAGTAGGAATAAAATAGACTTTGAAATAAAGACCATGAAAAGAGACAAAGTAGGACACTACATAATGATCAAAGGATTAATCCAAGAAGAAGATATAACAATTATAAATATATATGCAGACAACATAGGAGCACCTCAATACATAAGACAAATGCTAACAAGTATGAAAGGGGAAATAACAGTAACACAATAATAGTGGGAGACTTTAATATCCCACTCACACCTATGGATAGATCAACCAAAGAGAAAATTGGCAGGGAACACAAACTTTAAATGATACACTGGAACAGTTAGACCTAACTGATATCTATGGGACTGCTCACTCAAAAACAATGAATTCCACCTTTTTCTCAAGTATACATGGAATATTCTCCAGGATATATCACATCCTGGGCCATAAATCTAACTTTGATAAATTCAGAAAAACTGAAATCATTTCAAGTATCTTTTCTGATCACAGTGTGGTAAGATTAGATGTCAACTATAGGATAGAAACTATTAAAAATACAAACATATGGAGGCTGAACAACAGACTTCTAAGTAACCAACATATCACAGAAGAAATCAAAAAGAAAATCAAAATATGCATAGGAACAAATGAAAATGAAAACACGACAGCCCAAAACCTATGGGATTCAGTAAAAGCAGTGCTAAGGGTAAGGCTCATAGCAATACAAGCTTACCTCAAGAAACAAGAGAAAAATCAAATAAATAGCGTAACTTTACACATAAAGCAACTAGAAAAAGAAGAAATGAAGAACCCCAGGATTAGTAGAAGGAAAGAAATCTTTAAAAATAAGAGCATAAATAAATGAAAAAGAAACAAAGGAAGATGAGGAAACAGACAAAGGATTAATCTCAAAAATATACAAGCAACTCCTGAAGCTCAATTCCAGAAAAATAAATGACCCAATCAAAAAATGGGCCAAAGAACTAAACAGACATTTCTCCAAAGAAGACATACAGATGGCTAACAAACACATGAAAAGATGCTCCACATCACTCATTATCAGAGAAATGCAAATCAAAACCACAATGAGGTACCATTACACGCCAGTCAGGATGGCTGCTATCCAAAAGTCTACAAGCAATAAATGCTGGAGAGGGTGTGGAGAAAAGGGAACCCTCTTACACTGTTGGTGGGAATGCAAACTAGTACAGCCACTATGGAAAACAGTGTGGAGATTTCTTAAACTGTAAATAGAACTACCATATGACCCAGCAATCCCACTTCTGGGCATACACACTGAGGAAACCAGATCTGAAAGAGACACGTGTACCCCAATGTTCATCGCAGCACTGTTTATAATAGCCAGGACATGGAAGCAACCTAGATGCCCATCAGCAGACGAATGGATAAGGAAGCTGTGGTACATATACACCATGGAATATTACTCAGCTGTTAAAAAGAATACATTTAAATCAGTTCTAATGAGGTGGATGAAACTGGAGCCCATTATACAGAGTGAAGTAAGCCAGAAAGATAAAGAACATTACAGCATACTAACACATATATATGGAATTTAGAAAGATGGTAACGATGGCCCTATATGCAAAACAAAAAAGAGACACAGAAGTACAGAACAGACTTTTGAACTCTGTGGGAGAAGGTGAGGGTGGGATGTTTCAAAAGAACAGCATGTATATTATCTATGGTGAAACAGATCACCAGCCCAGGTGGGATGCATGAAACAAGTGCTCGGGCCTGGTGCACTGGGAAGACCCAGAGCAACTGGGTGGAGAGGGAGGTGGGAGGGGGGATCGGGATGGGGAATACGTGTAACTCCATGGCTGATTCATGTCAATGTATGACAAAACCCACTGAAATGGTGTGAAGTAATTAGCCTCCAACTAATTAAAAAAATAAATTAAAAAAAAATAAACAAATGGAGCCTAATTAAACTTAAAAGCTTTTGCATAATGAAGGAAACTATAAGCAAGGTGAAAAGATAGCCTTCAGAATGGGAGAAAATAATAGCAAATGAAGCAACAGACAAAGAATGAATCTCAAAAATATACAAGCAGCTCAATACCAGAAAAATAAATGACCCAATCAAAAAATGGGCCAAGTAAACAACCATTTCTCCAAAGACATACAGATGGCTAAAAAACACATGAAGAGATGCTCAACCTCACTCATTTTCAGAGAAATGTGAATCAAAACCACAGTGAGGTATCATCTCATGCCAATCAGAATGGCTGCTATCAAAAAGCCTACAAACAATAAATGTTGGAGAGGGTGTGGAGAATAGGGAATCCTCTTAACACTGTTGGTGGGAATGCAAACTAGTACAGCCACTGTGGAGAACGGTGTGGAGATTCCTTAAAAAACTGGAAATAGAACTGCCATATGACCCAGCAATCCCACTCCTGGGCATACACACCATAGAAACCAGAAATGAAAGAGACATGTGTACCCCAATGTTCATCGCAGCACTGTTTACAATAGCCAGGACATGGAAGCAACCTATATGTCCATCAGCAGATGAATGGATAAGAGAGCTGTGGTACATATACACAATGGAATAGTACTCAGCCATTAAAAAGAATGCATTTTAGTCAATTCTAATGAGGTGGATGAAATGAAGCCTAGTACAGACCCTATATGCGAGACAGCAAAAGAGACACAAATATAAAGAACAGACTTTTAGACTATGTGGGAGAAGGCGAGGGTGGGATGATTTGAGAGAACAGCATTGAAACAGGTAAATTACCATATGTGAAATAGATGACCAGTCCAAGTTCGATGCATGAAACAGGGCACTCAAAGCCGGTGCACTGGGACAACCCTGAGGGATGAGATGGGGAGGGAGGGGGGAGGGGGTTTCAGGATGGGGGACACATGCACACCTGTGGCTGATTCATGTCAATGTATGGCAAAACCCACAATATTGTAAAGTAATTATCCTCCAATTAAATAAATAAATTAAAAAATAAAAATGGATTTAATTACAATATTAAAAAAAATATGGGAAATGAGAGAGGAACATTTTTATCCTTTCCCATAGCATCACAAAAAATCTAAAATAGAGTCAACTTCAGTTGTTTCACACAATCCAGCCCAGTTACTGGTACCAAGGGAACAGATCAATATTTTTACTAACTAGTTGTTAAACCTCACCCCCACCCACCACCATCTCTTCCTAAAGGCAACACATCCTGCATGGTTCTATTCATAAAAGGCTAAAGGATAAAGTAAACAGTCAAAAACAAAGGCAGAACATGTTGCTAGGCGTACTAGGGGAGTATTTCCACAATTCTTTTATTCTGAGCCTCAGTACCTGTTGCCTTAGTCACCAGGCTCTAGTGGTTCCTTTCTTTTGATATACCATTTTGACCTTCATTTACACTCTCTTCAGTTATATGTAAAGTTACTTGTCAGAATCTCACATTCCTTAGTCCTTACCTGGTGTCTATTAGTTTGTGATCAAGGACAAAGGCATTGATGTCGCTGGTTGATGTCCCTGCCTTATATCTGTCACCACTGACATTCACCTTTCTGATTGCTACCCTTGAAAAACAATATATCATTTCTGAGGGTTATCTCCTTTCATAGATTCAGACCTTGATGTATATTTAAAAAACCAATTTTTTCCCACTATCTTTGTTCATCAGTTCAACTTAGCTCTCAAACTGCAAGATACAAAAGAAATCTTCTAGAATGTGACTCATTTTTACAAGGGTTCACAAATGGTTCATATCAAATGAGAATTCAGAAAAACTGAAGTCACCCAGAGAAGAAACAGGTATAATATAGTTTCCCTACAAACTTGAGTAAGTTTTGTCACCAAGTGTTATTATATGTGTCATTTCCTGGCCCAGAGAAAAATACCAAGGACAGAGCTTTTTCCAGTGACCTAACATCCTTATTCTCAGATACTCTACTATCATAGGGAGTGCCCTGATTCATTCCCTTTCTATGTGTGAAAAAATTGTTTTTCATTATCTCTGTAGCTCAAATGTAGATGAGTACCTTGGATTGTCAATTTCTGCATTATTTATTGACAGGCAGTGCACATTGCTAGTGTATTTTCCTTTGGAATGAATAAACCACAAGCACATAGTATATCAGAAATGTAGGAGGTTCTTGATAAAGAAGTATTCTTTTTTCCTGTGTTGGAAGATTGGTAAGATAGCAAAGTTCTTATAACACAAAAATCTGTGTTAATGGAATGATCACTTGCAAAATTAGTCCCTACCTTCCATTCTTGGCATTGATTTTCTATTCATTATTCCTCTATTGACTGCTTTTAACTGACTTTCAGAGGACAGTGCAAGCCAAAGGAAGGTCATAGGTATGTTGTATGAACTAGGATTTTATAAAACAGATTTTATGAAGTCGCTGTACCTTGGAACAATCCCACATTGCCTTACTCCTTTGAAACTGAGTTCTGATTTCTTCTTTTTTTTTTAACGGACACCCACACAAATTCTCCTCTCCAAAGGGTATTCTAACCAGACTATCCAAGTAGCTGGCATCTCCTTTTTTATCTATTGTTGAACTAGAGTGAAACTTTGACTTAAGTTTTATTTTCAAGAGAAGAGAATGATTTCAGTCTTCAGCTTTGAGAGAAATACAATTTCTTTCTTTCACATGTTCTCATGCTCTCTTTGTATGGAATTTAATAAATAATCCTCAAATACCTTTGGAAACTAACTTGCAGCTACAAGAAGGCCAGCCTTTGAATGATATCTAGGATATGGAAGTCAAGCTGAAAGACCAAAATAATACATGAGTTCTTGATAGCATCATTAAACACCTGACATGTGGTACCTGGAGCACACTCAAGATCCAGTTATGTTGGCTAATAAATTTCCTTGCAACTGAGCTGGGAATATCATGTATTTTGAGCAAAAGCACCATAATTTCATACACTGAAATTTATAGGAAGAATTATTAGAATCATAAGCAAAAACACTGACAAATCAGCACACAGAAGAATTAGGCCATTTACAAATTGCAGAAGACAAAATTTCCATGAATGGGGATATTTTATGCATTCCAAAAGAGAATATTTGGGTATTAGATATTGAGACGTGGGGAAACCTGATGAATCACTAAAATATACTTTTCAAGTTTCTTTCTCCTTGTTTCAGGCTGTGTCAGGGAAATATGAAGGTGTTCTCCCTGCCTTAAATAGTTTCACAGGAAAAACCTACCTCCTTCCAAAAAGAAACTCCTGTTTTTTCTAAGTTTAGTGTATATTATCCACAAACACTGATTTATTAATAATTTAGAGATAAAATTTTTAAAAACTATATGTTTTTGTCTTTTGGTATAAATTTCCAGAATATTGTTAATAGTTTGAAGTGAATTAACTTTTAGCTTTTTTTCCCCCTAAGAATTATTATCACATGCAAAACATTTTTTGCATGTAGTCAATCATGATCTACATTTCCAGTTTTAGATAGGAATGAAATTGCAAATGGAATTACTAAGTATTTCTCTTTCAAAATAAGTAAAGCACTATTATGCCATAGATTAATGCATGTGATGAGCCAAGTCACATATTTTACAATATGACATGATTCTAATGTCGTAGCAGATATAACATGGCTAGCTTACAAGATAATTCAAATTATGGCCAAGAACCAGTGTTTGAAAAGTACTTCCTTCTTTAAGTCCAGGTTTTCATCCAAATATTTTTTTCCCCTTAACTTTATAATCAGTCATAAACAAGTCTTAGTTCAGTTCAGTTCAGTCACTCGGTCGTGTCCAACTCTTTGCAACTCCATGAACCTCAGCACGCCAGGCCTCCCTGTCCATCACCAACTCCCGGAGTCCACCCAAACCCATGTCCATCGAGTAGGTGATGCCATCCAACCATCTCATCCTCTGTCATCCCCTTCTCCTCCTGCCCTCAATCTTTCCCAGCATCAGGGTCTTTTCCAATGAGTCAGCTCTTTTGCATCAGGTGGCCAAAGTATTGGAGTTTCAGCTTCAACATCAGTCCTTCCAATGAACACCCAGGACTGATCTCCTTTAGGATGGACTGGTTGGATCTCTTTGCAGTCCAAGGGACTCTCAAGAGTCTTCTCCAACACCAGAGTTCAAAAGCATCAATTCTTTGGCGCTCAGCTTTCTTTAGAGTCCAACTCTCACATTCATACATGACCACTGGAAAAAAACCATGGCCTTGACTAGACAGACCTTTGTTGACAAAGTAATGTCTCTGCTTTTTAATATGCTGTCTGGGTTGGTCATAACTTTCCTTCCAAGGAGTAAGTGTCTTTTAATTTTATGGCTGTAGTCACTATCTGCAGTGATTTTGGAGCCCAAAAAAATAGTCAGCCACTGTTTCCACTGTTTCTCCATCTATTTGCCATAGGAGCAATATTTGTTAGACATTGGAGAGTCAGGAAATATGAGACATGATCCCTTCTCTCAAAAATAGGTTTCTAATTGTATGGAAGAACCTGTATCTATAAAAGCAGAATAGAACTATAGGCCAGAGCAGCACTGGAGATAACAAACACGATGGTCCTTGAGAGGAGAGTGTGGTGCCTGTGTGTCTGAGCACTCCCTGGACCCCAGAGACATTAGAATCTACTTACATTCTTGAGCTTGCTATTCACAATGTGTCCTTGGACCATAGGACAACATCACCTTGGAGCTTCTTAGAAATGCCAGCTCCTGGACCCCGCCCTGCATCTACTGAATCACAGTCTCCATCACGAAATTTCCAGGTGATTTATACGCACAGTGAAATTTAAGAAACATTGTATGTAGGGTATGACATAAGGAAAGATTTTAATCTTTTTCCCAATTTATGTTTTTCTGTATTGACTATCTCTGAGAATTTAATGCCAACCTTAATATATTCACAGATTTCTTAGTTGCTTTGCAAGCAATATTTGAAGGAATATTAATGTTTCATGTGCAGGACAGCTCTGTTTGCAAGGCAGGCACTCCACAACTGCTGTGTAGGTGTGGGAGGACTTTCATACACAGCTCTCATATCTGGAGATCATCCATGGGTTTCTTTCCTGTTATCTCCGAACTGACTGCAGGGATGTGTGGGGAAGGAGGAGGAGCACCTGACCAGAGTCCGGGCTTCTGTTCTCAGTTTGGGAACCAATAGGCAACATGATCTCAATCTTACAATTATTCCAAAGAGTAACATCCTCTTATCGATAAAGGGATATTGAATGATCACTACATTTTCTTTCAACTCTGAAGTTTAATAATTGTATTTCAAAATATCATACATTAAAAAGGAATAAGCTGAACACTACTTAGCCTTCTGTGCAAGTCTTTTTGGAGAAAAGCATGATGAATAATTGGTATTGTGTGTGGAGTATGTATGAAAGCAGATTGTCGTTGGGTTAAAAACATGAAAATACCAAGATTCCTCAGTGCCATGTTGTTATTTAAGGGAAATTTTGTTTACTTTAAAACGCAAGACAGATTTTTTTCACCTTCAGTAGCCAACTTTGAAATATTGTATATTTCTTATATAATCTAAACATTGTTGGTTTGACTCATAAAGAAGAATATTAATAATTTCACTTTGCCCTATATACTTACTTTCTTATTGCCCTCTTTGACTGTATTTCCTCAGACTTTCTTTTATTATTTAGAGTTTTTTTTTTTTTTTAAGGGCTGATAGTTTCTTATCAAATGCCTTGCCTTTGAAAATGTATGCAGTAAATGATTGTTGAATGTATCTTAGGATCAGAGCAATGTTGATCTCTGTAGGATGGGACATTCAAAGAAATAAAACAAGTCCATGGTGTTAACACTGTTGAGTAACAGAATGGTGCAATGAAGGTTATAAACAAGGTGGGGTGAACCTGGGTCTCCTGTATTTGAGGCAGATTCTTTACCGTCTATTGGAGAGGGAAATGGCAGACCACTCCAGTGTTCTTGCCTGGAGAATCCCAGGGAAGGTGGAGCCTGGTGGGCTGCCGCCTACGGGGTCGCACAGAGTCGGACACAACTGAAGCGACTTAGCAGCAGCAGCAGCAGCAGCAGCAGCTTTACCCTCTGAGCCACCAGGGAAGCCCTATCACATCCTCATCAACATTTATTTGTATTCTTCTGACAACAGCCATTCTGGCAAGTGTGAGGTGATTTCTCATCCTGGTCTTGATTTGCAATTCTCTAATGACTAGTGATGTAGAACATCTTTTCACATGCCTGTTGGCCATCTCTATGTCTTCTTTGAAAAAAAAATCTATCCATGTCTTTTACTCATTAAAAAAAA
Source organism: Muntiacus reevesi (assembly GCF_963930625.1). Taxonomy (NCBI): domain Eukaryota; kingdom Metazoa; phylum Chordata; class Mammalia; order Artiodactyla; family Cervidae; genus Muntiacus; species Muntiacus reevesi. Next base: position 265,433,803 of record NC_089249.1, on the reverse strand, counting down.
TTTTTTTTGAGTTGTATGAGCTGTTTACATATTTTGGATATTAATCCCTTAGTCATATCATTTGCAAATATTTTGTTCTGTAAGTTGCCTTTTTTTGTTGTTGATGGTTTCCTTTACTATGTAAAAGATTTCAGGTTTAACTAGGCCTCATTTGTTTATTTTTGCTTTTATTCCTTTTGCTTTAAGTGACAGCTAAAAAATTGTTTCTATGATTTATGTCAAAAAGTGTTATACCTATGTTTTAAAATTTTTATCAAATGTTTTTGACCCAGAGTTTGTTGAATTCACAAATTCAGTACCTATAGATAAAGAGGGCCAACTGTATACATTCTCTTCACCTTGTTTCATGTTTTGCTAGCTGGATGCTGAGGGACTATAAGACTCTGGTGCTTGAGTTGGCAAATTGCAACCCATAGAACAAATCTACCCTGCAGCCTGTTGTGTACAGAGTTTAATTGGAATACAGCCACACCCATTCTTTGCATATTGCTCCTAGCTGCTTTGTGCTACAGTTGTTATTCTTGTTCAGTCACTCAGTCCTGTCCAATCTTTGCAACCCATGCCAGGCTTCCCTGTCCTTCACCATCTTCTGGAGCTTGCTGAAACTCACGGCCATTAAGTCAGTGATACCACTCAACCATTTCATCCTCGGTCATCCCCTTCTACTCCTGCCCTCAATCGTTCCAAGCATCAGGGTCGTTTCTAAGGAGTTGACTCTTCACATCAGGTGGCTAAAGTATTGGAACTTTAGCTTTATTATCAGTCCTTGCAATGGACATAAAGGGTTAATTTCCTTTAGGATTGACTGGCATGATATCCTTGCAGTCCAAGGGACTCTGAAGAGTCTTCTCCAACACCATAGTTCAAAAGCATCAGTTCTTTGGCACTCATATTTGTTTATAGTCCTACTCTCACATCCATACATGACTACTGGAAAAACCATAGCTTTGACTAGACAGACCTTTGTTGGCAAAGTAATGTCTCTGCTTTTTAATATACTGTCTAGGTTGATCATGGTTTTTCTCCCAAGAAACAAACGTCTTTTAATTTCATGGCTGCAGTCACCATCTGCAGTAATTTTGGAACCCAAGGAAATAAAGTCTGTCACGATTTTACATTGTTTCCCCATCTATTCACCATGAAGTAATGGAACTGGATGCCATGATCTTCATATTTTAAATCTTGAGTTTTACACCAGCTTTTTCACTCTCCTCTTTCACCTTCATCAAGAGACTTTTTAGTTCCTCTTCACATTCTGCCATAAGGGTGGTGTCATCTGCATATCTGAGGTCATTGATATTTCTGCTGGAAATCTTGATTCCAGCTTGTGCTTCATTCAGCCAAGCATTTCTCATGGTCTACTCTGCATATAAGTTAAATAAACAGAGTGACAATATACAGCGTTGATGTACTGCTTTCCTAATTTGGAACCAGTCCATGGTTCCATGTCTGGTTCTAACTGTTGTTTCTTTACCTGCATGCAGTTTTCTCAGGAAGCAAGTAAGGTGGTCTGGTAATCCCATCACTTTAAGAATTTTCCACAGTTTCTTGTGATTCACACCGTCAAAAGATTTAGCATAATCAATGAAGCAGAAATAGATGTTTTTCTGGAACTCTCTTGCTTTTTCGATGATCCAGCAGATGGTGCCAATTTGACCTCTGGTTCCTCTACCTTTTCTAAAACAAGCTTGAACATCTAGGAGTTCTAAGCTCATGTACTGTTGAAACCTAGTTTGGAGAATTTTGAGTGTTACTTTGCTAACGTGTGAGATGAGTGCAATTGTGCGGTAGTTTGAGCATTCTTTGGCATTACCTTTCTTTGGGATTGGAATGAAAACTGACCTTTTCCAGTCCTGCAGCCACTGCTGAGTTTTTCAAATTTGCTCACACATTGAGTGCAGCACTTTCACAGCATCATCTTTTAGAATTTGAAATAGCTCAACTGGAATTCCATCACCTCCACTAGCTTTGTTCTTAGTGATGCTTCTTAAGGCCCACTTGATTTCACATTCCAGGATGTCTGGGTCTAGATGAGTGATCACACCATCATGGTTATCTGGGTCATGAAGATCTTTCTGGTATAGTTCTTCTGTGTATTTTTGCCACCTCTTCTTAATATCTTCTGCTCTGTTAGGTCCATACCATTTCTGTCTTTATTGTGCCCTTCTTTGCATGAAATGTTCTCTTAGTGTCTAATTTTCTTGAAGAGATCTCTAGTCTTTCCCGTTCTATTGTTTTCCTCTATTTCTTTGCATTGATCGCTGATGAAGGCTTTCTTATCTCTCCATGCTATTCTTTGGAATTCTGCATTCTGATGAGTATATCTTTTCTTTTCTCTTTGCCTTCACTTGGCCTCCTCAGAAAACCATTGTGCCTCTTTGCATTTCTTCTTCTTGGGGATGGTTTTGATTACTACCTCCTGTACAATGTTACAAACCTCCATCCATAGTTCTTCAGGCACTCTGTCTATCAGATCTAACCCCTTGAATCTATTTGTCACTTTCACTGTATAATCCTAAGGGATTTAATCTAGGTCATACCTGAATGGCCTAGTGGTTTTCTCTACTTTCTTCAATTTAAGTCTGAGTTTTGCAGTAAGGTGTTCATGATCTGAGACAGAGTCAGCTCCTGGTCTTGTTTTTGCTGACTGTGTAGAGATTCTCCATCTTTGGCTACAAACTATATAATCAATCTGATTTTGGTACTGACTCTCTGGTGTGCTATAGTAATGAAGTTTAACTCCAGCAGAGACCTATGGCATGCAAAGCCTGAAATATTTACTATGTGGCCCTTAACAAAAAAGTTTATCAACCCCTTCCCTAGGAGATAACGAAGTCAAAATCTTGAAGGAACACAGGTCCCCAAAGTACTGAGAAGGCCCAAACTTTCTGGACTTTTATATGAGTCCAAGGAAAGAAAGAAACCCACTATATTTGATATACTAGATTTCAGAGTTTATTTGTAATATCATTTTATCATATCCTTGTTAATATATCCATTTTTGATCAGAAAAAAAAGTCAGAGAGGTTAAATCATTTAGCCACAAATGCTTTATATATGAAAAAGACAGGATTTGAATGCAGATCTGGGTGATTCTAAAATCTAAGTTCAGAGTGATCATCTTTGGTTGCTGAGTTCACAAGTGATTTTTATTTTCTTTGTATTTTCATGTGTTTTTTTAAATAACTTTATTGAGACACATTCGTATACCAACAAATTTAAAGTATGCAGTTCAATGATTTTTAGTGTATTCACAGGGTTGTACACCACCACTGTTATCTAGTTTTAGAATGTTTCAGCACTCCAAAGCAAATCACACTAACAGCAACATCCTAATCCCTACTCTTCCTATCATCTGGAAACTACTAATCTTCAATCCTATTCATGATGGAAAAATAATGAATTTACCTCTTCTGGATATTTTATATAAATGTAATCATGTGAAAGAATGGTCTTTTGTGACTGGTTTCTTTAACTTAATAGAGAATTTTCAAAAGTCATCCATGACACAGCACCTATTAATACTTCATTGCTTTTTGTTGATGATAATAATAGTCCGTTGTATGGATATATCACATTTTTAACACATTAATCAGTTGAATGGTTTATACTTTTTAGATTAAGAGTAATGTTCCTTTGAACATTTGCATATGAGTTTTTGTGTAAATATATATTTGTACTTCTCTTGGATATATAGCTAGAAGTAGAATTGCTTGATCATGTGGTAACTCTATATTTAAGATTTTTAAAAACACTGTTTTTCAAAGTGGTTACACCATTTTATAATCTCACCAGCAATGTATGAAGATTCCAAGTTCTTTACATCTTTACTAAAATGTCTTTTTGCCTGTCTTTTTCTACTTTAGCAATCCTTATGTGGCCTCTCTGGAGCCTCAGTGTTATCCTCTGTGAAATGGGTACACTACCACCCACCTCACAGGATTGCAGGGGAATGTTTTGAAAAAGATATATGTCCATCGGAGCCAGCAGGGATGGAAGACTTCACCCCAGCTGGGGTTTGGTCTGGGGTGCAGGGGAGGGGACAGGGTGTGAGAGAGGCTGACCCCTGCAGGTCTGTGCTCAAGGTTTGTCCTGAAGGCACTGGGGAACCATGGAAGCTTCAAGTGGGAATGCTCCTATTGACACGTGGGTGGAGATGGGGGAGGAGCAATAAGGGGAGTGCTGAGATAGGGGAGGAGGTACCACGTGCAAGAGGCTGAGTCAGCATGATGGTGGTGGGGGCCCAGGAGCCCCACATCCTGCGGACTATGAGGACCAAGCAGATGCACTCAGAAATCAGTTTTTGTATTTCTCTAATAACTAACATTTATATACTGAGTAGCTGAATATCTTCTTTGGAAAAATGTCTGTTCAAATTCATTGCTCATTTTAAATAAGTTATTTGTCTTTTGTTATTGAATTGTAAGAGTCCTTTATATAGTATAGATACAAGTCCTTTATCAGATGTATTATTTAAAAATATTTTTATATATATATGTGTGGCTGAGAGTCCCTTCACTATTCACCTGAAACTATAACATTGTTAATTGGCTATACCCCAATGCAAAATAAAAAGTTCAAAAAAAATATTTTTTCAGATTCTGTGGGTTTTTTTTTCCCCTTTTTAGTGACATCCTTTGCAACACAAATGTTTTTAATTTTGATGAACTCAATTTATCTATTTTTTCTTCTTTCACATGCTTTTGGTGTCATATTCAGGATGCTATCATCTAATACAAGATCATGAAGATTTATACCTATGCTTTTTTGGGAAAGTTTTATAGTTTTAGCTGTTACTTTTAAACCTACTGTAAATTATGACTTAATTTTTGTATATGGTGTGATGTAGTTGTTATGTGGATGTTCAGTTGTCTCAGCACCATTTGTTGAAAAGATTCCACGCATTTTTCAACTTTTAATTAACATGTTTTAGTTTTATGATTGAAAACACTAAATTTCATAAAAAATGCACAAAACATTTTGAAAATTAAATTTAAATATCTGTAGGAGGAGTCCCTGGTAGCTCAGCTGGTAAAGAATCTGCCTGTTAATGCATGAGACCCCAGTTCGATTCCTGGGTCAGGAAGATCCCCTGAAGAAGGGATAGGCTGCCTCCTCCAATTTTCTTGGGCTTCCCCGGTGGGTCAGATGGTAAAGAATCTGCCTGCAATGTGGGAGACCTGGGTTCGATCCCTGTGTTGGGACAATCCCCTGCAAGAGGGCATATATTTTTGCCTGGAGAATCCCCATGGACAGAGGAGCCTGGTGGACTGCAGTCCATGGGGTCTCAAAGAGTCAGACACGACTGAGTGACTGAGTGACTAAGAACACCAGAGGATAATGGGCTGTCATAGAAACTGAAGACAAGAAACTGATTCTGGGAAAAGTGGGAAGGCTAACGTTATCACATGCAAAATAGATCTCAGAGAAATTAGGAGAGAGACAAATCTTAGGGAGAGTATTGTCAAAGGCTGGATTTGTTTCATTTAAAAATAAATGTGTGAATAATGTAGAGATAAAAGCAGTGAACATGGACTATGTTTTCAAGAAATTTGGTGATGAGAGAATCAGAGTTCAAAGGAAAAGCAAAGGTGAGGGGAAAATTCTTACAGTATGTCTTACAGTATAGAGGAATATTTATTTTTTATTTTTAAATAGGTCATCTTGGGTAGGAAAAGATTGAAGATATTGGAAAAAGAGGGAACAATTAAATTTTAAAATGTGAGAAAAGGGCATCTAAGAAGACATTTTTGATTAGAGTTATGATTTATATGCATTGAAAGAAGAAAGCAAACGGAGAAAGATTGAGTGATATGTTGAGAAACTGAAGAGGGTAGAAGGGAAGGTGTAGGAAGAGACAGGAAGGAAAGAAGGTATGCAGCAGGAATGGGTAGGTCAAGGGTGAAAGGGGATGAGTTCTTCAACAGATTAAGAAAATCCTCTTTCCATAACATGGCATTCTGATGTGATCACTGGATCTAAGTTTATAGACTTGACAAGTTGTTGTTTGCTGATCACCTGTATACAAGGGATATAGAGGAGGAATTAATTCCAAGTATGCATTTTGCTTAAATACTCAGAGTTATCAAAATAAAAAGGTATGACTCCTCTGAAAATCAAGACATCTAGCAATCCTGAACCTGCATTAATGAATAGTGACTATCCCTGAGGGGCTTGGGTTAGTTGATCCCTTTTGAGAAAGAATCTAAAGGAATTAAGACAGTTTGCTTCAGTCTTTACCATTCCTGTATGTGTGGGATAGCAATCAATAATTAATAAAGGGAGCATAGAATTAGAAGCAGAGATTATATAAACAGAGATGATTTTCTACATATTGATTAACTATTTAATTTCACAGTTGAAAAAGAGGAGTGACTTTTTCTTTAGTGAAATCAGTAATGAAGACAACTGAGTGAGGGAACAGCATTGCTCATAAACAACCAGATCTGGTTTTCTTGTGTTTAAGAATTCAAGGATATTTAACCCCAAAATTTGTAAACCAAGAATGGAAGTTGAGGGGGTATCAAACTAAATACAAAGATGTTTTTAAACTAGTACAGTTCCACTTAATTTTACCTCTTCCGTATGATAATGAGCAAATGATAAATGCACAAAACCCAAGATCTTCTAATTTCCAGAAGGTCGACTGTTACAGATGATGTTGCATTTTTGCGTTTCTGAGAATCTGGGAAAATAGGTACATTTTCATATAATATTGATTTGGGGTGTTTGTTCTGAAGTAAACCTATTAAAGATTATAGATCACATCTTTTTAAATAATGCAAGTTATGAATGGCCCTGATTTGTGTAAATTTACAACTATTACTATGAGGCTTTTGAACAATTCCAGAAAGTTGTTCATCTGTGAGCTTGAATAAATCATTGCTGCTTCTTAATTGTTTCAAAATTTTCACTTCCAAAGTACAGTTAAGTCTTCTTTCCCATCCAGCTTGTATGACCACCTTCTAGCCACTAGAAAGAACAGATTCTGACTTACCTGCTATTTACTATAATGGTTATGAAATTTAAAAAAAAATTGATGCATTTACACACTTAAATCTGCTCAGGCACAAAGGACATTACCCACATAGTTTCCTTCAGGAAGGTGCACCCACATGAGAAATGTGTCCTATTCCTCCTTCACCCATCGTGTAGAAATAGTCTGGTAAATAGAATGGAACACTCAGGGATAGGGGAGGCAATCAGAAAGTTGCCGGTTTCTTTCCCTTCGTTTCAGCATTGCACTCTAGCTTTTCTGGTGTTTTGTAGTCTGTCTAGCTCTACTATTTAATGCTACTGTGGCATCACCTACATGGAGTCGGGTTGTGTCTTTTGATCTTGAATACGTCCTTTTTTCATAACCTTCTATCTGATCTGTTTGGGGGGCGGGGGTTGAGAAGAAACACTTTGGATGCCAGCAAACCTCATTTTCTGAGTACCTCTATTGATGATTTAGTCTTTATAACACTGGCACAGGGGAACAGATATTCTGTATTTTCACGTTGCTTTTTAGTCACTTATCCCCATCAGGAATGGATATACCTACAGTTTCCAGCTAAGCACTCCAAAAACACATAAATAGCAAGCTGTTCCTTCACATGAACTTTACAGAACAATATTTGTAACAGCAAAAGGAAGAAGAGAACCACTCTAGTATTAAAGAGATGTTTTACAGCGTTTAGTTGATTCCAAAGATAAAAGTTAAAAAAGAGGGATTTATACACACAAGCATGTACACAAGCGAGCAGTTGTTTGCTGCATTCTTTCCCACCCACCACTTCCCAAGGCGGGAGGGAGGAGAAAGATCATAAAAACACAGGTTTCAGTGCTGCCTGGAGCAACCGCTGTTACAGTGGAACTGTCATCGTTTGTGTTAAAACTTTCTGTTGTTGTGATGTTTATTTTTATGTTCACCCCAGAGTATAATTGGATACTTGAACATATTCATGTTATTATTGAGGTTGTTTTTGGGGATGTGTGATATAATGTCACTTAATTGCTAGATATTAAAAATAGGGTTCGAGCTGTCTATCAATTTCAAATCAGATATCACTAAGATTTCAATCAGCTGACACTAATGGTTATGATAAATAAGGAGTAATGGCTAAGGACTTCTGAGAGGCCAGGTAGGAAATTATAGCAACATTTCACTTCACAGTATGTTGGGAGAAGGAAGCATGACAACTGCCTTGCAATAAACAGGAGGCTTCCTTCTAAAATACTTTACTTCATCACAGTTGAGTTCTGATACTGTGGAAATAAAACTTCAGTTCTCCAAACATCTTTCTCCTTCCCTTTTTCACTTTTTTTCTTTACTACCTTCTCCCTTTTCCCTTTTCTTACTAACTTGGATTAGTATTCACCTATCTTAGGTTGAATTAGTAATTAGGTTGAGTTAATTAGTAAATTAATATAGACTACTTACTGATAGTTTCAAAATAACAATTCAGATGTTTTTGGAATTTTATAAAAAATCAAAGACGTTATGAAACATGCCTTCTCTCTTTTTTTAAAAAAAGATCTTAAATCTGAAATCTGGGAGCATTTGCCATCTTCCAAAAGTAATGAAAACTCTTATTTCTAGTTTCCAGTGGAATCTCAGTCTGCCTTAATATAGGAGCCACATTTCTATGACTATATTCTAAATATTTTAAAGTGTTTTAACCATGATTTTCGACTTGAAGAAGTGAAATCACTATATTGTTAGATCAATAAAGGGCATTTTATATGATTTAAATAATTAGAATTAGTTGATGTTAAAGCAGTCAACATTACTTACTTTCAGGCAGCTTAGCCTCATGGAAAGGTACTGCACTCTTGGTTCCCTTGGGAAACAGGAAGACAATCAAAGGCATAAATCTAAATTGACTTACACACTGCAAGAAATTTACTGATCTCAAAAGTTACTAAGGGAGAGACCAGCACATCTGCCCCTATAGGAAATGATTTCTGCATAGTAAGTGTTGATCTGCATAACCGTATGATCATCGCAAGTGCTGATTACCAAATCTGAATCATCATTACTTAGCAAACTTCTATAAATACACATGGCACCATGTAATATATTCAGCTGTGCTAAATTAATGACAAAGTCCTTACCCCAAGGAGCGTGGGGGCCTAAAAACAAAGATTGGCACAAAAAACAAAAATGTAGAGCACATACGGAGTTGGGGGAAATTTTAAGAGAAATGAATTCAGTAAAGGATTTTTATGGTTTGTGGTAAAGGAGGAATTAAGATTTCATACAAAGTTTGCCTTTTGGATTGCTCTTACTGCAAGCTCAGTGCTGGCCCATGAAAGAACTCCAACAATTTAATCTCTTGACTTAGGAATATTAAACAATCTAAATGCCATTTTTTAAAAATCTTTACATGAGTATATTTAAATTCCATAAAATCAATATATCCAAAACTGAACTCATTATCTCTTCATCACTGTTCTTTCATTCCTTAAATCAGTTCCTGCCTTGGTTAAAGGCATTGTCTTCTTGCAATGACTACTCAAGAAATTTCAGAGGTACTTTCTCCCCATTCTCCTCCTTCAACTGCCACCAAATACAATTGACTACCAAATTGGTGCTGTGTTTTCCATTTGCTCTTTCTTAGTGCTAATTCAGGTCTTCATATTTTCTTCGAGGTGATTCTTGTGATCTTCAGTCCTTCTCCTTAAGCTAATCCCTAAGTCACCCTTCAAGAGCAAATCTTAGCCACTTCTAGTGCAGCTTTTGAGGACTCTTACCGTAAAGGCAGCTTCCAGTGGCATTCCTGGCTTCTTACAACCCAGTCTACATCTCTCTCTTCTTCCTTGCTTCCTACTAGCATGTGTTAACCACACCCTAAAACTACAGCTTCATTTAGCTTCTTTGCATTGATTTAGGATACTCTATCATTTTATATAGTTGCATATCTTTGTTTCTACCTTTTCAAACATTTCAGACCTAGGGGGAAAAATTCTTATGAAATTTTCTCTACTAGCATGGAAGTAATAAATATTGGTTTCTTATGTAAACGTACCTATATGACATGGTAGAATTGTTGTCTAGTAGATATTGGTTGCCTGCCTCCCCAGTGATAACGTTCCCCTTACACTAGCGAGAGTGCCCAGTTTTGTCCTTTCTCATTTGTTTGCCATGAAAATGCCTGACATGGTTTTATCTGTTTTCCACCATAAGGGGATCAAGCCTGTGGTGAGAACTAAACTCAAGTAAGGAGACAGGAGAGATTTGTTTCAGTGATATATTTAGAGTTTTTATCAAGCTGCTTGATAAAGCACAAACTGGAATCAAGATTGCTGGGCTTGTGGATGAAGCATAAGCTGGAATCAAGATTGCCAGGAGTATTAATAACCTCACATATGCAGATGACACCACCCTTATGGCAGAAAATGAAGAGGAACTAAGAGTCTCTTGTTGAAAGTGAAAGAAGAGAGTGAAAAAGTTGGCTTAAAACTTAATATTCAAAAAACAAAGATCATGGCATCCAGTCCCATCAATATATGGCAAATAGAAGGAGAAACAATGGAAACAATGGGAGACTTTCTTTTCTTGGACTCCAAAATCACTGCAGATTGTGACTGCAGCCATAAAATTAAAAGGCGTTTGCTCCTTAGAAGAAAAACTATGACCAACCTAGACAGTATATTAAAAAGCAGAGACATTACTTTGCCAACAAAGGTCCATCTAGTCAAAGCTATGGTTTTTCCAGTAGTCATGTATGGATGTGAGAGTTGGACTATAAAGAAAGCTGAGTGCCAAAGAATTGATGCTTTTGAACTATGGTGTTGGAGAAGACTCTTTAGAATCCTTTGGACTGCAAGGAAATCCAACCAGTGAATCCTAAAGGAAATCAGGCCTAAATATTCATTGTAAGGACTAATGTTGAAGCTGAAACTCCAATACTTTGGCCATCTGATGCAAAGAACTGATTCATTGGAGAAGATCCTGATGCTGGGAAAGATTGAAGGCAGGAGGACAAGAGGACGACAGAGGATGAGATGGTTGGATGGCATCACTGACTCAATGGACATAAGTTTGAGCAAGCTCTTGGAGTTGGTGAAGGACACGGAAGGACATGGGGTCTCAAAGAGTCAGACACGACTAAGCAACTGAACTGAGCTGAACAGATCAAGCTCCTTCCAAAACTGGACCTGTCCATAGACTAATCTATTATGTAAATTAATTTCCTCTATGCTTAAACTAATGTGTCAAATTTGTGGGTTTCTTTGGTTTTTTTTTGACACAAGCACCTCTGAAATCCTTTTCCTATTTGAATTTTCTGGTAACTACTTACAAATACTTTATCCAGTATGAATTTTAAATTTTATGAGAACACGAAATGGTTTATATCTCCTGTGTTTCCTAGCATGCCTATCCTGGCATATTGGGTTATCAATAATTTAAGCAGAGACCATACAGTCATCTGTCAAGAATGCTTCTAAAAAGAAACAATTCAGGGATAGGAGATTGGACCACATTACCTGAAATGCCCCTTTCACCCCTCAGCACTTTGTATAACTCTATTAATTTTAATACTTCCAAAAGTATTCCACACTGCAAAGTTGACTGTGATGGTTAACAGTTAAAAAAAAAAAAAAAAAGAAAGTTATTTTAGTTTCCTAGAGCAGTCATAACAAAGTACCCCAAACTGGGTGGGTTAAAACTACAGAAATTTATTATCTCCCAATTCTGAAAGGTAAAAATCCAAAATCAAGGGGTGTCAGCAGGTCCATGCTCACTCTGAAGCATCCAGAAAGAATGTGTTCCATGCCTTTCTCTTAGCTTCTGTTGTTTGGCTAGCAACCTTGGTATTCCTTGGCTTGAAGCTGCGTAATTCCACATGTCTCCTCATATGGTATTCTCCCTGTGTTTTCACATGACTGTCTTCTTACAAGGACACCAGGCATCTTATATTAGGAGACCACCCTACTCCAATATGACCTCATTTTAACTTAACTAGTTACAGCTACATCAACCACATTTCCAAATAAGGTCATATTTTGAGGTACTGGGGGTTAGGGCTTCAGCATGTTTTATTTTGGGGGATTCGATTCAACCCATGAGAAATGCCAAAAGCTAGTACTTTCTAGGAGGAAGTTTTATAGAGTTCTTTGCTCCACAGGATGGGGATAGGATAATTAAGATGCTGGGGGAGAAATCTAAATGCTTTAAGGGGAGTGAAGAAAGAAATGACACCCAGTGACCAAAGACTGCTTTGTAAACAGATATATTTTCCCCTGTGATTGGCACTTATGTATGGTTGAAAACATAATCCCAGTGGATACTATTTAGCTCTGTCAGGCAAAAGCAATTCATGTTAACAACACGACCTTACTGGCGAGGAAGAACTTTTATTCATTTCGGCTCATGAATAAGTTAGTTCTTTAAAAAATTCATAGGAGAAAAATACTGTATGGAGTTGTTTTCACTTTTATGTGGGTTATCTGTTTATTGAGATGAGGGCATTATGTAATTTTAATGAATGAAATGTAACAATACATTCCTTGGTTTCATAACAAGATTAAAATTGATTCTGAACATAATATAAATCTTCCCTGTTGAAAGGCAAACCCCAAGCCTATTTTCATCATCATGGAGATGTTATCACAGAACAAATCTGCTTGGAATCAGGCATATCTTGGTTCAGATTCCACCTCCACCAATAAAATTGTCATGTGATCTTGGGCAAGTTACTCAACTGCCTCAAACTTCAGCTTCCTAACCTGTAACCTCAAAAGATTGTTCTGGTGATTGAATTGAGCAAATGCATACTCTCTGGCACATAGAACTTAATAAAACATTGTCATTGTCACTGTCATCATTATTAGAATAGGCTAGAAGAAGTTTTTTTCAAAAATGTGGCAAAAATGAGAAAAACCTAAAATATAATATTAGAGAAATGATCAGTTTTGTGGACTTCTTTTTGCAATCACTTATATAATCATATGTGGGACTAGAGTTTGGTTTTCCTCTGGATAAAAGGTTATTCATCTTTCTAGACCATGCAAAGGACTCCTTCAAGGTAATGTTTTTATATATCTCCATTCTTGCCACCCAATGTTAAATGTTCTTTTTGAGACTCAATTCAAAGTGGATAGCAATCTGATAATTCAGAGAGAAATGCTATGCTTTTTCACCATAGTAGCCTGGATTCACTCTCTACAGAGATCCAAGCAACTGGGTAATGACTAGTCTGTCATGGAACCAATATCCTTTTCTCATCTTCCTTCTATGTCCCTGGCCGCTTTTTTTTCACTGAAGGCTTCTTATCATCTGCCTGCCATATACTGTGTCCCTTAAAAATTGTTGATCTCTTTTCTTCTTTTGCTCAACACTTTCTATAGATTATCTGTCCTCTCTGATGGAGTCTTCTATCACTCATGTAGTGATAACAACCAGACCTTTGACTAAGCCACTTGTCTCTTAGATTTTTCCACCTAGCTATGAAAATCAATAGAATGTGAATTTCAGGGATTTATCTATATTGCTCACACTATATCCAGTCTTTACCACACTGCCGAGCAGATGAAGGGTTCAATAAAGACTTTTATTTTATTTCATTTTTGTCTGTGCTGGGTCTTCATTGCTGCATGGGCTTTTCCCTAGTTGCAGGAAGCAGACTTCTCAGTGGAGTGGCTTCCGTTGCTGCAGAGCACAGCCTCTAGGGCATGGGCTTCAGTAGTCATGGGATGTCAACTCAGTAATTGTGGCTTCCAGAATCTAGAGCCCAGGCTTAATAGGTGTGATGCTTGAACTTAGTTGACCCAGAGCTTGTGGGATCCTCCCTGATCAGGGATCAAACCCGTGTCTCCTGCTCAACAGGTGGCTTCTTTACCACTGATCCACTTGGAGAAGCCCCTAGACTGTTTAAGCAAATAAAATGAAAGACTATTCCACGTGGATCACTGACTATTTTTCCTCCAACCCTGTTCCCTAGTCTTAGTTGTTAATAACAACATGATTTACAAGGTGCCTAGTCTGGAAATCTGGGAACATATTTAGTTCTTTCTTCCCTTCACTTTCAACATTAAGCCAGTCTCTAACTGTGTCAGTTTTATCTCTTTCAATCTTGTCAAATTGGTCCACTTTATGTTTTTGTTCAGGCTACCATAATCTTTATCAGCCCCTATCTCATTTTCCCACCAGACCCATTTTTGCATGATACCCCCAGCATGACTTGGAAGACAACCCAAACTCCTCTTCAGTGTGTGCACATCCTCTTGAGAACTTTCTCAGCCTCATCATGTAACACCCCATGCTTCCCACTCTTTTTTCTGGTCATGATGAATGGCTTCCCATACTGTGCTTCCTCTGACCTTCAGTGCACTAACATATTTAGACTTTGTCTCTGAGGGCTCCTCTTGTCAACTCCTTGTCTCACTTTTCCTTGGCCCTTGATTTGAGTTTAGATATCACCTCTTCCAGGAAGTTTATCCCGATTTCCCTCAGCCAGTATAGAGCAGATGTTGCCACTTTCTCCAGAGCAACACAGTTCTGATGTCATTTAGCATTTAGCACCCTGTATTGCCATTGCTTCTTCCCTCAGGAGATGCTGCAAGCTGGGACTGTGTTTTATTCATTGATACACTCCCAGCACCTAAGACAGTATTTGGCAAATAATCAACACTTAATAAATATTTGTCGAATGAGTGTTATATAGACACAGTGCAAAGTAGCCTTTGGCCAAAGCAATGATTATAGTATTAGCAAATCTGTGATACTTTTTTTTTTTCTTCAGAATGTTTCACTTTGATTTATCTTGAACTGCTAGGCAAGTTGTAACTAAAAATGACTGTGCTTGACACTGACTATAAAAATACCACTGTGCAGACTGTGTTTTTAAAAACCAATATTGAAGCTCAAATCATTTATAGTGGTGTCCATATTAACTGCTCTCTACCTACGTTCAGTAAGTGTTGAAAAGATTTTTTTTACATTTTTCCTCCAGATTTCTCCTCCAGCTGCTACCCTAATAGCTTTCCTTACTTGATCTTCACTGTTGCTAAATGCAAACAAATCAGAATGTGGCACAGAATCCACCTGATTCCAGGAGTAAGCAGTAGTCCTGTGAATCACCCATTGACTCATTCACCATAAGTGGCTATTAGTCTAACCTGGGATTTGCAGGTACATGTGGAGGTTACTTTGACCCATAGAGTGCTGCCCACACTTCCACACTCTAGAAAGTTTCAAATTTGCAGGAATTAGGTTAGATAGTGCATACCTGATTAGTGTCTCTTCTTCACACACGTACGGAATGGATTTTAGAATCCTAATGCTTCTTTACTTGTGAGGTTAGCTATTACATCCTCTGTGATCAAACTTATTCTCACAGATTCATTGTTATTCTCATAGTCCTCAGTTCAGTTCAGTCGCTCAGTCGTGTCCGACTCTTTGCAACCCCATGAACCGCAGCACGCCAGGCCTCCCTGTCCATCACCAACTCACGGAGTCCACCCAAACCCATGTCCATCGAGTCGGTGATACCATCCAACCATCTCATCCTCTGTTGTCCCCTTCTCCTCCTGCCCCCAATCCTTCCCAGCATCAGGGTCTTTTCCAATGAGTCTAGCTCTCCACATAAGGTGGCCAAAGTATTGGAGTTTCAGGTTTAACATCAGTCCTTCCAGTGAACACCCAGGACTGATCTCCTTCAGGATGGACTGCTTGGATCTCCTTGCAGTCCAAGGGACTCTCAAGAGTCTTCTCCAACACCACAGTTCAAAAGCATCAATTCTGTGGTGTTCAGCTTTCTTCACAGTCCAACTCTCACATCCATACATGACCACTGGAAGAACTATTCCTTGACTAGATAGACCTTTGTTGGCAAAGTAATGTCTCTGCTTTTAATTAAGCTATCTAGGTTGATCATAAGGTCCTATTAAGATATTACAGTAGATCAGACCTCAAGTGTGTATGTTTATGGTATTACATTTGAAGAATTCTTATATTTAAAGAGTTCTTAGTGACCTTCATGAATATTTAGTTATAATGCTTTACATTTTCTTTCACCATCAAAATTAACAGAGTTGTCATTCAAAGTAATCCTGGAAGAGCGGCATGGCTAACAATACTGATTGGGCCAGAGATGTGAGAGCCTGGTGTTAACAGATGGAAGTGTGTTCTTCCCAAATTCCTATGTTGAAGCCCTGACCCCAAATTTGACTGTATTTAGAGACAGGGTCTTTAAAGAAGTGATAAAGGTTAAATGACATTGGTCCTTGATCAGATATGACCAGCATCCTTATAAGAAGAGGAAGACACACTAGGGATGCACATACACAGAGAAAAGGTCATGTGAAGACAAAGCGAAATAGCATCCATCTGCCAGACAAGGAAAGAGACTTTAGAATAAACCAAACTGTCTACTACCTTGATCTTGGACTTGCAGCCTCCAGAACTGTGAGAAAATAACTTTCTGTTGTTTAAGCCTCTTTTTGCCTTTTCGTACTGTTCAGAGGGGACAACAAAGGACGAGATGGTTGGATGGCATCACTGACTCAATGGACATGAGTCTGAGCAAGCTCTGGGAGATGTTGAAGCACAGGGAAGCCTGGCGTGCTGCAGTCCATGAGTTTGCAAAGATCAGACACGACTGAACGACTGAGCAATGAAAAGTCTGTTAGTCTGTAGCAGTTGGTTATGGTAGCCCAAGGAAACCCAAGATCCAAAACCTAGCTGGGTCTTAGTCCTGGATTTTATATTTATAACTGCACACTGTGGGGAGACATCTAGTTCCTGAATTTCTCTGCCTTATTTCTGAAAAGAGAGTAAGTGGAAATGCCACCTTTATGGGGTCATTGTGAAATAAGCCACAAACTAAGGTGACGGTGCTTTGGGACTTTGTGTAAGAATGCTATAAAGTTATTTTTGGTTCGCTTTATCATGTTGATAGTCACCGGAAAAAGGAATTCATATTCTTTTTTTCTATAAGTTAATTTTTTTGAGTCTTTATTGAGTATTACCAAATTTTTCTTTTGTTTTGGGACAATGGTCAGAATAGGAAAAAGGACCTGTGTATTGAAATCACACAAAACAAACCCTGCTGTATCAGTTACTACCCATGTTAAATAGGGAGTTACTTCTCAGAGTCTGACTTTTTTTCTCTGCAAAGTGGGACTGAAAACAGCTACCAGAGCACATGGGATTATAAGACTAAATAATAGTATGTAGCCCCTGACACATGGTTGTATCTAAAAAAATATGTGTTGAAAGCATGAGTGTCTCTCACCTAACAAATCCCCTTTTACCCAGCATGTAGGAAACTCTATCCAGACATTCTTATATTGAATTCCTTTATTTCTTGGAGAAAATTAAAGACAGCACCACAACAGTTGAGAATTGGAACTCACCATGCTCCAGGCACCATAATAAATGCTTCAACTGGTTTAATTTTTTAATCTCCATGACTCCCCATTATTATATTCATTGTACACTTTAAGAAAACAAAAGCCTGGAGTAGGGATGCAAGATTGAGGGTGGCCAAGTATACCATGGGATTTACTTAACACTGAAAAATATTCATTGATTATTTGAAATTCACATTTAACTTGACATGCTGCATTATATCTGGCATTCTAGCCCAGAAAAGGCTAAGCAACTTGCCTAAAGTTACACAGAGCCATGAATCAAACCCTTGCATATGCCTCTCATATCCCCAAATCTTATCCTCTTTGGATTACTGATAACCTACAATATTTGAAAAGACCCTGATGCTGGGAAAGATTGAGGGCAGGAGGAGAAGGGGACGACAGAGGATGAGATGGTTGGATGGCATCACTGACTCGATGGACATGGGTTTGGGTGGACTCTGGGAGTTGGTGATAGACAGGGTGGCCTGGTGAGCTGCGATTCATGGGGTTGCAAAAAGTCAGACACGACTGAGTGGCTGAACTGAACTGAACTGATGACCATTAAGAAGAGACCATTTGGATAGGTGAAAAGAACGTAGGCTGGGAATTATCCTAGCTGATAATTGAAATATCTTCATAGTTTGGGCTGGTTGTGAACAAGGTCAAGGCAAATGTTTCAGGAAAGCTTTGGGCTCTGAACTGAGAACTTAAGGCCCTAATTAGCTGGGCAATCTGCTTTGACATCAAGAGCAGAACAAAGTTTAAAAGCAAGGTTTCTTTTTGCAGAGTTGTTAAAAATATCTTTCTTTTTCTCTTGCACTGGAAAACATTTCCTGAATTGGAAATAACGCTACAGCTGAAATAGCTGCAAGCAAGTTAGAAAATGGCTATTAAGCGTGCTTTTTTGTAGAAGATGGCACTCCACGATCACTTTGCCAGTGAGTTGTAGTGAATTGAAGCTGGAGTTCTGCTTCCTTGTGTGGGTATGTCCTTAGGTATCTCATCTGGTTCTTTTCAACCTTTTCAGTGAAGCAGGAGAACTTATACCGAACAATAACCTGGGGATCTGTTAATTACACGAGTTCTGAAGTGTACCTATTGTTTACACCTCTCTGTTCCCTTTCTAGGCTGCAAAGAATGTAGCCAAAAGTAGGCAGAAAATCTGGAAATAGATATTTTGTAGGAGGAAAATATTGAATTTAATTAATTTATACAATTTGTTTTTCCATCACATTTATTTATTTATTTATTTTAGAAGACTGGAGAAAGCTTGACAAATATAACCACCCACCTGCTGAGCTTATTCATATTTAAATAAATGAAAGAGAACAAGAGAAGACCTAAATAAACCTTAAAATAAAATATAAATTAAAACAATATGTAGTTGGGATGTCCGAGCCAAAAGTTGAGTTGAAAACCATCAGTAATTGATTCTTTGGATGATGGAATATCATAGGTTTAGAGAACACTTAAAGAAATATTTAACTTTTAACTTCAGAGGTAAAAATATTGCTATCAAGTAACTTAATTTTAAATATGATTAAACCTGTTGGGATAAGCCCAAACTTTATAGGTTGTGTTTCTGAAGTTTCCCCCCGGCCTTAATTTTTTTATATTTTAGAATGTGCTTTATTATAGAAACTAGAAATTATGGTAACTTCTCCAGGTTAGCCTACAAAAGCCTCTTTGATTATTAATATACTTGAACTGATGTACTGACCCAATAGGATAAAACAGTGTTTTCTTTGTCCAGAACTCTGATTTCAAAAGGGCCATCCATAACCTTCTCACCTTCTTCATGTCTGTTCTCTTGAAGAGCAGCTAGTGTAATTTAGCTGTTGTCTTTAGAATAAAATCCAAACTTCTCTTGTTGACTTAGGGCCTACACTCTGCCCCTTCTATAGTCTCCAGCCTCATCTCATCCCCATTTGCTTCTGACCATTCCGACAGACCTTTTCAATGGTTCATCATTACTGTCATATTTTACCTGCCTCAGGGCATTATGAGCATGGTTTCCTCTCTATTTTTATTTCTTTGCTGGTGACATAGCCGTTCCTTCTTTCTGAGGCCTTTCCTCATTGTTCTGTATAGAGATGCACCCCCACTATTCTTTGTACAAGTGGTTTGCTCCCTTGAGAACACTTATCCACACATCACTTACCACTTAGCTCTTAGACCAATTTATTGACCCTCTGATTATATTAGAAACTTGGGTAGGCAAGCTTCAGATCTGAATTACCTCTGGACTCCCTGGACTGAACACCATGTGAGTCATATAGTGGGTGCTAAATAGATATTTGTTTAAGGAATGAATAAATTTGTGTGTGCTCCCTGCTAAACTAACCAATAGCACTTGAAACAAGCCACTGAATTCCTCTGGACACCAGGGAATTGTCCTAAGAAACTTGTGCCAGTATTTGGAAGAGGGGATTCCAGACATTGGAGAGTTTCAGGCTGGCTTCAACATAAGGGGCATCATTTTGGAACAGGTTTTCACATATGCCAAGTAACAGAGAGTGGATCAGGTATTTAATAAAGAAAGAAAATGTAAGTGGCTGAGACAATTTTCTCTGTGGAAAATAAAATGTGTTGGAGGGAGTGTTTCTATTTGGGGAGATAAGTTAGGAGTCTACTACAGAGTCCTGGCTAGGGATGGTGGCACTTTAACTGGGTGGAAGGCAGTAGAGATTGAGCAAGGTTAACACATTCCAGAGTTGTTTAAAAGTTTAAATCAGGAGTTCTCAAACTTCAGCGTGATTTATAGATTGCAGAACCCTCAAGTCAATTTCTGATTTAGGAGGTCTAGAGTGGAGCCTGAGAATTTACATTTCTAATGAGTTTCCAGGCGATATTTAGGTTCCTGGCCAAGGGACTACACTTTAAGGACCACTATTTTAAATTCATGGGATTTGTAATAAATTTAATGTTGGAAATGAAGGAAGGATTAGTAAACAGAATGATTCCTAGATTTCTGGCTTAAGTCATGTTCTTTTCTCCTTCTCCTACACACCTATTCTCACACACACTCACTCACTTCTTGTGCCCAATTACACTTGGCAAACACCTTCAGCAACTCTTAATCCTTTTCCTGATTTCAAAGTAAGCTGAATCTCAAAAACAGCTACCCCATTTTTTCTTTTGAGTGTTTGGGGATGCTTATTGGAGAGATCTTGGTCTTCCCTGATGGCTCAGAGCTAAAGAACCCTCCTGCCAATGCAGGAGACACAAGTTCAGTCCCTGGGTCGGGAAGATCCCCTGGAGAAGGAAATGGCAACCCATTCCAGTATCCTCACCTGGAAAATCCCATGGACAGAGGAGCCTAGAGGGCTACAGTCCATGGGATCACAAAGAGTTGGATACAGCTGAGCAACTAAACAACAACAATGGTGAGATCTTAGGTGGAAGGCCATTTTTTTCTGACCATTTCTTGTTTATCTTTGGTTATAGGGACAATTGAATCCAGGATCTCAAATGCCATGAGCTTACCCTCTGTCTCTTTTTTGTCTCTGTCTCTCTTTAGACATAGATCTCTGTTTCTGTCTGTCCATGTTTCTCTCCAAATTCACATGAAGGAGAGTAAGACTCCTAGAGCTTTGAGCTGACATTACTGCTGCACCACAACCAAAAAGGCAAGAAGAAAGAGAACTTCCCTTCATCACTAAAAATGAATACTAAGGAGGCTTGTGATTGGTTAGGCTTGAGTCATGGAAGTATTCCTGCACCAATCACTGTAACTGGAAACAGGGATGACTCCAGTTAACCTAGATGGTGTCATGTTTCCAACCGTGTGGGCAGAGAAAGGGTTGTCTTGCAAGCCTTTCCAGAAATGCAGGTTTAAATTGTGTAGACATAGTTCCCCAAAGAAAGAGGATTGCTATTACCAGAAGGGAGAGATCACTTCAGAAAAAATAAGGAAGGTGTCCATCTTCAGTTTGCAGGCTTTTATTTCTCATAACACCCTGTGTTAAGTAATAGTATTCACTACAGTCTACAGTTTTATATATATTTTGGAGTTGATTTAATATGCAAATTCTATAGTAGGTTCTGGGAAGATAGGAATTACATCTTTGTTTTCATTTGTGTCCCCTGGGGCTGGCAGGGACACAGACACATACATGGCTCTTGATATGTCTAATGAATGAATTAAGAAAATCCTCACTAATACTTTTCTTTTAGATGACTGCCCTTTCCTGCTGTAATCTCTCTCCTCTCCACCAAGAATTGTGGCATCATTTACTTACCCATATTTATTAAAGGTTATCATGTGAGGATTAACTAAGGATTTCTCAATTCAGTTCAGTCGCTCAGTGCTGTCTGATTCTTTGTGACCCCATGGACTGTAGCATGCCAGGCTTCCCTGTCCACACCAACTCCTGGAGCTTGCTCAAACTCATGACCATCAAGCTCAGTGGTGCGATTCAACCATCTCATCCTCTGTCATCTCCTTCTCCTCCTGCCTTCAATCTGTCCCAACATCAGGGTCTTTTCCAATGAGTCAGTTCTTTGCATCAGGTAGCCAAAGTATTGGAGCTTCATTTACAACATCAGGCCTTCCAATGAATATTCAGGACTCATTTCCTTTGGAATTCACTGGTTTGATCTCCTTGCAGTCCAAGGGACTCAGGAGTCTTCTCCAACACATTTCAAAAGCATTAATTCTTCAGCACTCAGCTTTCTTTATAAGTCCAACTCTCACATCCATACATAACTACTGGAAAAACCAGAGCTTTGATTAGATGGACCTTTGTTGGCAATGTAAAATATTCCTGCTTTTTAATATGTTGTCTAGGTTGGTCATAGCTTTTCTTCCAAGGAGCAGGCAAGCATCTTTTAATTTCAAGGCTACAATCATCACCTGCTATAGTTTTGAAGCCTAAAAAATAAAGTCTCTCACTCTTTCCTTTGTTTCCCTATCTATTTTCCATGAAGTGATGGGACTGGATGCTATGATCTTCATTTTTTTGAATGTTGGGTTTTACGCCAGCCATTTCACCCTCCTCTTTCACTTTCATGAAGAGGCTCTTTAGTTTCTCTTAGCTTTCTGCCATAAGGGTGTTGTCATCTGCTTATCTGAGGTTATTGATACTTCTTCTGGCAATCTTGATTCTAGTGTGTGCTTCATCCAGTCTGGCATTTCACATGATGTACTCTGAATATAAGTTAAATAAGCAGGGTGGCAATATACAGCCTTGACATACTCCTTTCCCAGTTTGGATGTAGTTGGTTGTTCCATGTCTGGTTCTAACTGTTGCTTCATGACCTGCATACAGATTTCTCAGGAGGCAGGTAAGGTGCTATGGTATTCCATTTCTTTCAGAATTTTCCATAATTTGTTGTGATCCACACAGTTAAATCTTTAGTGTAGTCAATGAAACAAAGTAGATGTTTTCTGGAATTCTATTGCTTTTTGTCTGATCCAATGGTTAATGGCAATTTGATCTCTGATTCCTCTGCCTTTTCTAAAACAATCTTGAACATCTGAAGTTCTCAGTTCACGTAATGTTGAAGCCTAGCTTGGAGGATTTTGAGCATTACTTTGCTAGCGTGTGAGATGAGTACAATTTTGCAGTAGTTTGAACAATATTTGGCATTGCCTTTTTATGGGGATGGAATGAAAACTGACCTTTTCCAGTCCTGTGGCCACTGCTGAGTTTTCCAAATTTACTGGCATATTGTGTGCAGCACTTTAACAACATCATCTTTTAGGATTTGAAATAGCTCAGCTGGAATTCCATCACCTCCACTAGCATTGTTCATAATGATGCTTCCTAAGGCACACTTGACTTTGCATTCCAATGTCTGGCTCTATGTAAGTGATCACAACATCATGGTTATCTGGGTCATTAAGATCATTTTTGCATAGTTTCTGTGTATTCTTGCCACATCTTCTTAATATCTTCTGCTTCTATTAGGTCCATACTGATTCTGTCCTTAATTGTGCCCAACTTTGCATGAAATGTTCCCTTGGTATCTCTAATTTTCTTGAAGACATGTTTAGTCTTTCCAGTCTGTTGTTTTCCTCTATTTTTTTGCATTGATCCCTGAGGATGGCTTTCTTATCTTTCCTTGCTATTCTTTGGAACTCTGCATTCAGATGGATATATATTTCCTTTTCTTCTTTGCCTTTCATGCCTCTTCTTTTCTCAGCTATTTGGAAGACTTCCTCAGACAACCATTTTGCCTTTTTTGCATTTCTTCTTTTGGGGGATGGTTTTGATTGCTACCTCCTGTACAATGTTATGAACCTCCATCCATAGTTCTTCAGACACTGTGTCCATAAGATCTAATCCATTGTATGTATTTGTCACTTCCACTATATAATCGTAAGGGATTTGATTTAGGTCATACCTGAATGGTCTAGTGGTTTTCCATATTGTCTTCAATTTAAGTCTGAATTTCTCAATAAGGAATTCATGATCTGAGCCACAGTCAGCTCCCAGTCTTATTTTTGCTGACTGTATAGAGTTTCTCCATCCTCTGTTGCAAAGAATATAGTCAGTCTGATTTCGGTGTTGACCATCTGGTGATGTCCATGTGTAGGGTCGTCTCTTGTGTAGTCAGAAGAGGGTGATTGCTATGACAGTGCATTCTCTTGGCAAAACTCTATTAGGCTTTGTCCCGCTTCATTTTGCACTCCAAGGCCAAACTTTGCTGTTACTCCAGTTATCTCTTGACTTCCTACTTTTGCATTCTTGTCCCCTATGATGAAAAAGACATCATTTTTTGGTGTTAACTCTAGAAGGTAATGTAGATCTTCATAGAACTGTTCAGCTTCAGCTTCTTTGGCATTAGTGGTTGGGGCATAGACTTGGATTGCTGTGATATTGAATGGTTTGCCTCGGAAGTGAACAATGATCATTCTGTCATTTTTGAGATTGCCCCCAAGTACTGCATTTTGGACTCTTGTTGACTATGAGGGCTACTCCATTTCTTCTAAGGGACTGTTGCCCATAGTAGTATATAATGGTCATCTGAATTAAATTAGTTGATTCTGCCGTTTTAGTTCACTGATTCTTAAAGTATCAATATTCACTCTTGCCATCTGCTGTTTGACCATTTCCAATTTACCTTGATTCATGGACATAGCATTCCAGGTTCCTATGCAATATTGCTCTTTATGGCATTGGACTTCACTTCCATCACCAGTCACATCCACAGCTGGGTGTTGTTTTCACTGTGGCTCCATCTCTTCATTATTTCTGGAGCTATTTCCCCGTTCTTTTCCAGTAGCATATTGGGCACCTACTGACCTTGAGAGTTTATCTTTTATAAAAAAATTTATTTTTTTGCCTTCTCATACTGTTCATGGGGTTCTCAAGGCAAGAATACTGAAATGGTTTGCCATTCCATTCTCCAGTGGCCCATGTTTTGTCAGAACTCTCTAGCATTACCCATATGTCTTGGGTGGCCCTACAAGGCTTATAGTTTCATTGAGTTAGACAAGCGTGTGATCAGTTTCGGAGAAGGCAATGGCACCCCACTCCAGTACTCTTGCCTGGAAAATCCCATGGATGGAGGGGCCTGGTAGGCCCACTCCAGTGTTCTTGCCTGGAGAATCCCAGGGATGGGTCGCACAGAGTTGGACACAACTGAAGTGACTTAACAGTAGCAGTAGCAGCAGTGATCAGTTTGGTTAGTTTTCTGTGAAGGGTCTCTAGGACTTCAGAATATTTAAGGCAGAGGTCAGCAGAGGTTTTTTTTTTTTTTTTTTTGCAAGGACAAGATGTTAAATATTTTAGTTTTACAGGCCATATGTGCTCAGGTACAACTATTCAACAACTTTATAGCATGAAAAAATCATAGACAAGGGGCCTGGCAGGCTACAGTCAATGGGATAGCAAAGAATCGGACCCACCTGAATGACTAACACTTTCACTCTTGCTACTTTCAGACAACCATGAGTGAGTGATAGTCACTCAGTCACGCCCAACTCTTTGCAACCCCATGGACTGTAGCCTGCCAGACTCCTCTCTCCATGTAATTCTCTAGGCAAGAATACTGGGGTGGGTTGCCATTTCCCTCTCTAGGGGATGTTCCTGAGCCAGGGATCGAACACAGGTCTCCCCCATTGCAGGCAGATTCTCTACTATCTGAGCCACCAGGAAGACCACTATTAAGAGACAGTTCTAAGTATAAAGACAGGTCAACTTAAAAAGTATCAGCAGATACATGCTTGACTTTATCTTATCATCTAGACAGTACATCAGAATATGTAATGAATCTATACATCTTTTCCAAAGGAATACCAAGACAGAAGTAGCAATAAAATTATGAATGACAGTCAGATGAAATAATTTAGATGCAGCTTATCTCTCTCAAAGAGATAGGGACTGGGCAAGTGGTCAGGAAGGAAATACAATGTGCCTTTAACTTTTTACAAAAAATAATGTTCAGTTCCATGTTGCTGAACATAGCTCTGTTTTTGCCAAGTACATCTCTACTTCAAATTATGGTCAGAATTCTTTATTAAAACTCCACTTCTGGCCTTGGTTTTGGAATGTGTTATCTTTGTTGCCACCTCCTGATCGCTGTCCTCTGAAGCTGCTACTTCTTTCCAGCTGTCCCCAGACACCTCGGTTTCCCTTGTGCTGTCCCCTGAAGCCTGGATTACCTTCCCACTGTCCTTGGAAGTTGCGATGTCCTTCCCATGGTCCTTCTAGCTCAGTTGCTCCATGGCCACAGAAAACTGCCAGCACCAGGAATCATGCCACGTTTCCTGTACTTCTGTTACTGATGCAGTTGGGACATCAAAGCAAACACCCTGCTTTCCTTTGAGAAAGACCATTCCCTTCCCTTTTTTTTTCAGACAACCATAGACAAATGTAAATTAATATAACTGTGTTCCAGCAATATCTGTTTATTAAAACATGTGGTATATTGAATTTTACCTGAAGTGTATTGTTTGCCAACCCCTGATCATCAGCAAAGTTTTCTGCTGGATATCTCCTGAAATAAGTTTGAGTTCACCAATGTACACACAGGTTAGGCATCTAATGTCATATATCTCATGTTAGTGATAGCATTATTTTGTTCCTTTCTTAATCCTTAACAGATGGGTTTCTGATCCTTTCATTAAGGTTAGTAAAATGGGAAGTGAGGTGATGTGAATAAGAATGTTATACCTGGAGTGAAAAAGAACTAAGTATGTTTGAATGTTTTTGAGTGACCAGTAAATGGAGAAGGAAAAGTGTCTCTGCAGCCTTGAGTTATATTTTCACTATATAATCACATTAACATAAAATAAGAATAGATTATCATATCTTCTAGAGTGTACAAAATTGAGATATAAAGTTACAATTACTCATTCTATTAATATTTAGAAAAAGAGGTTTTAAAATTTTGCCATTCCAGTTCTGTTATAATTGCTTCTAAGTGTGTCTTTAGGTGGTTTAAGGTGAAGTTTGAATTTGATTGAGGAATGGGAAAATAGGAGTAAGACTTAGAAAGAAGCAAAAAGAATGAATTAAACTTGTCTATTAGGCATTATGTGCTAATATTCCATTGGAATACTTCAGATGCTAGTGATGCTAGTTGTAATATAGTTTCTGAGAGAACTCATGCTATAAGACTGATGGTCAATTTTATTATAGAAATTTGAATCACATAATCATATGGCGAGTTTCCACCTCTGAGTATTTCACACCCTAGGGATGTTCTTCCCAACCCGCTGGAGAAAAACAGAGATGCCTGTGGTACATGATCACGACTGTGGAAAGGTTCTAATCATAGGTATAAGAACAGATTGATGTCTGAGTAAATACCTGGAACCGTCAATGTGTCTCCTCACTGACTTCGGTGGGAGCTTACGAATAAGGATGACATACTGGCATTACGAATAGTCCAGAGCAAAAGAAAATCCTCAAATTATTCTTAGCTGTTGCTGTTGTTTTTCCAATTCAATGGATTTTTTTTAAACTACTTCAGTCATTGTTTTGTCCAAATTTGAGGAAAGGAAAAGAAAGCAAATTGTTTAAAATTTAAATTTTCTTTGCATTAAGCATTTTAAAGTCCAGGTTTACAAAATTTTAGGAAGTAGAAGGGACATTACAGGCCAATCCCCTGGCCCTCACTTCAAAGACAGGAATGTCTTTAATCCTGACAATAATGGCTGCCTTCTGAGTGAAAAATGCCAGGCAAAGAACTCATCCTATAACTACGCCCATTGGGATTTTTCTATTAGAAATTTCCCTTTTGTTCTTATCCTAAATCTACTTGACTGTAGGGTCCTCCTCTTGTTTTTAGCCACTCCCCACCTCAAGCAACACACAGTGTCTTGTGTCTCTTTTAAATGAGAACTCATGAATTAATTGAAGAGAGATACACATACTCTCTATATGCTTCCAGGTAAATTTTGCCTCCCTGCTCTTCATGTTAGGTGATTTCACCAGTCACCCACCAAGCTCTCTATACAAGGAGTGTTTCCCTTCATCAAGGTTATCCTTGAGTAACAGCCTCAAAGCTGGAATGAATACTTTTGATGGATTCTGATCCGTGAGAAACACAAGGAATGATTTTTGTCTGACCAGACATCCTTTTTATAAAGAACTATCTGGCTCACTAAAATGCCATAGTTTCAGAGAATGGAGATCTAGATGATATTATTGTTTCTAATTCAACTTTTAAATTAATATTTTGTAGGTCAGCTGCATGGGATTAAATGAAGTAACCCCTCCAGTTCATAGGACCTTATCATTACAAGTGTGTACTGTTCTGTCTGCAAGTACTTTTAATATCTGTATGTGGTATTGTATATGTATTCCCCCACCATTTTTTTTTTCTACTCAATACTGAACTTGTTTTAGGGTATCTAGGTGGATAGGTAGATATTTAGTTTGTAGCTCCTAACTACTTCTAGAATTTTGGATTGTACATTCATCTGAATTATCCTGCCTGCTCTCCCAGTGATGTATGTGTGACTGTCTCTAGGACTCAGGCAAAAGTAACAGTGTGAAGAACTTCCTCAGTGCTGTGCAAGAACCTGAGAACTGCTGGACCAGAGGGTCTAAATATGCTAATTTTTAAAAAAAATTTTCTTTCTTTATTTATTTTTTCAGCGGGTTTTGTCATACATTGATGTGAATCAGCCATAGAGTTACACGTATTCCCCATCCCTATTCCCTCTCACCCGACACCTCTGGGTCCTCCCAGTGCACCAGCCCCGAGCACTTGACTCATGCATCCCACCTGGGCTGGTGATCTGTTTCGCCATAGATAATACACATGCTGTTCTTTCAAAACATCCCACCCTCACCTTCTCCCACAGAGTTCAAAAGTCTGTTCTGTACTTCTGTGTCTCTTTTTCTGTTTTGCATATAGGGTTATCGTTACCATCTTTCTAAATTCCATATATATGTGTTAGTATGCTGTAATGTTCTTTATCTTTCTGGCTTACTTCACTCGGTATAATGGGCTCCAGTTTCATCCATCTCATTAGAACTGATTCAAATGAATTCTTTTTAATGGCTGAGTAATATTCCACAGTGTATATGTACCACAGCTTCCTTATCCATTCATCTGCTGATGGACATCTAGGTTGCTTCCATGTCCTGGCTATTATAAACAGTGCTGCGATGAACATTGGGGTGCACGTGTCTCTTTCAGGTCTGGTTTCCTCAGTGTGTATGCCCAGAAGTGGGATTGCTGGGTCATATGGCAGTTCTATTTCCAGTTTTTTAAGAAATCTCCACACTGTTCTCCATAGTGGCTGTACTAGTTTGCATTCCCACTAACAGTGTAAGAGGGTTGCCTTTTCTCCACACCCTCTCCAGCATTTATTGCTTGTAGACTTTTGGATAGCAGCCATCCTGACTGGCGTGTAATGGTACCTCATTGTGGTTTTGATTTGCATTTCTCTGATAATGAGTGATGTGGAGCATCTTTTCATGTGTTTGTTAGCCATCTGTATGTCTTCTTTGGAGAAATGTCTGTTTAGTTCTTTGGCCCATTTTTTGATTGGGTCATTTATTTTTCTGGAATTGAGCTGCAGGAGTTGCTTGTATATTTTTGAGATTAATCCTTTGTCTGTTTCCTCATTTGCTATTATTTTCTCCCAATCTGATGGCTGTCTTTTCACCTTACTTATAGTTTCCTTTGTTGTGCAAAAGCTTTTAAGTTTCATTAGGTCCCATTTGTTTATTTTTGCTTTTATTTCCAATATTCTGGGAGGTGGGTCATAGAAGATCTTGCTGTGATTTATGTCGGAGAGTGTTTTGCCTATGTTCTTCTCTAGGAGTTTTATAGTTTCTGGTCTTGCATTTAGACCTTTAATCCATTTTGAGTTTGTTTTTGTGTATGGTGTTAGAAAGTGTTCTAGTTTTATTCTTTTACAAGTGGTTGACCAGTTTTCCCAGCACCACTTGTTAAAGAGGTTGTCTTTTTTCCATTGTATATCCTTGCCTCCTTTGTCAAAGATAAGGTGTCCATAGGTTCGTGGATTTATCTCTGGGCTTTCTATTCTGTTCCATTTATCTATGTTTCTGTCTTTGTGCCAGTACCATACTGTCTTGATGACTGTGGCTTTGTAGTAGAGTCTGAAGTCAGGCAGGTTGATTCCTCCAGTTCCATTCTTCTTTCTCAAGATTACTTTGGCTATTCGAGGTTTTTTGTATTTCCATACAAATTGTGAAATTATTTGTTCTAGTTCTGTGAAAAATACCGTTGGTAGCTTGATAGGGATTGCATTGAATCTATAGATTGCTTTGGGTAGAATAGCCATTTTGACAATGTTGATTCTTCCAATCCATGAACACGGTATGTTTCTCCATCTGTTTGTGTCCTCTTTGATTTCTTTCATCAGTGTTTTATAGTTTTATATGTATAAGTCTTTTGTTTCTTTAGGTAGATATACTCCTAAGTATTTTATTCTTTTTGTTGCAATGGTGAATGGTATTGTTTCCTTAATTTCTCTTTCTGTTTTTTCATTATTAGTATATAGGAATGCAAGGGATTTCTGTGTGTTAATTTTATATCCTGCAACTTTACTATATTCATTGATTAGCTCTAGTAATTTTCTGGTAGAGTCTTTAGGGTTTTCTATGTAGAGGATCATGTCATCTGCAAACACTGAGAGTTTCACTTCTTCTTAAGTATGCTAATTTGAAGTAAATAATGCCAGATTGCTCCTCAGAATGACTACAAGATTCTACCTTCATCTTCCTGTGGGTCTCTATAACCCCACATTCTCACCAAAATTTGGTATTTTCCAAGTTTCTAACCTTTGCTAGCTTAAAGAGAGAGCTTGCTGATACTCACTGGTGTTAATTTTCTTTTTCTATTTACTAAAGAATTTGAGCATCTTCCTATGTTCATTAGCTTGTTTGTTTGTTTTTTAATTTCCTCTTCTGTCAACTGATTTTTCATTTCCTTTGTATTTATTTTTCCATTGGCATCATTTTTTTTGATAGCTTAAAGAAAGTCTTAAAATATTTTGAATAATGACTTTTGAAACATTGCAAATATCTTCCCTCAGCATTAGTGTACATCTTTTATTTTTGTCCATTCATAAAGCTGTGGTTTTTCCAGTAGTCATATATGGATGTGAGAGTTGGACTATAGAGAAAGCTGAGCACCAAAGAACTTATGTTTTTGAACTGTGATGTTGGAAAAGACTCTTGACAGTCCCTTAGACAGCAAGGAGATCCAACCAGTTCACCCTAAAGGAAATCAGTCCTGAATATTCATTGTAAGGACTGATGCTAAAACTGAAACTTCAATATTGTGGCCACCTGATGCAAAGAGCTAACTCGTTTGAAAAGACCCTGATGCTGGGAAAGATTGAAGGCAAGAGGAGAAGGGGACAACAGAGGATGAGATGGTTGTATGACATCACTGACTCAATGGACATGAGTTTGAGTAAGCTCTGGGAGTTGGTGATGGACAGGGAAGCCTGGCATGCTGCTGTAGATGGGGTTACAAAGAGTCAGACACAACTGAGAGACTGAACTGAATTATTTGCTTATAATTTATTTTTTAAATTTTATTTAAAATTTATTTATCTGTATTATTCACAACATTTCCCCACATTTTCCCCATTAACTTAATAGATTTTTTATTCAATAAGGTCCAACTTTGTGTGTGCTGTTATTCAATTTTATTTTGCTTCATGGAATGAGCCACTTTCCCCCACACAATTTAAGAACAAACCATCTTTTCTGTATTGAGTTAAATCATTTATTTACTCCCTAGATAAGCATTTGTTTATCTCTGAGAACTCTCTTTTGATCCATTGGTCCATTTGTCTGTTCTTGTGCAAATGCATGACTTTTATTACAATTACCTTGTAGTTTTTTCTTTGTATTTGTAAAGTCTCCTCTCATCTTAGTTTTTATATTTGTCAGACATATATAGTAGTCTTTATTTCCCATGTAAATTTTAAGTATATTTTTCACAACATCTAGTTGAAAATAGGAATGGGATAGCCATTAAATTTGTCCATTAATTTGGAGGAATTGATATTTTTATAAAGTTAAATTTAATACTATTCCAGAAAATAAAATTCATCTCTACTTATCCATACCATGTTTATATTGTTGTTTTAAATTTTCTTTGAAATATTAATTAAATGCTAGTTTTAATCTAATTTCTAAATACTTGTATTCAAAGCTATGTTTTTTAATCAGCGTTCTTTTTTATTTTTTCTTGTGTGGTTGTGTTTCACACATTTTGACATATGTTCTTTTTATTATCATTTAATTGTAAATAGCATGGTACCTCATGCCTGAATAATGCTTGTTTCCGTAAGCGGATCACAGCCTTCCTGCACTTAGGAACATGAGACAGCACTTCAGGACTATACTTGGGGGTCATTTTAAAAAATGAAATCACCAACAAAAAGCACAAAAATACAACAGGGCAGTTGTTTACAGTGTGGAGGCTAGAACAAGAAGGCAGAACATTGCCTTACTGGGCCTCAGCCCATCAGTAAACACACACTTTTCACCTCTTGACACATGACCGCAAATGACTGTGAGCAATACTTGCAGTATTGATTTGGAGGATTACAAATAAATTTTAGCACGTAGGGAAATTTGTAGACTCCATAAACAAATAGTGAGGGGTGACTGTACAAATTGTCCATAGAAATACTTTTTTTTCCTCTCTCTCTGTCTTCCCACACCCCCTGGAATTATGATTCTTTTTCATACCTGTAATTTCCCCAAGCTATTTCTGGGGATGACTGTTGAGGGTTGGGCAGCGGAAGCCAACAGATCATGTTAGATGAAGTGACTAGTACATCAATTATGTCAATAAAAAGTCATCAAGGCAGATGACCCTATTTAACTGTGGAGATCGCTAGGTTAAGGACTTGACAGCAGTGACTTGAGGTAGGCAAGCATAAGACAGAGAAGTTAAGGTAGTCTTGGAACTAGCCAGGGCACCACTGACCAGAGAGTATCAGATTAGCAATCAAGATGAGAAGGTGGTCATGACAGGGAGGAAAGAGACGGGGAGAAGCCAGATGCCTCAATACAGTCTGTGAACAGAAATCAGAATCACAGAGGAATCCCAGACTACTCCATGATCTCAAACATCAACTGGGATTGCTCTGGGAGTGTGCATAGAGGAGGGCTGCATTTGATCAGTGCTTACTTCTGGCCTCGGAAATAATTGTGCCTGTGGCTCTCCTTACCACTGTACTTCTTCAGTGACTCACAGTGGTTGGTGGTGGTGTTATTTATGAATTGTTTTTACCTAGTGTTGAGGACAATGCTTCTTCCTCTAACCCAGTCCAATTCAGTCTGAATTCTACCAAGGTCACATGGCCTGCATTAGTAAGTTCTCCTAAGAAGGCTAACCTGGAGGAGGGCATGGCAACCCACTCCAGTATTCTTGCTTGGAGAGTTCCCGTGGACAGAGGAGCCTGGAGGAGTACAGTCTACGGGGTCTCAAGAGTCGGACACAAATGAGTGACTAAGGGCAGTGCAAGAGGGCTAAGACCTATGTTAGAGAATCCTAGTACCCGACCTGGGATCAGATCACCTCTCCATAGTGTCTCTGTGTTAAATTGTTTCAGTCATGTCTGACTCTTTGCAACCCCATGGACTGTAGCCCACCAGATTGGGAAGATCCCTGGGCTGGGAAGATCTGCTAGAGAAGTGATAGTCTACCCACTCCAGTATCCTTGGGCTTCCCTGGTGGCTCAGTTGGTTAAGAATCCACCTGCAATGCAGGAGACCTGGGTTCAAACCCTGGGTTGGGAAGATCCCCTGGAGAATGGAAAGGCTACCCACTCCAGTATTTTGGCCTGGAGAAGTTCATGGAGTTGCCAAGAGTTGGATACGGCTGAGCAACTTTCACTTTCATAATGTACCTCTTGTTTCCCAAAATCCTTTTAGACTATTAAAGCCCATCCATATACTTTCTCTTTCACTGAAAGCAAATACAAACACATCTGCTTGTAATGTCATTTTTTCAACCATTTTTTCCTTCACGGTAGCTATTGGTAATTTTAATTATTTGGATAACTAACATCGAGCATAAATTTGTATAAATTATTACAACAGCCACCCATGGATAATCCAATATTTTTCTTTAGTTAGCTATTTTTTCTCTTAGAAACACAGCCTTCATTTAGCATAATTGAAATGTGTGTGGAATAAGAATTTCTGACTGTTTTTAGCAGACTGCTTTATTAGATTTGTCCACCCAAAATATTTCCAACCAAAATACTACTGTTTTGAAGCGACTTTTGTTTTGACAATGAAAAAGATTATGGAAAATTAATATAAGGACCTTTGAAATTGCTATTGTGTATCCAGGTTCAATTCCAGGTAGTTTCAATTTTAGTTGTTTCTGCCACACTGAAAATCCATTTTCCATCTTACCACACTTTGTACAATTTAGTGAAATATAAATGTTTTGAGGGTGAACTCTATCCATGGTTATCTTTTCAAAAGCATCTTTAATTGCCACATGGAAGGACATTGTGATCTGAATATTGCCTTTAAAACTAGGCAAATGTTGCAACCACAAATTTAGGTGGCAATGGAATGACTTGAGTTACCAAACAAGGATGAAAGACCACTGAAGACAGAGTAGTTTTTCTCTGAAATATTTTGGATGGAATTGTTTGAATGACGGACTTTTTTTGCCTGAGCAATGGATACACTATGTCTCACATTCCTGTAGGTTGTTTTCTCTAGTATTTCTTGCTCCATTTCTAAGCCATTTTTAAGGACTATGTGAAAAGAGGTTAACTTTAACTTTTATGGAGGAAAAAAGTACTTTTCATCTCTGCAACAAATCGAGCTTTTGTATTTATTTTTCAGGGCAAGAAATCATGATAATTTGGATTCTGAATTCATGGAATTGGATTTAGAAAACAATTTAGTTTTGGAACTTCTAGCAGTAGAATCAACTGGGAGGACCCAATTTTATCCAATTTGTAGCTTGATTTCATCCAGCAAGATATAGTTAAGCATAAAGACCTAAAAATGGTAGGTGTTGTATTGAAATAGCATCACACTTAGGATGCAATGAGGCGTAAAGCAATGCTGAATGCTCTACATTCCCTAACACGACATTATTCCAGCATGACACACAATCCAAAGCATTTGCAATTACAGCTGTGACCTCAAATTAGATTTTAAAACATGTATATATGTATATGCATTTACAATTTTTCCCTTCATTTTATCCCCTAATAGTTTAGAAATGCAAATGCTGGTGGCTTCTGAAAATAACTCTGTTCAGCCAGAATACCATCCTTCCCCTCAACTGACTTTTTCTTTGAACAAAGTCCGGTCTCTTCAGGGATGGGCAGGACAAAAACCTCAGCTTTTTTAGAGAAGGAAGTTATGGGCTAAGGAGCCCCTGCTTCTGTTACAGTGAAGTTTTACTGTTTACCTGAGAAGATTAAATTGCTCTCCCATTGAGTTGTAAGAGCTTTTTTTTTTTTTTTTCATTATAAATTAAAAGCAAGTCTAAAATAAGGTTTTTAAAGGCACAGTGACAGAACCAGCTGGGCTGATAAAAAAAAAAAAGTCCCCCTTCCTCTCCTGTGTCAAGATTAAGTCACAGGGGGCTCTTCACTGCCTCTAGGCTGCAATTCTGAGCGACAAGAGCTCAAAGAGGCATCTTAACATTTTCTCTGGGCTTGTGGAAGCAGTTCCTTCCCCTCAGAAAGTGCTGCACTTCACTGGGGGCCCCAGGAGGGAGAGAACCTCCCCACCTCCATTTGCTGCATCCTCACAGCACCAGGCCACAAAAGACTTGGATTGACACGCATATTGTCTAAATATGCCCGATGTGCGAGCGTTTCATCTGTGCCTTATGTCCCACAGCTTCCTGCCTCCCTTCGAAGATTATATAATCACTTATCTTTTCTATTTTTAAAGCAGATTAATTTGATTTAGTGGAAGGGAGACAAGGGAGAAAAGAAAGGGATAATGGGAGAAAGCCAATATTATTTCTTTCAAAGCAGTTTGGTTTAGAGTCATTTTAATAGGTCTGGAAAATTAGAATTGGAAAAAGAAAATCAATTGTGATGCTATATTCTAGTTTGGAAGGGAACATAAATCCACACTGGCACCCACTTCCTAGGGCTAGATAATTAGGACTGCTTTGTTCTCACGTGGGAGAGACAGGGGACTCATTGGTTTCTTACATCTATTATTATTTTTATTATTAACAAACTTGTGAATACCAGAAATTCTCTTAGGAATACGAGATAAGGGTAGGCCACATCCATCATGGGAAACAAGGGTGTGCAGATGTCTTCCCCCTGTCCTTATGGGAAAGGCCTCTGTCCTCATCATGAGCATCTCGTGGGCCTTTCCCATCCCTCTCCCACTTGTTGAAGATCAGGTTAACTCCCTCAATCTCTCTTTTTTCTCCCCCTCAGTCTCTTTTATCCATGAATATTTCAGAAGATTTTACCCTCAAAAATTACTCTGCAATTGTAAAATAAATGCAATCTATGTCTTGGATTTTTATGCAATCTAAAGCTTTAGAAAATTTTTAATTTTACATAAACTCTTTTCTGTTCCTTTTTATCTATTCCACTTTGACAGTTTCAGAACAAAAACATAGTTTATGTGGCTGAGGCTACAGATAACATATTCATGGAGGGTGAGGAAATTTTAACTAGTCATGGTAAGAGTTATATTCTAAGAGGAAAAGAAGAAGAGAAATAAAGACTAAGGAAAATGTCTATTATTGCATTCTGTGAAGTTGGTCGAGGTGATTTTGAAACAAAAATGTGAGAAAGAGTGTTGGGATAATAAGGATAAATGAAGAAGGACTAGAATTGCCCTCTTGGGATGGATAAAAAGGAAAATGATAAGAATACCTGTATAACTTCTTGGCAGATATACCTGTCAGAAAGGCAAATACTTGGTTATGAGAATCAAAGAGGAGAAGAGATGCAAAAAATGCTGTGGGAAGCTGAAGATAAGTTCAGAAAGTGTCAAAGACAAATTACACTGTACAGAGTGAAATAGACAAGGGACACTTTACTTAATACTGTGGCAATAGGGGAGAGAAACTGGACTCAAGTGAAAGGTGGGAGAGTTTTTCAGTCCTGAAGTGAGTTGGTAAAAAAAGAACTGGGGGGAAGCTAGGTAGAGTTTGGTAAAAGTGATTAGAGCATTTGTATTTGCTAATTGTTGCTCATGAAAGTAGGCTCCTACCCTCTCACAGATAATATAACAATACTGTGTAAATGTAATAGCTAATTATTGTTTTTGTTATTATTATTTCTATTAATTATTTAGGAGGAGAAAATGAAGGCTAGTAAGGCGTATGGTCTAAATGATCAAAATGTTTGATTTGTAAATAATCTTTTAAGAGCAAAGTAGAAATTAAGGGTCAATAAAAACTTTATTAAGATGATTTAAGGGCTTCCCTAGTGGTTCAGTGGTAAAGAATTTACCTGCCAACGAGAGAGATCCGGGTTTGATCCCTGATCCAGGAAGATCCCAAGGCCGAGGAGCAACCAAGCCTGTGCTCTGAAGCCGTGGAGCCATAACTACTGAGTCTGCATGCTGCAACTACTGAAACCTGTGCACCCCAGAACCTGTGCAACAAGAGAAGCCCCCACTAAATGAGAAACCCACATACCACAACTAGAGAGTGTCCCCTGCTCCCTGCACCTAGAGAAAAGCCCACGCAGCAACAAAAATACAACACAGCCAAAGATAAATTTTTTTAGAAAGGGTAATTTGAACCATTAGGAGATACTTCGTATAATAGAACAATGTTCTAGGACCAATGTTTGCTTTACACCTACAGATTTTCAACTAATGAATATCTACTGTGTATGAGTCTGAGTGTTAGTTGCTCAGTTATGCCCAACTCTTTGCAAACCCATGGACTGTAGCCCACCAGGCTTCTCTGTCCATAGAAATCCCCAGGCAAGAAAACTGGGGTAGGTTGCCATTCCCTTCTCCAGGGGATCTTGCCAACCCAGGGATTGAACCTGAGTCTCCTGCACTGCAGGCAAATTCTTTACCATCTGAACCATCAAGGAAGCTCCTACTGTGCATGTGAAAGTGAAAATGTTAGTCGCTCAGGGGCGTCCAGCTCTTTGCGATCCCATGGACGGTAGCCTGCTAGGCTCCTCTGTCCATGAAATTCTCCAGGCAAGGATAGTGGAGAGGTTTGTCATTCTCTTCTCCAGGGGATCTTCTCCACCCAAGGATCGAACCTGGGTATCCCCATTGTAGGCAGATTCTTTACTGTCTGAGCCACCGGGGAAACCCCCACTGTGTATATCCAGATACAAAAATATAAAAATCAAGCTTTAGTTTCTGTTTTCAAGGAGGTCAGAGGGGAAATAGAGGACAGTTACAATCCAACATTTCAAAGGTAATGATAGAAATATTTACATAGTATTTTATTCCATTAGTCTATGGGAAATAAATTTGCCTGGAATTTTTTCTGGGTGATGGGCTCTACTCGATAGATTTATATGAGAAGATCATAGAGCTCCTGAATAATCTATAGGAGCTTGAAGGCTGGATTCAGTATTGGATCCCATGCATCCAAACTGAAATGCTGTTTCTTGTACCAACATTTGGTTAATGAGCTATCTTCATCCCCACAAAGAACATGGTCATATTTTACTAGGGGAGCTATTAGGAGGACAGAAATAGTAAGCCCTTTATTTCAGTGCAGTACTCCTCAATATTCCAATGAAATGCGGAAAATAAGAGATTTTTTATTACTGCATTGGAAGCAGACCTACAGGCACCCGGAGCACAAACCCTCTGAACATAAAAATGGTGGAAAGTCTTAGGGAATGAGGGAGTAGGAAAGGGAGTCAGCAGTGGACACTCCCAGTCTCAGTGCTGACATTAATAAGCATTCCCTCTGACCGAGCCAGTGTTCCCTTTGATTAAGCCAATGGCACTGAAAACATTTCCTGGAAAAGAGCCACGACTTTTTCTTCTGGTTCCATGGTACTAAGAATGAGAGAATTCACTGACTGTTCATTGTTCGCTGTATTTCTGAATGAGTGCAAGGGCAGTCATCCTCTCAGTTACACGTGGGATAGACTCTTCTTCCCTCATGAGCTGCAGAACAAAGAATGGTGTTCACTAAAGAAACACATGCCCGTGGCTAGTCATCTGACAGCACTCAATAATCAAAGGACATACAGACCTCCCCGCCTCCAGTGTTCCTGAGCCGTTGCAACTAGACGCTGAAGGAAAAGACACAGATAATCCCAAAGAGGCAAAGAAGAGGCTCTATCAATCAGAGATTGTGCCCAGGAGATCATGAACCCCTGACTGCAGACTGTGTCTAAGCGGGCTTGGAGCCACCCAACACTTAGCCCAAGCTATCTAATCAGCAATGGCCTTGCTAACTCACGTATTCCTACCAACACCACCATCGGCCCTGATTACCTCTGTCACGTTGACTGATGGGCAATCTATCACTAACACTAATATGGTCAAGGGGACGGATTAGCTGTAGTGATTATCTGCATAGGGAAATAATCTTCCTTTTGTAGTGTTTCAGGCTAAATTCTCTTGCACCAAGGAACTTGGCTTTGAGTCTCTATTCTCTTATAAAAAATAGTTTATATTCTTTCTCAGATCAGAGAACTCCTCAGATTAAATGTCAAAATGCTTTCATTTACCTACCCTTTGTATGATTTTGGCTTCATGCACCTATCAAAGGCATCCAAAAGGGAAAAAAAAAAAAAAATACAACTTGGAGAATGGAAAGGCAGAAAAACCTAAGAGAAAGGATCTCTTTTCCTGAAATCTGCAAGTCTCTAAAGTCTGTGCTTTAGCTTAACTATTGGCTAACAAATACTCTCTCTACATCCAAACTAACCCTGCCAGATCATTAATTGTAAAATACTGAAGCAACCTTCAGCCATAAAGGAGGCTCTAAAGAATATCTTTGAAGAGAATGTAAGGGGGAGGGTTTGTCTTACTCTTGCCAGAATATTCAACTCTTACATTTTCCTTACATCAGAAGCCAAACCTACAAGCTTTCTCTAAGGCATCAACATTTGATGCAGTGTGAAAGGATACTTATGGATGGAAAATTCCAATTTCAAGGACCTAGGTAACATTACTTTAGTTTCATAAACCCATAAGTCTGGATGCTTCACACAGCAGGAATAAAGTTATCTTTCCTGACTTGTCCTTCTTTCTTTAGTATATATTAGTGTACATGGAAAGGGTTATACTCTCTCTCTCTCTCTCTCCCTCTCTCTCTCTCTCTCCCTTCCCCTCTCTCTCTAGAGGATTAATGAGTTCTCTGAAATGCGGAAGACATAAGTGCCAGACATAGTCAAGGAAGGCTGGAGAGCACTTTATCCCAGTTTTCTCCAAGGTGTCACCTTGATTATCTTACTTTTCATTAAGGCTGCTACTAAATCCCTGAAATCCCTCTCAATATTTAATCAGGATGGAGCTCAGATAAACAGGCAAACTAGGAGTGGGGTTCAAAGCAAACACTCTTTTCTGGGTCTGGGAAACATTACTCCCTGGGGTGCTGGGGGATATTCAAGCTGATTAATTACATAAACTTTGAAGAAACCAATGAGTTTTGCTCCCTTCGAATAGGTTCTAGTTATCAATACTTTTCCTTTCCTTGAACATAGGTGCTTGCTGCTTATTCTTATCAGTGTGTAGAATATTTTCCAAGAAAATATTTCAGATATCTTTAGATCAATATATAATAAACAACAGGATACAGTTTATATTCCACATTTGAAACAAATAAAGTATAATTACTTTCTTGGGTTTCCCAGGTGGTGCTAGTGGTAAAGAATCCACCTGCCAGTGCAGGAGACACAAGACATTCTGGCTCAAGCCACTGGCCAGGAAGAATGGCACCCCACTCCAGTATTCTTGCCTGGAAAATTTCATACATAGAGGAACCTTGCCAGCTACAGTCCCTAGGGTCACAAAGAGCCAGGCATGACTGAATAACTGAGCACACAATTATTTTCATAGCTTTATGGAAAGGTAGTATTGTGTTGCTATACAAAGGCAAATTATTCCTTAACTATTTGTTTGAAAAGAAAAGTGACTTTCTACAATGAGATGATCAGTTTGGATTAATTGCTAGAGTACCTTTAATACTGATTTGGTATCAATCACTAAGAGATGAATCTTCTAGTCCATATTTGTATGTAGCTTATTGAAATAGTTTTAGCTTGTTCAGTAATGTAAGCTGTTATTTCTTTCTTCACCTCAAGTAAAATGGAGAAAAGCTTTAGGCTGCTTTGTTAACATGGCAAGTAAGTAAGTGAAAGTCGCTCAGTTGTGTCCCACTCTTTGCAACCCCAAGGACTATACGGTCTGTGGAATTCTCTAGGCCAGAATACTGGAGTGGATAGCCATTCCCTTCTCCAGGAGATCTTCCCAACCCAGGGATTGAACTCAGGTTCCCCGCATTGCAGGCAGATTCTTTACCAGCTGAGCCACAAGGGAAGCCCAAGGATACTGGGGAGGGGGGTAGCCTATCCCTTCTACAGTGGATCTTCCCAACCCAGGAATCAAACCAGGGTCTCTGGCATTGCAAGCAGATTCTTTACCAACTGAGCTATCAAAGATGAAGAAAAAAAAAAAAAAAAAGAAACTTTCCAAATGATGAGAGGTTTTAAATAAGAATTTATCTCTGATAGACTAAATAGAAATTTCATGGGGCAGAGCCTAATGCACAAGCTGAAATTAAACATAGTGACCCCTGTAATATTAACCCCATAAATCTTCCTCTGGAGAAGTGAAGGGAGTTATCTACTTTCTAAAAGAAATTCCAATCATTTATTTGTGTGCTTAAGTTGTTAATTACAACCTCTAATTACTATCTCACATGAAAGGTTGAGCCACCTCCTGCTGGATTATACTATGGGTCATAACAACCTCAGCAACTCTATCTTAAGTAACAAGCTCTGATAGGAAATGTCCACAAAATTAATTATATTGGGGAAAATAATAATGTAAGAAATATGCACATTAAGCCTCCCTTAAAAATGAAAAGGGCTGAAAATCTAATAACTATTTTGACAAGTGTCCACACACAAAAAAGAAACCAATAGTTATAGGGAGGACTAATATTGATAAGATTGTGTTCATCATTGTTGTCTTTCAACACTTTAACTTGTGTAGGATGCTTAAGCAAGAGTAATTGCAGTGTGAAAGAGGTCATGATGTGTTGATGACACAAATAGGATGATTTAGACCATTGTAAACCACCTAACTGCTACTTTTCAAGTTCATTGATGTAACAAATGTGAGATTTGCTGGTATTGATACTCCCTGAATTTCCATCTGCTTTGCAAACTGTAGCAAAGCAGTTCTTTTTCTCCAGTAACTTCTCTTCTTCTCAGATGAATAATCTGAGAAAACAAGGTTTGGAACAAAGAACATGCTTATTAACAAAAGGGAAAAAGAGTGACTATTTCCATTAAATATTGTTTATCTCTGCTGTATCTTCACAATGGTATTATAAGGGTGCTAGCAATTGTAGCTTTAACTCATGAGATGAGTGTCTATATATAAGAATGAATCATCAGCATTTGTGAAAGACCAGTTTAAAATCTGTTGTTTATTTTGGATTAAATGATTTTTTGTGACAAAAATGCATGTTAAGAATCATTCCAGAGCATTGACATTTTTGGTTGGAGTTTGGTGAGTGACCACATAAAATATCTTTATAACCTAGCCATTAGTCAGACAATTAACTAGCTAATTGGTTAATTGGTTACAGTGAAATAAAATAACCAGTTCACTCTAAATCTAAAATATAGTTATTTTGAATCTGCCTCCGGATTGAAAGCATTTGATGTTAATTGGTATCTGTGTTAGTGTGCTAGGGCTGTCGTGACAAAATACCACATAGAGGGTAGTTTAAACAACACAGTTATTCTATCAGAGTTCTGAAAGCTGGAAGTTCAATATCAAGACATCAAGGTTTATCCGAGGCCTTTCTTGGCGGCTGGAAAGTTCTCCATGTGTCTGTACATGGTCTTTTCCTGTCTGTGTGTCTATGTCCTAATCTCCTCTTCTTATAAAGACACCAGTCAGATTGGGTTAGTCCCATGCTATGGACCAAATTTTAACTTCATTACTTTTTAAAAGGGTCTGTCTCCAAATTCAGCCACATTCTGAGGTACTGGACATTAAATCTTTAATACAGGCATCTTGGAGACTCCCAATTCAGCCCTTTGCAGCATTTTAAGCTTAATCTCCTTTGTAGCATAACTCCTGACTTTTTTTTCAGCTGTTGGTGTTATGGACTTCATTTACACATATATCTATTAATATCAACATGTTAATAAATAATGAACACAAAACAAATAGTAGGAAGATGTAAGAGAACATTTATTTAACATCTGGATAAATTAGACTTTGAAACATTTACCCAATCTCTTAGAACTGCCTTAATCAACTATTTTATTACTTAGGTGCTTGTACAAATGGTTATTGTGAAATTAAGTTGACTTAAATTGATTTATTTTCTTTTGAAATCCTGTTTTACATTTTGTAATAGTACTTGTGGTGATTAAAGGGCCTCTGGAGGATCTAAAAAAAAAAGAGAGTTGAAAGTGACTGTTTGATACAACAAATTACTGTTTGAATGAAATTGAACTTTTTCTTCCTTTATGAGAACAAAAATATAATTTGAAAGTATCATCAGTGGAAGGATATATCTAGAAAATTTCAGAGCATGTATGTACCAATTCATGCTCTTACTGGAACTTCTGAAAAGTAAATCAGTAGCTGTCTTTGTGAAATTGTAGTATGTTTATTAATAAAGTTTTACTTATATTTAACAATTGCCAAAGGCTTCTCCAGCTTCCCAAGATCTCATCCATAACGGAAGTATATAAAGTCTAGGGTAAAATCTGGTATCTCCTTCATAACACACAGCCTAGAATGCCTATCCCATTTAGAAGGGAATGTGAGAAAAATACAGACACACATTATGTCATCTGAAATTTCATCTAGCCGAAAGGATTGCTTATTGCTAATGGTAAAGAGCCTGCCTGCCAAAGTAGGCAGAAGTAAAAATGTGGGTTCAATCACTGGGTTGGGAAGATGCACTCCAGTATTCTTGCCTGGAGAATCCCATGGACAGAAGAGCCTGGGGGACTATAGTCTGTGAGGTCACAAAGAGTGGGACACAACTGAATGATGGAGCATAGAGTATAGGAGAAAGAAGAAATGTAGTTCCCCAAAATCAGAAATAAAAGGACAGTGCTTTATGCAGGATGAGAGAGAGAGAGTCCCTCTCTTACCTCTCACAGCTGCTATTCTACATGTGTCCATTGGTAGAAGGAGAGTGTCTCGGGGTTTCAACAGGCAGAATCTTACCACTTGGGAGACAGACACACTTGAATAAGTATAGATACGTACCGATTTTTGGGGGTGTTCAATGACTCGATGTGTGCTCTCCTTCTGTTTTTCCCTTTAAACCAAGTTCAAAACAGAGCATAAAGGTCTAGAGGGAGATGATTGGGTTATCAAAACTCATTTCTCAAAGCTGTAGATCAAGACTATATGCAGGAGATTTTATGAAGATTGGTTGCTATTAATTGCCACTCAACCTTTCCACTTCATAGGACTGAGAACAAGTATATTCATTTAAAATTTTATTTAGCTCAATATTTCATGGTAATTAAACTGGTGATTTTGATGTGTAAAAATGACAA
Organism: Muntiacus reevesi; assembly: GCF_963930625.1. Lineage (NCBI taxonomy): Eukaryota > Metazoa > Chordata > Mammalia > Artiodactyla > Cervidae > Muntiacus > Muntiacus reevesi. Next base: position 265,389,339 of record NC_089249.1, on the reverse strand, counting down.
AGTTTTAACCAACTATCTGATAGATTCTGTAAATGCTGATCATTTATTTGGGTGACTTAAAATAATAGGTGTTTAATAAATTGACTTGAATGGAAATAAATGAACAATTCATAATAAAACATTATCTTTCCTTCAGCAGCAGTTTCCTATTCCTTAAGCCTGAGTTTTATAGGTACTTAAACCTGTTTTATTATTTGTTTCCTTTCGGTAACCTCTTATAGTTTTAAGATGAGGTGCTGCTATTTAACAGATTTAAATCTAAAAGACAGTAGACCACAGGTTTTGCAGTTGTAGTGACTGATTTAAAACTCACCTCCACCACTTAGTTTGAAGATACTTAGGTGCTTCAAATTTTGCAAGGGTATATAATGCAAGCGATAATAGTATTGGAGGATTACAGGCATTAAAGTATGCAAAGAACTTAGAACAATGTCTGGCACATTAAAGATGTTAGCTTTGATGCACACCTCAATAGCCTGAAGCGGAACTCTTCTTATATCAGTAACTATCATCCCTACTCTTGACTAGGTGATTTCTTGACTGCATCTGGGGGAACTTAGGGTTTGAACTAAAAGAGAGACAGAGCAACAAATACAATTTTCATTGAAATAATCTAAGGCAAATTAGTCTTACACACTGCTGAGATACACCTAATGATTAGTCCCCAGGCTGATCCATCATCAGTAGTTTGTAGCTAGTTTGTTCCTTACCCTAGAGTAAGCTGAAGGCACTTCTTTCTTTAACAAACTAGACATTAATTAAAGTAAGCAGGGGACTAGAGGGTATAATTGCTATTGTAAAGTATAATGAATGCTAGAAAAGCAGTGAGCTTACTAATAAAATAATACAGTTCTTCTTCCTAAAAGATAAAATAGAAGAACATCTCTGTATGAAGAAATGTACTTAAAGTCATGGTAGGAAAGAAAAAGAATTAATGAAATCATGTTCTCTCTTTCTAGCTATTTGAGGATCAAAATAGAGAAAACTTTAGATCAAACCTTGTCTTATTTTCAGAAATTTGACAGGGTACTTCTCAGATTCACTTAAGTCGATACCTTGCTTTCTCTCCAAATTATATAGCACTTTCATTGTTTGTTTGTTTGTCTCACTTCCTGGGTGTCCCAATAGTACTGCCTGCTTCTTAATTTACTCCCCCCCCCCCAATATCAGTTCATTTGCCTATGCTCAAAATTTAAATATCATTCTTGATTTATTCCTTAATCCTCATATGCAGTGAGCCACTAGTCATCTTGTTTGACACCGTAATAACTCTATTGAATTTCTTTCTGTACATTTCTATATGTTGTGATACTATAATTAGAAATTTGTTCTCTAGAATTAAGTAATCTGTGTGTAAAGTCCAATTCTGGCATTTGATTTTAGGTCAGTACCTCATTTGCAAAAGCAGAATGAAAATAATAGCATCTCCATAAGTGATTACAAGTATTGATGATTGTGTACACATAAGGGACTGGATACACTGCCTGCTTCAGAAGGCCTCAATACATGATGGCTGTCGTTACTATTGTCGTTTCAATTGTCACCACTCTAGTCAATTCTCTACTGCTTCTTTTCTGAATCACAGCAGTGAGCTATCCACCTCCAGTCTTTCTCATCATGAATTATCCTATGCAATATCATGAGATTAACTTTTGACTCCATAATGCTTTCCAAGTGGCTCTCTGTACCCCAAAAGCCAAACTGTGTGTCTTGATATAATCCTCTGCATTCTTCCTCCCCTCTGTAGCATGTTCTTACCCTATTCTTAAACTCTTAACCTGACATCTTAATTGGTGTGTACACCACTTCCTGAATGTGCTAGATGTCTTCCTGCTTTTGTACATTGTTTTTTTCTGTGATTTCTACTTGGATGATTTTTAACCACTGGAAATTGATATTTATTAATTCTTTAAGTGCTACATCAAATAGCACATCTTTCATTGAATTGACTTTGTATTCAAAATCAGAAGTGATCATCTGTGACTTCTTTCATTTGATCTTTTGTAACATTCTGTACTTCCCTTGGATTGCTTATCTTTTTCATTATGCATCATATACTGTAGCTGTGGTTATGCTGGTCTTTTTTTGTGGCTCCCAAATAAGCTTCAAATGGATGTATCCTACATCTTAAATGTTTTTTGACTACCTAGATTGGTGATTCATAGAATGTAGAGAGGATACCAGTGAAAGCACGAAAGATGGTTTTTGGTAGTACACAGTTAATGTCTTCAACAATATTGAATCACATAGTAAAAAATATTAACATATTACTTTAAAAAATCCTTATGGTTACTTTGAGAAAAAGTTCCCTGTATGGTGGTATCGCTAAAATCTCTCTAGTTAAGTATTAAATTTTTAATAAAATTGAATAGATTTCAGAATCACAGCCTTCAGATATCAGCCATGTCTAATGAGCAATTCAACTGTTTTGTTTTCATTATATACATTTTTCTACTTAATAAACCATGCTGACTAAATTACAGTATATCTAATGTGAGGATTTTCCACAGTAACCAAAAGGCAGTCTAGCAATGTCTAAATGTTGCCATGCAGCTTTATCAGAGCGCTCTGCTCTGGTGAACCCTAAGCAGGTATTGGGAGTTTCTCCCATTCCATGTGCTTCAGAAGAGAGTTCTCGTAAAGGCAGGAATGGGGAGGCACTAATTCCTATCTTTCACTACCAGCAGATAATCCAGTAGTCTTCACCATTATCTTTTTCATCAATTGACATTCTCAGACTAGTCTCCACACCACTCTTTACACAGAGATTGATTCCTTTTAGCGTCTTCTACATAATAAGCTATGTCACTGCAATGTATTGGGAGATAGTCTTAAATTAATGTTAAAATTCTCAGGCTTTTCTTTATGCTGCTTGCATAAACCCTGAGAATGACTGAATGAATCTTATCTTCCTTCACAAGGAGTTGACTGTAACGAGGTTGCTTGACACCAAAAAAGCAGATTGTTATTGCTATGGACTGAACTGTGTTCTCCCAAAATTCAGATGATGAGCTCTCACTGTCAGTTTCATGGTGTTCGGTTCAGATGAGGTCATGAGGTTTAGGCTCTCATGATAGGATTAGTAGCCTAATAAGAAGAGTCAATAAGTCAATAAGAAAGGCAATGCTAAAGAATGCTCAAACTACCGCACAATTGCACTCATCTCACATGCTCGCAAAGTAATGCTCAAAATTCTCCAAGCCAAGCTTCAACAGTACATGAACTGTGAACTTCCAAATGTTCCAGCTAGATTTAGAAAAGGCAGAAGAACCAGAGATCAAATTGCCAACATCCAACGGATCATTGAAAAAGCAAGAGAGTTCCAGAACAATATCTACTTCTGCTTTATTGACTGTGAGAAAGCCTTTGAGTGTGTGGATCACAAGCTGTGGAAAATTATTATGGGAATACCAGACCACCTGACTTGGCTCCTGAGAAATCTGTATTCAGGTCAAGAAGCAATCATTAGAAATGGATGTGGAACAACAGACTGGTTCCAAATAGGGAAAGGAGTATGTCAAGGCTGTATATTGTCACCCTGCTTATTTAACTTATATGCAGAGTACATCATGTGAAATGATGGATTGGATGAAGCACAAGCTGGAATCAAGATTGCTGGGAGAAATATCAATAACTTCAGATATGCAGATTATACCACACTTATGGCAGAAAATTGAGAAACTAAAGAGCCTCTTGATGAAAATGAATGAGGAGAGTGAAAAAGTTGGCTTAAAACTCAACATCCAGAAAACTAAGATCATGGCATCTGGTCCCATCACTTCATGGCAAATAAATGGGGAAACAATGGGAACAGTGACAGACTATATTTTGGGGGGCTCCATAATCACTGCAGATGGTGACTGCAGCCATGAAATTAAAAGATGCCTGCTCCTTGGAAGAAAAGCTATGACCAATCTGGACAGCATATTAAAAAAGCAGAGACATTACTTTACTAAAAACGGTCCATCTAGTCAAAGCTATGGTTTTTCTAGTAGTCATGTATGGATGTGAGAGTTGGACTATAAAGAAAACTGAGCACCGAAGAACTGAGGCTTTTGAACTGTGGTGTTGGAGAAGACTCTTGAGAGTCCCTTGGACTGCAAGGAGATCCAACCAGTCCATCCTAAAGGAAATCAGTCCTGCATATTCATTGGAAAGATCGATGCTGAAGCTGAAACTCCAATACTTTGGCTACCTGATGCGAAGAACTGACTCATTTGAAAAGACCCTGCTGCTGGGAAAGATTGAAGGCGGGAAGAGAAGAGGATAACAGATGATGAGATGGTTGGATGGCATCACTGACTCAATGGACATAAGTTTGAGTATACTCTGGGAATTGGTGATGGACAGGGAGGCCTGGCATACTGCAGTCTTTGGGGTTGCAAAGAGTCAAACGCGACTGAGTGACTGAACTGAACTGAAAAAGAGTCATCAGAGAGTTTGCTTTCCTTTGCCAGGTGATAGCACAGAGAGAAGAGGACCACCTGTAAACCAGAAGCGGCATCCTTGCCAGAACCCCGTCATGCTGGCATCTTGATCTCAGATTTTCAACCTGCGGAATTTTAAGAAAATTAGTAAATTTCTGATGTTAAAGTCACTCAGGCTGTGATTTTTTATTTTGACAAACTGACCAGACTAAGATAATTATGTAACTTTCCATATTTTTGTCAAAAGATGAATAGATCTTTTCTTGCTCTAAGAGCAAGGGACATTTCACAGCTCCTTTGGAAAATGTGCTGCTATTATGATTCCTCCATCACCACTTCCAGCAGTTGTATACACAGTTAGAACCGTGCTGGCTGTTCTTACAGCCTCTGTAGAGGAAGTCAATTAATGACCTGAGGACCGTAGGCAAAGAATATTTGCCTGTTCCCAAAAGAAGAGGACATAGGTTCTGAAAACCTATGCAAGCATCTGAAAGAGCATACAATAGTTAAATTAGGAGACATTTCTACTAAATACTGACAATGCTATTGAAGACCTGAGCACAAAGGAACCAATGTGACATCATCTTATATTTTAAGACTTAAATTGATACATCTGAGTGGGTAAAATAGCCTTTGAAAAGGTCACTTGAACTTGGGTTTTAGTGATTCTTTCTAAAAATTATTTATTTGGAAACCTTCTTACATAATATGAGGAAATGGTTCTTTTTTTGTGTTCATCCATGCTGTCACCTGAAAGAGTCAGCCATTGTTCATCATGGAAATACCATGAGTCATACCTGCATCACAGCAGATCGTGATTATCCAGTGAATAAAGATGTCAAAGCAAAGACTGGGTCCTTTGCTGACATGTTTCTTCCTGGCAGATCTAGCATCTTTCTTTGTGTCATTAAGCCACCCATCAGTCTATTACCTTTGACTCTTTGTTGATCTTATTCTACTACTACCTGTTTCAGTTAGAAAACGTACAGAAATAAATAGGAACAACAGAAAAAAAAAATGTTTTAATGCTGCTGTTTGTCTAGGGATTAAAAGGATTTAGCCAAACAAGTATTTAGATATTTCTTCATTAATGTCAGCTCTTCAAAAATTCTACCTTTAATAAATTACTTGAGTAAATGGAGAGCAAATAAATATAAAAGTTAACTTATATATACTAACAAAAAATCAGTTTTTTTTTTCCACATTCGTTTTACCATTGAAAGAAACAGCCTTAAAAATGTTTAAGCAAGAATTACTACTACAAACTGTTAGCCAAAATATAATTTTAGACAATACGTATGGGAAATACAAAGCAAATCCAAATTATTGCGTTAGTTACAGACATTATAAAAGATTTGTATGTGTATAAGTCCTGACTTGATATTTGTGATTAGAAATATTTATTTCCATTCCAGATATAAAGTAAAAAGTGGAAAGAAGAATGACATCAGCAAAATGACTGAGTATATAATCCTGAGTATATAATCCCTGGTGTGGTCCGCCTCAATAACAGTGATTTTGCATCAGTCCACAGACAAAAGTGCCTTCATGGGAGCTTTGGGATCTAAGCAGGAAATAGTGACATGGAATATATAGAAAGCACTTTAGAATCCTACCTATAAAACCTATTAGATAATAAAAATAAATGGAAAATAAAAACCTATTAGACCTAATAAGTGAACTCAGTAAAGATACAGAATATAAAACCAATATTCAAAAATTAGTCACATTTCTATACACTAACAACAAAATATCTGAAAGAGCAATAAAGCAACTCCATTTATAATAACTTTAAAACAATAAAAATACTTAGGGATAAGTTTATTAAACAAAATACTGAAAGATTTGTATACTAAAAGCTATAAGACATTGATGGAAGAGATAGAAGTCACAAATAAACCAGAGATATCCCTGGATATGAAGAATTAACATCACTAAACATCTGTACTTTCCAAATCTGTCTGAAGTTTCAATGGTCAAAGAATACAAACTTCCAGTTAAAAGATGAATAATTTCTGTGAGCCAGCTATCGAGTATATGAGTATGGTTAAACAATACTGTATTATACTCTTGGGGCTTCCCAAGTGGCTCAGTGGTAAAGAATCTGCCTGCCAATGCAGGAGACACAGATTTGATACTTGGGTCAGAAAGATCTCCTGAAGAAGGAAATGGCAACCCACTCCAGTATTCTTGCCTGGAGAATTCCATGGACAGAGGAACCTGGCAGGCTCAGTCCAAGGGGTCACAAAAGAGTTAAACAAGACTTAGCAACTAAGCAACAACAACAATTACATATTTGAAAGTTACCGAGGAAGTAAATATTGAATGTTCATACTACACAAAGTTAATTGTACTTGTGTGAGGTGTTGAATATGTTAACTAACCTTATTGTGGCAGTCATTTCACAATATGTATGTCTCAACTCATTATATACCTTAAACCTATACAATGTTATATGTCGATTATATCTCAATAAAGCTGGAAAAAATAGCAGGAATAATTTTTCAAGGCACAGATGAGAGGTAGGACCTGGGGATCTATTCGTGGATGGGACACTTTGAGGTCCCCCACTCTGTTTTGTTCTTTTTCTCCACTAAGAAATTTGTTGGAGACTTTAGCATTTTAAGATCAGATAGTGTGACCCACGGGCCTAAAATTAGAAAGTCAGATGGAATTATGTTTATTTTTTTTCTTATGGGTATTAAGGAGAATTGGTTCACCCAAAAAGCAGACCAAAACTAGGAAACTCAGACTCTACATGTCAGTTAACAGAAAATAAGGTTGCTAAAAAAATGACGAACATATTTCTAACTAAAAAAATTAAGTCTGATAGGAGTAACTTGAGTGTCTAATGCATCACGTGATAGCTGCCACTGAAGCTAATCTTTAGAATCTCACAGAATTTTGGAAGCATTTCTCTGATGAGCATTAGTTGTGTTAGTTGAAGTGGAAACATTGTCTAATGGCAACCATCTCTTTTAACACCATAAACACAACCTAAAATGGCATGTTAGAACAATCCAGAAGCCAAGGAATGTAAAATCTAAGTTATTTCTATCTTTTGCCCACAAGCAACTTTTAAGAGCTGGCAGTTAGTGTCTCAAAGCCTTACTGGTTTTTTGTTGTAGTTGTTTTGTTTTCTTTTCTGTGTTGGTTAATTTTGAACACTGAGGTTATAATTTTATTTTACTATTAATAAGAAAAGTGATCTGACTTAAGGTTAAAGGTAATGTCTCTTTTATTCTACTTTTACAATGCTTAACATGTCACATCTAGCAACAAGAACATCACATATACTTTTCAATGGGCAGAATTTTTCAACGAAAGCAAAAATGACAGAAACGTTTCACTACAGAAAATTCCCTAAGAAGAGGCTAAATTATGAGGAATCTTCAACTAAAATCACACTAGTGTTCTCAAACTATAGGAAACTTGCTAATAGTTATATTCATTAATTTTATCTCCTTTGGTTCATTAATTTTATGTTGTTGACTGTGAAAATGACAGTGTGCTTCCAGCCTGACGATTATAAGACTTCCTTTGCAAGTTTTTCATTATCACTCAGGTCCAAATTAGATTAAACTATATTCATGACACATGAGCAAAACTAAGTAAATAATGTTTGTGTTTTATGAATGAACCAAACAGGTGACCAATTAAAAAGAAAAAGGCACTAAAATGTCTTGTATGGGGAAATATGTTGCCCTCTTCTTAACGAGGCTGCAGTGACGGGCAACAGGACTGATGTTTGATAACAATCACATTCAGATCATGGGAGATTATCTGTAATAATATCCTGTTTTATTCACCAAGAAATAAGGTTAGGGCAAGTTAGAAACATCATTAGTCAAGAGCATATTTTGCTAAAGATGGAGATCTTTGGGTGCACAGTATCATTTTCTTCATGTCCTTTTCAAGCCTGCATCTGTCTGTAGAGGGAAAATGTGTATCTTCCCCAAAAGACAATGGCAGAAATAGGCTGTGGATATGCGCCTATGTCCAGTTAGCAGCAATATGCATAGTAATATGTGGCACAGCGTGTGTAATGAAGTTCCCAGCATGCAGTCTGGAAAGGTATCCTCCAGTGTGTAAGGGTGATTTATTTCCTCTGTCAAGAGGCAGGACAGCCAGGACTTGTCCTTCCCTACTGTACCTGCAAAAATACTCGTCATCTTGGGAAGTGGTAATGGGTTCCATGAAAGCTGGACAGGGGCATTGTTTTGAACCCTTCATTTAGTTGGGCTTTGTCCCATGCCTTTTAATTCTGTGACTGAAACATTAAAGGGGATTTCTTCAAAAACAATGCAATCTCTAGTGAAAAAGGCTACCACATCGTACTATTGCCTTGCACGCAGTATTTAGGATGATGAATAAAAACACTTCTGCTGTGGTAGAAGTATACAGAAAATGAGAAGAAACAGCTTTGTATATAAGGTAATAACTTTGTAGTCAGGGCATAAGAAAAATAAGATTTGTGTTTGCTCCTTAAAATTATTGAAGTCGATACATTTACATAAACATGATTTCTAGTACTAAAATGTAGCTATTAGCTATACAGTTCTTCTATTTAGATTAGATTTTAATCTTGAATTTTAATTTCCCTTTGACCTTTTAAAAGATAGAGCAGTTTGTCTAATGATACCTCTTTTTCCAAATCACAGCTTTATTTTTAAATAAATAAAACTAAGTAAATGAAATTTTAAAATGTAAACTAAATAATTCTTCTTTATCATCTCTAACTATACTAATCATTAAATAGCAAACATGTTTTATTTTTCAGAAGACTAGAAAATCAAGAGAATAAAACTGAACAGCAAATATCCTAGTATTGGAATAAGTTATTTGTTACCAAGATTTTTTTTTTTTATTAGTTGGAGGCCAATTACTTCACACCCAAGATTTTTAATACAAATGTTTTTTGTAAATGCTTTATATTATGCATTTCCTCATCTAATTTTTATTTTAAAAACCATCATTAATTGCTTTTAAAAAATACATCTTACATTATGTATTGCTAGCGTTTCAAAAACATGCATCTTGAAGTCTTAGTAAGAATTTCTTTCCGGCAACTAACGGGTGGAAATGGGTGTGGTTTGTCTATAGATAAAATGCTTATCAGTGCTGAAAGGTTAATATAAGGGTAAACAATTTTTCAAAGGAAGAAAAAAAATACAAAATTTGTCTTAATGTTCAATTCAGATCACTCTGATGAAAAGTTTACTTGAGACTTAACTTCTAATGTGTTTATCTTAGAGAAGCTTGGTAGTTATTTGGCCAAATTCACTGAAGGAGCATAACTCTGCAGGTCAGATCTTAGATGGCACGTGCTTGGGTTTAGACTCAGCTGCATCAGCAACTCCACCACTTCCTATCTGCATAGCTGTAGACAAGTCACCTATGTCAGATTCTTTATCTGTAGCACAGGGGTGATAATTTCTCAGTTGTGATCATCCATAATGTTTTACCAAGTTAAGTTAATTCTGTAGTTTTGGCACAGCAATTGGTACTGTGTAAGTGTGTTTGGTATATATTCTGCATTCAATAAGCATTTCTATATCACTTAAAATTCTACTACACAGCATTTCTATACTTTCCACTTTGGCCACTGGAATGTTTTGCTTTCTATGGATTCAGATTCTAAGCCCTAACTTCTGCAGAACTATTGTGGGGATCACTTTGATCTTTCTCTAATGTTCTTGAATGCATTTTAATCTAGTAGTATTTTATTCTGTCTTCAACAATGACTTATTACTTAGCATATAGGGCTTGAAAGCAAACTGTTTCAAAGATTAAATCAGCTCCTTCCATTTGGACAGCTCTAGCCATTGTCTTTGAATTACACATTGTTGTTGTTGTTTAGTTGCTACTCTTTGTGACCCTGTGGACAACGGCCTGCCAGGCTCCTCTGTCCATGGAATTATCACTGGCAAGAATACTGGAGTGGGTTGCCATTTCCTTCTCCAGGGGATCTTCCTGACCAAGGTAGCAAACCCATGTGTCCTCCAGTGGCAGGTGGATTCTTCACCACTGAACAACCAGGGACACTCTGAATTATATAGATATAATATTTTTAACAGCAGTATTTTATGCCTATGCTTCTAAACGGTTTTAAGTTTAAATCTAAAGGGAGGATGAAGACCTGGGAAGAGCAGCGAGCTACACATACTAAAATTTCTATTGGTAATAACAAGTGTTACTCTAAAATGAAAGAGCTAAAGCATAAAATCAAGAGAAGCTTACTTGACTCTTAGAACCTACTTTGTCTTTCTCTATACCCTTAGTCTACTGGACTATTACCTTGGCTACGAGCTTTTCACACATTAACTCATGTAATCCTTGCAGTAACCATGTGAGCATACGTTATTAATCCTATGTTAAAGGAAATCATGTCTTTGAGAGGCTCTGTAACTTTCCCAAGGTCCCAGAGTGACTAGGCAAGAACCAGAACTCAAACTGAGTCTTGCCTTACTCCATGCCAATGCCCTCTACTCAGCTATAAAGCACTTCCTTTTTCTCTTCTTCCTTTTCCTCCTGTGACTCCTCCTCTTCTTCTCTCTCTCCTTCCTTCCCCCTCTCTCTCACATCTTCTCCTTTAGGTAATCCTGACGTAGAATGGAAAATAAGTCCATGAAAGTGAAAATGAAGTCACTCAGTTGTGTCTGACTCTTTGTGACCCTGTGGACTGTAGCCTACCAGGCTCCTCAATCCATGGGATTTTCCAGACAAGAATACTAGAGTGGGTTGCCATTTCCTCCTCCAGGGGAATAAATCCATACAGTGTTAAATAATCTCTTTATTCCATTTTCTAAAAAGAAAATGTGTCACTATTTTATTTTGACTATTAGACCCATGCCTTTTCTCTACATCAGTGACCTTCATAGAAATAAGCTTCTGTGACCTGGAGATTCAAATTGGGGTCTAGTTATTCTTGGATGGTGAACAGAGAGATTAAGATTTAGCATTAGTAGCAAAGACAGTACTGAGGTTAGGATCTAGAGGATCAGAATCAGATGTGTTGTCCAAAGTGAAATGCAAAATAACAATCAAGTTGTTATGTCAAAATCAGGGGCCTGGGAGGACAGAGGCTGCTACCTAGGTGGGGGAAATCAGGGTTTATAATCAAGAAGAAAAAAGATAATATTGTGGATCGAGATCTCATCCAAAGGAATAGCAGGGGAGAGAGAACTCTTGGAAATTTTGTGTAACTTCCCTGACCCTTAGCTTTCTCATCTTAAATATGGGTATAACTCCTTGAGTAATGGAGATTGGACACACTGCATGAAATGGACCTAACAATTCCTGACATTGAGCTAACACAATAAAAAGCCCTACAAGGGAAGAAAACCCTAATGTTTTAAATACTTGATTATGACCTTGACTCGTAGTTTAAGATTTTCTATAAAACAATGTTCCTCAATGTCAAAGTGTTCTGCTCAACACAGGATAACATGGCCATTTCTGTGTCAGTGTCCTCTCTATGTGCATGGGCATCTAGAATCCAAATGCCAGTAGTTATTTACACAAGTGAATTAAAAGTTTTTAAATGGGACATTTGTTGTTTTTCAATTGCTAAGTCATGTCTGACTCTTTGAAATTCCATGGACTGCAAAATGCCAGGCTTCCCTATCCTTGACTATCTCTTGGAGTTTGCTCAAACTCATGTCTACTGAGTTGGTGATCCTATCCAAACAACTCATCCTCTGTCACCCCCTTCTCCTCCTGCCCTTAATTGTTCCCAACAACAGAGACTTTTCCAGTGAGTTGGCTCTTAGCATCAGGTGACCAAAGTGTTGGAACTCTAGCTTCAGCATCAGTCCTTCCAATGAATATTCAGGATTGATTTCCTTTGGGATGGACTGGTTTGACCTCCTTGCAGTCCAAGGGACTCTCAAGAGTCTTCTCCAGCACCACAGTTTGAAAGCATCAGTTCTTCAGCACTCAGCATTCTTTATGGTCCACTCTCACATTTGTACATGACTACTGGAAAAACCATAGCTTTGATTAGATGGACCTTTGTCAGCAAAATGATGTCTCTGCTTTTTATACACTGTCTAGGTTTGTCATAGCTTTTCTGCCAAGGAGCAAGTGTCTTTTAATTTCGTGGCTGCAGTCACCATCTGCAGTGATTTTGGAGCCCCAAAAAACATAAAGTCTGCCACTGTTTCCACTTTTTCCCCATCTATTTCCCATGAAGTGATGATGGGACCGGTTGCTATGATCTTTGTTTTTTGAATGTTGAGTTTTAAGCCAGCTTTTCACTCTCCTCTTTCACGTTCATCAAGAGGCTCTTCAGTTCCTCTTCGCCTTATGTCCTTAGAATGGTATCATCTGCATATCTGAGGTTGTTGATATTTCTTCCAGAACTCTTGATTCCAGCTTGTGATTCATCCACCCAAGTCATTTGCATTACGTACTCTGAATAAAAGTTAAGTAAGCAGGGTGAGAATTTATGGCCTTGCCATACTCTTTTCCCAATTTTGAGCCAGTCCATTGTTCCATGTCTGGTTCTAACTGTTGATTCTTGTCCCACATACAGGTTTCTCAGGAGGCAGGAAAGGTGGTCTGGTATTCACATCACTTAAAGAATTTTCCACAGTTTGTTCTGATCCACAGTCAAAGAATTTAGCATAGTCAATGAAGCAGAAGTAGATGTTTTCCTGGAATCCCCTTGCTTTTTCTACGATCCAACAGATGTTGGCAATATGATTTCTGGTTCCTTTGCCTTTTCTAAATTCAGCTGTACCTCTGGAAGCTCTTGGTTCACTCACGTACTGCTGAAACCTAGCTTAAAGAATTTTGAGTGTTACTTTGCTAGCGGGAATTTAGCATGACACAAATACGGGGTCACATTTTTAACAGTGATAGCGATGCATGTTTTCATTTTAAGCTTTAAATTCATAAAACTGTTATTTAAATATTTTCTGTCTCTGAAATTAAGTAGTCTGAGCAAATCCTAGAGTGTAACAACTAAGTGATGAGTGGTGTCATGACATAGTCACTTAATATGTTAATTAACCAAACACCCATAGGAACATTGATGGTTAACCATATACAATTCCAAATTTTTATTCTTAGTCATATATCAATTTTTTAGCTATAATGTGATACTGATAAAAGACAGAACACATAACAAAAAATGAAACAAAGATGAGTAAGGAGAATTCCTAAAGATGATCTTTATTTACTTCCATATGATCAGACTTCTAAGTTACCTTCACCTTGAGCAGTATCAAGATGTGTCTAGTACGGCAGAAGCTAGTGTCAAAAGAAAAAAAAACGGTGATGAATATATCCAATTTGTATTTTTATCTACTATGATAATGACTCTAAGTATATATTATGTGTCATTTGTGGGATGTTCTTGCAAACAGCCTAAAATCCCATCATACAGAGGGAGAAATAACACAAAAATTATATTTTCAAAAGTATTTAATAAAAAATATAAAAAATTTAATTCAACTAAGAATCCTTGTCTGTTTTGAAAAAAAGTTATACTTCAATTTACAGTCTCTCTAATAGACAGTCTCTCAATTTGAATATGATGTGTTATTTTACAAATTTGTTCAAAATCAAGACATGTTATTTTTTCATAACACAATTAAGTTCAAGTAAATTAAATGCTATGAATGACTTGTTAAGTGGCAAAGTTTGAATTTTATCTTTATATGCTATAAAATTTATCAAAGTATGACAATCAGTTTTATAATCTTTTCTAACATGCTAGTATAAATTTCTTTAATCTTTTAAAAATAACATTTTTGTCACGTTCCACATACATATACAATTGTAAAGGGATTTTTTTTTAAATAGCAAGCAAGCTCCTCAAAATTATGAGCTTCTGAGAAAGAAATTTGAGTTAAAGATGTAGAAAAACCCCATGTTGTTGAAGATAGAATTTGAGGGTACATTTGGATTCTGTGCAGAAATACTCTCTTGACTTCCACTCCAAAGGCAACAATGTGTTTCTAGTCTTGTGACTATACAGAGTTATCAATTAGACTATAAAAGAAAATTCACGGTTGGTATTCTGAAATTTTCTATTAAATTTTTGAATAATGCACAATGAAGCCATATTTCATAACAGATGCCATTAGATTTGCTGATGATTCACTCAGGGGATTGCTTTATGAAGATTAAAACTTCAATAGACTATGAATCTCTCTCTGTCTCTCTCTGTCTCTCTCTCTCTCTATCCTCCCAACCACCCATCCATCCACCCATCCATCCATCTGCATATATACCTCTAGGTTCTAATAAACCATCCAAACTGGCCATTTGCAGCTACTCACCACATTTGAGTTGCATATATTTGTGGCAAGGCTTAGAGACAGGTTACAGCTGATGGCTGATACAGCTGATTGCTATGGAATGTTTATCCTAAGCCACTGAAAGGACACTATTTTGTGACTTTCAGTGTTACTTTAATTATGATTTCTGAGTATTCAAATAATAAAGAGCAGTTTTAGAAAATTCCTAATCATTTTTCTTCCCATTATATTTCCTACCATGTTTACTAACTCAGGCTCTTTGCCTTACTGTGCCATAGTTTTCCAGAAAATGTACATCCTTGGGGATTTCTGCCTTGTTAGCCATAATCCCTGTTAAATTCAATATTCTTTCTTTATCCCTGCTGCCTCCATCATTTACTGGAAAAGACTGCATTTCCACTTCTATCTTAAGGAAACCATAGTTTCTGCATATCAAAGTAGGCTTGCTTATTCTGTTACCAAGCCAGGGAATAGCAGAAGTAAAACTTGAGACAGATAGAAGATCTCAGAGGCAGTTATATAAGATGACAATATATTGTTCAATTGGTTGAATATGATAATAAAGCAAGGCATAAATTTAGCTACATTACTTCAAAATATGTTTTGACCTTCTGTTTGTCCCTTTTAGTTTTTACTAGACAGTCAAATATTTTGGTGGAAGGTATCAATATATTTTCAATCTGGAACCCAAGTGGCTATCTTACATATATATGTGTGTGTGTGTGTGTATTTTAGCTGATGACTAACACAGTCTTTCCAGAAACCAAACAAAACTAAATCCCAACTGTATCAGGCTTATCTCATATTTCAAAAGATTCACAAAATGTAAGTGGGTGTTTAGCAGACAGAAAAACAAACAAAAATGTGAAAGAATCTCAATCTAAATAATGTTTGATTGAAATCATTGCTTGGACGGCTCTTATTTCTTAATGTCAGGACTCTTGTGCCAAAATGACAGAGCAGCCCTTTCACTAATAGCATGTGTTTCAATGGGAGAATTTTTATTTTCTTACAGCCTGAATTCAATGCAGTCTGATCACCAAAGCAAGGTAATACCAGCCCAGCATGCATGTGATTTAAATACACAAGACTTGCATTTCAGGAACATTTAATATCCTCTTAGATGCCCTTAGGTAAAAGAGAGTCCCCCAATCCAGTCTTTTGTGCTTCTGCAGTGATAGAAGAATAGAAAATTAAGATGATTCCTCTGACTATGGACTTTCAATCCCAGAGAGCTAGGTGAGGAGTGCAGTCTATTGACCCTTTTTCTCTTTCTTTGCTCCTGTACAAGGAAAGCCCAAAAGCAAAATCTGTGGAAAATAGCTAAGCGTTCATCCACTAGCTTTTTACCACTCAGGTACCACTAATACAAATTCAAAAAATGCTAATAAAGTCTGAAATTTCCCAGTAGGGGAGTAATGGAACACTTTTTAAAAAGGCACTTTCAGTTAATGACTAAGGCATTTTTTGCTAACAGCAATTTTGGCTTCTTATCCCAGGTGGAGAAAAATGCATTAAACAGGAGATTAAAATGTCCTTTCAACTGCTTGGTAATGCCAGCTGCTGCTGCAGGCTAAGGCATCCATGAAGTGGCATTTAGTTGATGGTGGTTCTGTTCCAGGGATGGAGCGAGTATGAAAATCCCTCTGGATGGGGGTCTCTTTAAATATGCTGTATACGCACAAATAGCAAGTGTAGGAGCTGGGCTAGGATGGTAAACTGTACAATCTGTTCATTGCATTTTGGTTGCTAATTAAGAGGTGACATACAGTATGAATGCACAGAACCTGTTGAAATTCTGTCAGGCTCTGTCTTTGCTTTCACATGTTTGAATGCTATTTAATAAGGCGTCTTAATTGAAAGCAGAGAAATATATAAAAGTAGAAGACAAATATGTTGGATTAGGATTCTGCGGCAACGCGTGTGTGTATTCATGATTTGTAACCCCTCGGTGGAGACAGCTACGCTACTTCATAAGCACAATATGCAAATTCCGTGATTTTCTTCTTGCTGTGGGGGATAGAACCAGAGTGGAAAGTTGGAAACAGAACGTGCAAACACAAATGTGAACTTAACAGTGACTCTGACATAAAGGAAAAATGGTTTCTGTTGCCAAGAAATACCGTTTTTTATGAGAAGGGTTTAAGGAAAGAAGATGGAAAAAAAGGGAGGGCAGTGTTACTTAACAATGTATTGTGTGTGTATATTTTTATAGTCAGAGGCATATTTTCTCTCAGTCTATCCTGAGTGTATGAAGCCAGATTAATACCAAACTGTATTTCCTGCAAATCGGCTTCATATCGTAAATATAATGAAGAAAGGAAAAACTAGAACAAGAGCCAAAGCTATGGGTCTCTGTGAAGCTGGTACTGCTAGAAGCAGGAGCCCAGGGGAAGGTCAGCATAAGTAACTGAGAATGCAATCTCTTTGTTTTAGTTTTATTGTTTGTATATAGGGGTTAATTAACAAGTTAAAAGATGTAAAGCTTTCTGAATTTGCCTGGCTTCACAGCACGTGCTCAGAGGTGTTCATTCCGTCTTCCCCGTTGATTATTCTTCAATCCTGGGAAGTATCAACAGACTAGGAAAATCTGATTGTAGTAAGTTTTCTCCTTAGAATTCTCATTGCCCATGCTTCCCCCGAGCTAAAATTATTTGAATTTGTTTTACTTACGGTAACTAACGACTCTTCTACCTCTCTAAATAAGGGGCAGAGGTTGGCCTTACTTAAGCAGCTATATACACTCCCACTTTAACAAGCATCTAGCAATAGCTTAAAAAGATACCTTTTAGGTTTGAAGGTAACTTTCATTTCCACTTGTACTGTTCTTCTCTCTCCATTCTGCTCATAGAGTTGAGTATGGCTTCCTCATTTGATACTCAAATCTGTTGACATTCCTCTTTAAATTTCAGCACTATCTAAGCCCCCAAAGACATATAAACTACTGTGTGTGATCAGGAAGTTAATCTGGAGCATTTGTCTTCACTGGAGCTCCATAAACCCTCTGTTTTGTAGACTGCATTCACAGTCCACTGAAAATCTGGAGTTAACAATAGGACACTGGAAACAGGCCATTCATTATTATATAAATAACCAAGGAGTAACTTGATTATATAGCTTCAGCAAATGTGTTATTCACTTTTATAAAAAGCACCACATCTATAGCAATGAGAACTAGTTGGGGTCCAGGGGTAAAAACTTCACCTTCCAATGTGTGGGATGCAGATTCAGTCCCTGGTCAGAGAGCTGTGATCCCACACGCCTCATGGACAAAAATCCAAAACATAAAACAGAAGCAATATTGTAACAAATTCAATGAAGACTTTATAAATGGTCCACACCAAAAAATAAATTCTTTAAAAAGAAAAGAACTAATTGGTGTCTCATGGAGCTTACCAGAGTCAAGGAAAACTGAATAGTAATTGGTAACTATTTAGGTGACTCTAGGAAAGGAAAACAACAGAATGGGAAAGACTAGAGATCTCTTCAAGAAAATTAGAGATACGAAGGAAATATTTCATGCACAGATGTGTTCGATAAAGGACAGAAATGGTATGGACCTAACAGAAGCAGAAGATATTGAGAAGAGGTGGCAAGAATACACAGAAGAAGTGTACAAAAAAGATCTTCACGACCCAAATAATCACGATGGTGTGATCACTCACCTAGAGCCAGACATCCTGTAATGTGAAGTCAAGTGGGCCTTAGGAAGCATCACTACAAACAAAGCAAGTGGATGTGATGGAATTCCAGTCGAGTTATTTCAAATCCTGAAAGATGATGCTGTGAAAGTGCTGCGCTCAATATGCCAGCAAATTTGGAAAACTCAGCAGTGGCCACAGGACTGGAAAAGGTCAGTTTTCATTCAAATCCCTAAGAAAGACAATCCCAAAGAATGCTCAAACTACCACACTATTGCACTCATCTCACACACTAGTAAAGTAATGTTCAAAATTCTTCAAGCCAGGCTTCAGCAATACATGAACCGTGAACTTCCAGATGTTCAAGCTGGTTTTAGAAAAGGCAGAGGAACCAGAGATCAAATAGCCACCATGCGGTGGATCATCAAAAAAAGTAAGAGTTTCATAAAAACATCTATTCCTGCTTTATTGACTATGCCAAAGCCTTTGACTGTATGGATCACAATAAACTGTGGAAAATTCTGAAAGAAATGGGAATACCAGACCATCTGACCTGCCTCTTGAGAAACCTATATGCAGGTCAGGAAGCAACAGATAGAATTGGACATGGAACAACAGACTGGTTCCAAATAGAGAAAGGAGTATGTCAAGTGTATATTGTCACCCTGCTTATTTAACTTATATGCGGAGTACATCATGAGAAATGCTGGGCTGGAAGAAGCACAAGCTGGAATCAAGATTGCCGGGAGAAATATCAATAACCTCAGATATGCAGATGACACTACCTTTATGGCAGAAAGTGAAAAGGAACTAAAAAGCCTCTTGATGAAAGTGAAAGAGGAGAGTGAAAAAGTTGACTTAAAGATCAACATTCAGAAAACTAAGACCATGGCATCTGGTCCCATCACTTCATGGGAAATAGATGGGGAAAGAGTGGAAACATTGTCAGACTTTATTTTTTGGTGCTCCAAAATCACTGCCGAGGTGATTGCAGCTATGAATTTAAAAGACGTTTACTCCTTGGAAGGAAAGTTGTGATCAACCTAGATAGCATATTTAAAAGCAGAGACATTACTTTGTCAACAAAGGTCCATCTAGTGAAGGCTATGGTTTTTCCAGTGGTCATGTATGGATGTGAGAGTTGGACTGTGAAGAAAGCTGAGCGATGAAGAATTGATGCTTTTGAGCTGTGGTGTTGGAGAAGACTCTTGAGAGTCCCTTGGACTGCAAGGAGATCCAACCAGTCCATCCTAAAGGAGATCAGTCCTGAGTGTTCATTGGAAGGACTGATGCTAAAGCTGAAACTCCAATGTTTTGGCCAACTCATGCAAGGAATTGACTCATTGGAAAAGACCCTGATGACTGGAGGGATCAGGGGCAGGAGGAGATGGGGACATGAGATGGCTGGATGGCATCACTGACTCGATGGACATGAGTCTGAGTAAACTCCAGGAGTTGGTGAATGACAGGGAGGTCTGGCATGCTGCAATTCATGGGGTCGCAAAGACTTGGACACGACTGAGGAACTGAACTGAACTGAGAGAAAGGGAGGAAGGGATGGAAGATGAGTCATATTCACTTCTGAGATCTGATTCCATCTCTGAAGCAAGAATCCAGATACCTTTATATTAAGGTATAATTTTTTAAAAAATACCAAATCTTCAAATTGTCAGAAATCCGATTGCAATGATTCTCCATAGTTTATGTCACTGCCTTTTGTCAATACTGGACACAGAATTATTAAGAAATACTATGGTCAGGGCACTTAGAGGTGGACCTAAAATCAGGATGAGCTGAGATGGTCTCCCAGGCATCCTTGAAATGAATGCGTTAGCTTTCTAACCCTAGAGCAGAGCAGTTGTGCAGAAAGTTCTATAGTGAGACGCTCTGAAATTCCTTCACATATTAGTAAGACTGTAAATATTATTAGAGATTTCAGACTCCTAATCACTAAGAAAATAAAACCATACCAATAACCTCAATTACAAGTCACTTTACAGTGTTACTTACCGTAAGAATTTAGTTTTCCTTGGTAAATGCCAGTTAAAAACATAGCAATTACATGTTCTTACAGATTACTTGGTGACTCTATTTCTAAAGTTTTCATGACTTGCCCTCTGATTTTATAACCAAAATAATTTCTTTACCCTATAATTACTTGCTATGTAAATACCTGTCAATAGGTGATTGACTCTGGCCATTTCCATTTAATTAAAAGGTCAACACCGACACATAAATACTTTTTTATTTAACGATAATATTTGTACCTGTAACCACAAAAGTAGCTTAGTATCCAAGACAAATTTATTTTTGCTGTGCACACTGAGCTACACAATATGAATTTGATGTTACGGGCACGTGACATCAAATTCCCCATGTGGCAATTATAAGTGTTATGTCATTTGTAGATAACAATGTAATAAATGGACATAGAAATGTTGCATAAAAGTATTACTCATGTATACATTTATTGAATTAGTACATAGATTAGGTAATAATAATGACTGGGACAGAATCATTCCAGAGATTTTTCTCTTCAGTTACGAAATGTACATAACTATTCTCATAATTCTTCTCCTTTGAGTAACCGGAGAGAAAATAGGAAGTAGAGAGGGATAGGGCTTATAATATGTAGTCCTCTGTTCCTAGGCAAGTCTATGGGGATCAACGGGTGAAGTGGAGCAGAAAGGCAGAAGAGGTCAGATGGGTTATGTGACAGGAGTAAAGAGCAGGCTAATTGAATTTGCAAATGATATGGAATTGGGAGTTGTTAAGAACCCAGGGGAAGATATACTCTGTGAGTGTTGCTAGATAAGTTTGAGTGAATGGATCTTCTGGAACTTTGAAAACATACCCTCTACATGCTTTGGCTCTACTTTTTCTTTGTCATAGGATTTATTAGTTGGTCTTCTAGAAAATAACCAATGAGTATTCCATTGTCCAGTCAACAAATAGGCACCTAAAATGTTCCTGTCCGTTTTCACTCCAAGGAAGGACACAGAGATGAAAATAAATACAATCACTATTTTTATAACTTTTCTGTCTTAAAACCACACTTGCCCCAGAATGTTTTAGTTAAGTGTAGGATACATGGCAATTTGAGTTTGGGAGGATGCTACCTGGCTTTAATTTGAAATTTCTTACGAAGATCAATTCAAAGATTAATCTGAAGGAGAATACCATAGACACTTTTGCAAAACCATCCTTTATATCAGCTATATAAAAAAGACAGAAAACAGTGCAGGTTTTGGTGAGTTGGTAGCTGGAAGCTCCCTCACTCCTGTTGCCATTACTATAGGATAGAGAAATACATTTACACTTCAAAGGATTTAGCCTCCTTTGCCATATCTGAAATGTCTCATTCTTACTTTAATTGAATGTGGCATTACTTTTGAGTGATGCAGGGTGCCTGGCTGTCAGTCCTTTAAGGAGGAGCCTCTGCCCTTCAATGGCTGGTGAATGAGAGATGGCAAGAGCATGGTCCTTCACTCTCACCCTCATTAACCCTTCTTTTGGTTCATCTCTTTTCCATGCAGCTCTAGTAGCTCTCAAAAAAAAAAAAAAAAAAAAAAAAGAAAGAAAGAAATACTCTGGGAATGAAAATAGACCTCATAATATGATGTGAAGAAATGTAGGTCATGAAAATTTCAAACCTGATAGAAATAGTTAATGCTCATTTATGCAATGACCTATGTTGTGTAATTTATTTATAACTTCTAAATGTTATAACATTCTTTTAAAACTTATCTCCTGTCAGTTTTCTTACAGTGCCCCAGGGAAAATTTTAAACTTGAAAGTTCCAACATTTCGGATTTATCAAAGTGAAAGAATTTCTCAGATTCTCTTTTCACTGGGTTTCATGGATTTTTTACATTGGAGAGTTAATATAGCTTAAAAAAAATCTCTGTTAAAAAAAAAATTACCTCTAGGCTGAGACCATATTTGGAGAGCTTCTGCTCTGAAGCAGTTTTGAGGTTATTTACATAAGAGGAGGAAACTGGAATTATAACTGAAGTTATTTAAATGACAAAATTCACTACACTTGATGCTATGATAATGTCTGATGAATATACACATTTTCTAAAGAAAATCAGATAAAATCTTATTCGGTTAAAGCTCTATCTAGTTTATAGTGAAAAAGCCTTGTTGTAAAGTGTTATTTTTAAAGCATTTTACAGACTGTGAACTCAACCATTTTTTAAAGGAAGATGTTTATTCTTAATAACAGTAACTTATAGAATTGGTTAAGCAGGGCAAACTATTTTATAGCCAACTTGCCACTATTGCAGCATTCAGAGCCCAAAATAGAAAATATTACTGAAAGATCACATCCCAGGACTTAGAATAAAAACTACTCTACATAGGGAATCACCTGTTTGTGGGCTTAACAAAATTCTTTCAACAGGAGACCTAACTAAGCACCTTGAAACCTAGAAATTTAGCCAGTGCTTTAAGTATGATTAACACTCAGAGTATAGCAAATCATGCTGCCATGTTTTCTTGTGCACCCATATATATGAGGGTCTAAATTACCACTCACTGATTACTATTTAATTAAAGAAGAAAAATACAGGTAAATTGTTCCTGTCACCATAAAGTCTATGGACACGTTCAGTGACTGTCACTCAGTTAAAATAGTCCCAGAGTGATTAGGTACCTGCAAGTTATACAGAGTATATAATTTCTTTCAAAAACAAAGCAAGCCTTTTTCGGGGGATGGTATTATATTTGTTGTGCATCTCTTTTTGCGTATAGTTGTGTGACTTGGTTACTTTGAGACAAGATTTTGTAGTGAAAATTATACTATGCAGTAGTTTTAGCCCACCTACATTTTATGGCATTGGCTATTTTTCTTATTGTTCATATTCATATTTAAGACATTTAAACATGTGAAAATGTAACTTGGAGTACAGGCTAGGTTTCTAATGATGAAGAACATGTTTTCTCCTAAAATGTTGGTTCGTAGCACTCTCTTATCCTCTGCCTCCACGCACCTCTTCCACTCCTCTGTCTCAATGACAGGCTTTGCCTTCAGAGTTCGTGTAAGTTGTTTTAGCATTCTGCCCTTGGACTTGATCAACATGGCTCTGGACCCTAGGATTTGGAAGTACGCACTATGACCCTTTCTTCACTGTCTCTCTCCTAAGGTAGACAGAATCCACTGGGTTGGCTCAGGGGACAAACTCAGGTGGGATTCATAATCCTCCAGTTAGATGACATCTCAGGACACAGAACTCTGTAATGTCCCGCACAAATATACTTGAGAAGTCTCCTCTGGCCTGTGGTAAGGATCCTCTAGGTCCCTTCTCCTCAGGGCATCAGAGTGCTTTTCCTAAAGGGAGAAGAAGATGGAGGTTTTGTCAAGTGAGTATGAAGATAATGATCCCTGGAGCAGAAAAAAAAGTGGTAGGTAATTTTCTCGAGGCCCATAGAACTCATGTCTGGCCCATAAAAGGAGTGGTCCTTGTCTCATTGACCCAGGAAGTCTTTCCTAACTTCCATGATAAGGTCAAATACCTCTATTATTTTTATAAGCCTTGAGATCATTATGTGGTATTCCTTGAACACTTGGTATTTTACACTTCTTTATGTGATTATAATGTCTGCCTTGCTACAAGTCTGTGGCCTCAGTTAAGCCAGAAAATGGGTTTGATTATGGTCACTATTGTTTCCTCCTTCCAAATACATTGGCAGGCTCCTAATACATGCCTAATCAATATTTGAAATGAATAAATGCAAACTTGCAAACTTTGTAACATTCTTCTGAAAACTAGACCAGTGACCTTACTGCATACATGAGGCTTGATATGTGTTTGGCAGATACTTAGGAAAGGTGTGTTTGTTAAGGTTTGTCCATCCAGGTTGATAATCAGTCTGAGTGAACATTACCTGGTTTGCATATATGTGCTATCAATTATTAGTCAACTATTTTGGTTTGAGAGAATTTTTGACTGCCCTGTGTGGGTTCAGTTCAGTTCATTTCAGTCGCTCAGTTGTGTCTGACTCTTTGTGACCCCATGAACCACAGCACGCCAGGCCTCCCTGTCCATCACCAATTCCCGGAGTCCACCCAAACCTATGTCCATTGTGTCAGTGATGCCATCCAACCATCTCATCCTCTGTTGTCCCCTTCTCCTCCTGCCCTCAATCTTTCCCAGCATCAGGGTCTTTTCAAATGAGTCAGCCCTTCATATCAGGTGGCCAAAGTATTGGAAGTTTCAGCTTCAACATCAGTCCCTCCAATGAACACCCAGGACTGATCTCCTTTAGGATGGACTGGTTGGATCTCTTTGCAGTCCAAGGGACTCTCAAGAGTCTTCTCCAACACCACAGTTCAAAAGCTGTGCTCAGCTTTCTTTAAAGTCCAGTTCTCAGGGTTGTGAGGTCTTTGTTCCCCAACCCCAGCCCTCAGGAGTGAAAACCTGGAGTCCTAACCACAGGTTGTTTTGTTTAGTCATTAAGTCATGCCCGTTATGCCTGGCTCTCTGTGACCCCACGAATGGTAGCCTGCCAGGCTTCTCTGTCCATGGGATTTCCCAGGCAAGAATACTGGAGTGGGTTGCCATTTCCTTCTCCAGGAGAATTTCCCCACCCAAGGATGAAACCCAAGTCCCCTGCATTGACAAGTGAATTCTTTACTGCTGAGCCTCCAGGGAAGCCCCAAAACCAAACCACTAGACCACCAGGGAATTCCCCTGAAAGGCTGTTTTACTCTGCCCTCCTGATATATCAGTGCATTTAACAGAGAATTCCAGGAGGATTAATTGACTTTGCGCATATATGGATCTAGGAGCTCAAATGACATTAAGTAATCTTTTTCCATTTCTAGACAGTGTTGTTGCCTTGATCTCTAGCAATCTTTTCCCCCAGCAATTACAGTAAAAGTTCCAGGCCTGACTCTCACAGGCCTAGTCTGGGTCACATGTGCAACCCTGAATTTTACAGGTCAAGCCATGTTAGCAAAGGTATTAAAAATAAGGACGAAGTATGTTCCTTTAAAGAAAATCAATGTCTTTACCATAATAAAGATGTCAAGCCGGTAGCACCACAGAGACTTACCTACTTTAACCATCCATAGACTCTACAAAAAAGAGATTCTTGATTTAAAGTGACTTGATTTAATGACAAATAGTCAGTTGCTGCTATGTCATCAATTTATCATACATAGAAAGAAAAAGAGATGTAGGCATCCTTGCCTTTTAAACCTGCTTCCTGCAGGAATCTGTTCAAGGACCACCAGACTCTGCTCTCAAAATAACCCATCTTCTCTTCTTCTGGGGGAATTAGGAGGTAGAGAGGCTACTAGATCCACGTTACAAAGCAGTCACACTCTCAGGACTTCTGTTGTTGACCAAAAGCTAGAATCAAGGAACGGAGTGAGCTTACAAGAGCAGAAAGAAAGAATCAGAAAGGAGAATGAGTGTTACAGTAGATTCTACAGATTATAAAGTCTGTGAGACCAACAAACCATGTTTGCAGACTATTTCTAAAGATGAATCCACTTAAAGTTATGGGGAAAACACAGAATCATCTGAATAAGAATTATCTCCCCAGGGGACGGCTCTGAAAAGTAAAACTAATTTTCAGTATATTTGTTAATAGGAAAGTGATTGAGAGCACAGGTTTTAGAGTCCAGTTCTCTGAGTTCAAATTGAGGGTCTGTCCTGTACCAGCCTTGGATCGTGGTCAGCTTACTCATTTCTGTATCCTTCACCATCTGTATCTGCTAAATGGGAGCATTAGCAGACTCCACTTAAACTATTATGTGAAATAAATGAGTTTAAAGTAAACTAAAACAAATAAAGATTTAAACTACATTCTGGCACATTGTACTTATTTAAAAGTTGGTGCAGATACTAGAATACATTTGTAAACAATAGTTTACGTATATTAAGCACTAAATTATCAAAATGAGTCTATTTTTAGGCATATCTCATTAAAAAAAAAATAAACCCTCTAAGAGTACTAATAAAAGCTAGGGACAGAAAAAGAAATGGTACTGCCTAAACTCAATATTATGGGATTTTGTAAGTTAAACATGGAATATGACCTGAAAAGGGAGCTAGATTGGTACATTTAGGACACAGACTAGCTCTGTATGTATAAAGGTTTAACCATGATTTGGTCCACACTTTGAAACTCTTGGACACTGTGATATAGCAAAGTGATGAGGGATCAAAAGATGAAAATGTCAGTGCCAATAAGAAATGATTCATAGGTTTTAAAGGCTGTATGAATTGTGTAACAATTAGTGTGCATGAGGAAGCCACAGTACTGATGTCAGCTGCAGGAAATAGGGTAGATTTCTGACTGGGAATAGCAAAATGACCAAGGATATTCACTCATTCTAATATTTGTATGCATTAATTAATCAATAATTAAAGGCATAGTTATTAAATATTTAAAATAATATACCAGTGCTGGAAATGTATATGTATATGTGCATCAAACAAGAATATTTGCCATAAATTAAGAAATATGACCACAAAACAGTACTACTTGAACAATTTTCTGAAATATACACCTAGTAATCTTAGATTTTCTCCAAAAACGTTCCTTCCAAAACGTTGCAGAAACCTCTTCAAATTTCCTGTATTCTTCCCAATTATATGATCCTAACTGAGACAATCACATAATTTTTTGGATTAGAATTTGAGAGATTGGTCTTCTCATGTGGCAAAAGTGGTAAAGAACCTGCCTGCCAACGCAGGAGACATAAGAGACTGGGGTTCGATCTCAGAGTCAGGAAGATCCCCTGGAGGAGGGCATGGCAACCCACTCCAGTATTCTTGCCTGGAGAATGCCATGGACAGAGGAGTCTGGTGGGCAACAGTCCATGGGATCACAGAGTCGGACATAACTGAAGCAACTTAGCATGAACACACTGAAGAATTTATAGACATGCTCTATTCCTGAATAATATTAAATACATACAAAACTTCATGTCACAAGTCATTACAAACAGTTTCATATTATAACTGTTCCTATGAAAACAGGTCCCTACTCTAGAGAATTACCTTTTATTATACCTATCATGGCAATGTCATTGCAGGTCACCAGGCTCAGGTTAAAATTCACCTGTCCCTATGCATGTCCATGAAAAATCCAATGAGTTTCCAGGAAATCTGTGCATTACTAGGAGACTTATATGGTCTGATATCAACTTTCTGCTGTTGCAGTTTAGTTTATCGATCATCTTACTATCCTCCAGTGGTGATTTTATCATTACCATACACACAAATACCACCTATCATCTTTGTGGGCATTGCTGCCTTTGCTAAAGTTTTGAAGAGCTGTTAGAAGTGTCTTAAGGTTTTGTTTTTGAAAAGAAAGTCATACCCTGACAACTTTCGGAAATCTCAGGTTCAGAAAAGAGCCTCCTGTGATTCAATTCAGCTCAGTTCAGACATCAGTTGTGTCTGACTCTTTGCGACCCCATAAACTGCAGCATGCCAGGCTTCCCTGTCCATCACCAACTCCCAGAGCTTGCTCAAACACATGTCCATTGAGTTAGTGATGCCATCCAACCATCTAATCCTCTGTCATCCCATTCTCCTCCTGCCTTCAATCTTTCCCACATCGGGGTCTTTTCAAATGAGTCAGTTCTTTGCATCAGGTGGCCACAGTATTGGAGTTTCAGTTTCAGCATCAGTCCTTCCAATGAATATTCAGGACTGATTTCCTTTAGGATGGACTGGTTGCATCTCCTTGCAGTCCAAGGGACTCTCAAGAGTCTTCTGAAAGACCGCGTCTGAAAGTTCAAAAGCATCAACTCTTCAGCACTCAGTTTTCTTTATAGTCCAACTCTCACATCCATGCATGACTACTGGAAAAACCATAGCTTTGACTAGATGGATCTTTGTTGGCAAAGTAATGTCTCTGCTTTTTAATATGCTATCTAGATTGGTCATAGCTTTTCTTCCAGGGAGCAAGCATCTTTTATTTTCATGGCTATAGTCACCATCTGCAGTGATTTTGGAGACCCCCCCCCCCCCCCATATATAGTCTGTCACTATTTCCATTGTTTCCCCATCTATCTGCCATGAAGTGATGAGACTGGATGCCTTGATCTTCATTTTTTGAATGTTGAGTTTTAAGCCAGTTTTTTCACTCTTCTCTTTCACTTTCATCAAGATGAAACGCTCCTTAGTTCTTCTTTACTTTCTGCCATAAAGGTGGTGTCATCTTCTTATCTGAGGTTATTGATATTTCTCCTGGCAATCTTGATTCTGGCTTGTGCTTCATCCAGCCCAGCATTTCACGTGACGTACTCTGCATATAAGTTAAATAAGCAAGGTGATAATATACAGCCTTGATATGCTCCTTTCTCAATTTGGAACTAGTCTGTTGTTCTGTGTCCAGTTCTAACTGTTGCTTTTTGGCCTGCATACAGATTTCTCAGGAGGCAGGTAAGGTTGTCTGGTATTGCCATCTCTTTAAGAATTTTCCACAGTTTGTTGTGATCTACATTTACTCCTTGGAAGGAAAGTTATGATCAACCTAGATAGCATATTAAAAAGCAGAGACATTGCTTTGTCAACAGAGGTCTGTCTGGTCAAGGCTATGGTATTTCCAGTGGTCATGTATGGATGTGAGAGTTGGACTGTGAAGAAAGCTATTTGCTGAAGAACTGATGCTTTTGAACTGTGGTGTTGGAGAAGACTCTTGAGAGTCCCTTGGACTGCAAGGAGATCCAACCAGTCTATCCTAAAGGAGATCAGTCCTGGGTGTTCATTGGAAGGACTGATGTTGGAGCTGAAACTCCAATACTTTGGCTACCTGATGTGAAGAGCTGACTCATTTGAAAAGACCCTGATGCTAGGAAAGATTGAGGGCAGAGGAGGAGAAGGGTATGATAAAGGATGAGATGGTTGGATGGCATCATTGACTCAATGGACATGAGTTTGGGTAAACTCCAGAAGTTGGTGATGGACAGGGAGGTTTGGTGTGCTATAGTCCATGGGGTCGCAAAGAGTCAGACATGACTAAGCAACTGAACTGAACTGTCACAGTCAAAGGCTTTGGTATAATCAATAAAGCAGAAGTATATTTTTTCTGGAACTGTCTAGCTTTTTCAGTGATCCAACCTGTGTTGGCAATTTGATCTCTTGTTCCTCTGCCTTTCCTAAATCCACCTTGAACATCTGGAAGTTCACGGTTCATATACAGTTGAAGCCTGGCTTGGGGAATTTTGAGCATTGCTTTGCTAGCCTCTGAGATGAGTACAATTGTGTGGTAGTTTGAACATTCTTTGGCATTGCCTTTCTTTGGGATTGGAATGAAAACTGACCTTTTCCAGTCCTGTGGCCACTGCTGGGTTTTCATATTTGCTGGCATATTGAGTGCAGCACTTTCACAGCATCATCTTTCAGGACTTGAAATAGCCCAATTGAAATGCCAACACCTCCACTAGCTTTGTTTGTAGTGATGATTCCTAAGGCCCACTTGACTTCACATTCCAGGATGTCTGGCTCTAGGTGAGTGATCACACCATCATGGTTATCTGGGTCATGAAGATCTTTGTGGTATAGTTCTTCTGTGTATTCTTGCCACCTCTTCTTAAACTCTTCTGCTTCGGCTAGGTCCACACCATTTCTGTCCTTTACTGAGCCCATCTTTGCATGAAATATTCCCTTGGCATCTCTAATTTTCTTGAAGAGATCTAGTCTTTCCCATTCTGTTGTTTTCCTTTATTTCTTTGCATTGATCACTGAGGAAGGCTTTCTTATCTCTCCTTGCTATTTTTGGAATTCTGCATTCAAATGGGTATATCTTTCCTGTTTTCCTTTGGATTTAGCTTCTCTTCTTTTCTCAGCTATTTGTAAGGCTTCCTCAGGCAACCATTTTGCTTTTTGCATTTCTTTTCTTGGGGATGGTCTTGATAACTGCCCCTGTACAGTGTAATAAACCTCCATCCACAGCTCTTCGGCACTCTGTGAGATCTAATCCCTTGAATCTATTTGTCATTTCCACTGTATAATTGTAAGGAATTTAACTCATACCTGGAAGGTCTAGTGGTTTTCCCTATTTTTCCAATTTAAGTTTGAATTTGGCAATAAGGAGCCACAGTCAGCTCCTGGTCTTGTTTTTGCTGATTGTATAGAGCTTCTCCATCTTTGGCTGCAAAGAATATAATCAATCTGATTTTGGTATTAACCATCTCTTGATGTTCATGTGTAGAGCCTTCTCTTGTGATTGGAAGGTGGCTAAAACAATAAAATATGTGGTCCATCCTGAGTGGCAGAAGAAATCAAGGGAGGAGATTATTAAAAGTGATTGTTGAGTGGGCATACCAACTGATGTTCCCTAAATACAGATAGGATTACATTCTCACAGATCCCAGGGCATTGAATTGCTATGATTCTCAGTTTTACAGAGGAAGAAATTGAGACTCAGGTAGCTTGATTGAAGCTAAAAGCAAGAAGACAAATTAATTCTCAGACCATTCTCCCTTATTTTAATTTCCATAAATCGGTAGCAAGCCACATGTGATTTCTGACAACCTTTAGAAGAAAACCAGCAGTGATCACATAGGCTTGTACTTCTCTCAGCTATACCTTCTTGCTTATCTAGCATATTGATTCCTTCCTCTCTTCAAAATTTCATGTTTTGAATTCCCATGTCATTTACAAACTTTTTCTGACCATCCCAATTCTAGTAACTGTTCTCATCTGTAAGAGTCCATGGCTTCTAAGTTGTAATAATTTATCTGATATGTGTTATAAATTGTCTTGAAATCTTTGTTATTGCTTCCATTCTGAGTGAAGACTTTGCCCTTGCAAACATCTTAAGAACAGAGAGGACAGCTGCTCAGCATGGTCGCCATCCTGCTGCTACTTCCTCCTGCCCCTGGTCCATGTTCTAACAACTAAGTGTCATTTAAAGAACCTGCCTGCCAATGCAGGAGATGCAAGAGACACAAGTTCAATCCCTGGGTTGAGAAGATCCCCTGGAGGAGGAAATGGCAACCCACTCCAGTATTATGGGAAATCCCGTGGACAGAGAGCCTGGTGGGCTATAGTCCATGGGTTTGCAAAGAATTGGACATGACCGAAGCTGAAACTCCAATACTTTGGCCACCTCATGCAAAGTGTTGACTCATTGGAAAGGACCCTGATGCTGGGAGGGATTGGGGGCAGGAGGAAAGGGGATGACAGAGGATGAGATGGCTGGATGGCATCACTGACTCGATGGACATGAGTTTGAGTAAACTCCGGGAGTTGGTGATGGACAGGGAGGCCTGGCATGCTGCGATTCATGGGGTCGCAGAGTCAGACACAACTGAGCAACTGAACTGAGCTGAACTGAGCACACATGCACAAACAATAACACACATACATACACAGAAAATAACAGGAAAAGAACCTTATTCATGGTGATGTATGGACAGATTTTCACACTTAACCTACTTTTCCTAAACCACTATCAGTGCTACAAATAAATATTATGAAACTAAAAGGCTTTGGCATCTGATGTCTGACCTTCTGTAGGAATAACCACTTACTCTTGCAAAGATAGAGCTTTCTAAAGCAAGGTTAAAAGGTCAAAGCTCTTTGTCCTTCATGTAATACTTACAGAGCACTTGAAATGTTCTTACACTGTGCCAGATATTGAGGTGGTAAGGGTAAAAGACAACTCTGTTCTTCAGGAACATGTAGTCTAGTGGGAGATGCAGGAAAGTAACCAGGTGATTATACGGCAGTGTGGTTCATGAACCCAGCTTTCCTGGAGCCTGTTATTTGTCTCCTTTTCAGCATTAATGTGAAGCCTCTCAGTCGTGTCTGACTCTTTGTGACCCCAT
This sequence comes from Muntiacus reevesi, assembly GCF_963930625.1. Classification (NCBI taxonomy): domain Eukaryota; kingdom Metazoa; phylum Chordata; class Mammalia; order Artiodactyla; family Cervidae; genus Muntiacus; species Muntiacus reevesi. The sequence continues at coordinate 265,357,202 of NC_089249.1, read as the reverse complement.
GGACTGTAGCGTACCATGCTCCTCCGTCTGTGGAATTTTCCAGGCAAGAGTACTGAAGTGGGTTGCCATTTCCTTCTCCAGGGAATCTTCCTGACCCAGGGATCGAACCCGGGTCTCCCACATTGTAGGCAGATGCTTTACCATCTGAGCATACAAATTTGAAACTACTCTTTTCTTCCCATTTTCTATTCTATTTTTCAATCTCATTTCCTAGAATGTATAAGAATACATTTTATTTATGCTTTTCTCAAATAGGCAACTTCTAAATAATGACTTTATCTCATTCTACTGTACATGTGTATTGTGAATTCTAAAGCATGTGTAAGCTGCTTCTCAAATAACTTTCAGTGATCCCCACCTTGGGGTATTCATGGTCTTGTGTGGTCATTCCCCTCTTGTGTGGACTGGACCTAGTGTCTTGCTCACAGCAAATGGAATGTGGCAAAGGGAATGGAACGTTCCTTCCGAGACTGGGTTATAAATGCATGGACGTCCACCTTCTCTCTGGCTTGTCTGTGGTTCCCCTGGCGAAGTAAACGGCCATGTTAAAAGCTGCTTCATGGAGTGACACGTGTCTAAGACACTGAGGGCAACTTTCAGCCAACAGTCAGCAAGAAACCGGGGCACCTGTCCTAGTAGAGCAGAAGCAACTGAATCCTGCCAACGACCATGACCCAGAGAAACTGTGAGATAATAAATGTTGCTGTTTTGAGCCACTATCTTTTGGGATTATTATCCCAATGGATAATACAGCTTGGAACAGACTGGATTTATCATATTGATACAAGGACTGAATAACTAATCTTCTGCCCTCATTTTTTCCAGAGACCTTCCTAACTTGTAACATGTCCTCCATTGTACCTTTGATTCGTTTCTCTTTTGTCTTTCTAAATTGCGTACACTTCTTGGTGAGTAATTCTAACTTCTTATGGGAAACTAGATTTTGACCTCCAGTATAATAAAATTGAGTAGCTTACAAGGAAGACCATGAAAGTTTTCTTAACTAGAGGGTAGAGTTTCAGAATCTTGGAAGATAATTTATTGGCAAAGCTCTAGGCTTGCTAGCTCCCAGTCTTGCTCACCTAGCCAACTGCAGTAGCTTCCACCCTCATCTCCCTATTCTTGCTGTCCCCCAGGTCTGTTCTCCTCACAGCAAGTCAGAAGGATCTTTCTGAAATGCAAATCTTCCCTTCACAGTGCTCTACCCCCCACAATCACACACACACATATGCACACTTAAAATACTTCGAGACCGTCTCATTGATTTCGGGTAAATGAGAAAAGACCTCTTCAGGGCCTACCACGCCCTGCAAGCTTCAGTCAGCATACACCTCCCCATGCTCTTGTCTCATATTCTTCTCACTCTTAACTGTCAGGCCACTGCAGCTCCTCATCTCGGCTCCCTTTCTGCCATAACATATTTCCATATCCTGTTTCCTCTCCTAAGAATACCAGTAAATACTAAGATAAGAAAGACATGCTCATCTTTCAGATCACAGCTCATCATGCAGGTCTTACTTGTCCTCCCAAGTATTCTGTGATCTCCTTTATGTTCACACATCACCATAAAACCCTTCATAACCCAGATCCCACTTACAATGTTCAGCTCTTTGGATGAGATTTTTCCAGATTATAAGCTCCCTCCTGGCAGGTACCACATAATTTTTTTCTCAGCAATGTATAATGAAGCCTGGCAATAATAGATGTATGATAAATATATTTGAATAAATGAATAAAATAGACAGCACTAAACTCTTATCCTTAGTAGCAATGTTTTTATTACAGTTCAACTTCAGTAGAGTATTAATTTTATGTTTCATTTAATATGACCATGGTGCAAAGAAAGAGATTGGAACAAAAGGGAGATAGTTTTAGAAAGTTGTCATGTATGTGCATTAAGCATGTTTTCCTGAACCTACGTACTGGATATTAGTCCCTGTTTTACACTGTATGGTGTTTTCCACATGCTAAAGTAAGAATCTAGGATTAATATACAGTATGTTAAATATCTGATTTCTTTTGACCAAATTTGATGAAGAATTAGATGAATCCAGTCAAACAGTAAATTAGTCACTTGGTTGGCAATTGGTTTTTACTTTCTAGAAGTAGATTTATCGTGCAGCATAAAATTGAAGAAGCACTGACACCCCTTGAAACACAAAAGGCCCGCTCAAAAAGCATCTATTAATACCTGACCTTGCTTGGTGGTGGTTTTCTTCCTCTCTTGACTACATTTGTCCTTGACACCATTAGTTTTCATTAGAATCAGGCTGATAGTTTTCTTTAATCTTTGTTCCACTGATGAGTATCTCCTTAGAACTAATTTTTAAAATAATGCTCAAATCTTTCAAAATATTGAGTTCTTCAAATTTAATTTTCCTCATTTTATTTCTTATTTGTACTCTGTAAATAAGTATATATATTTCCAATTGAAACAGACCTTGAAACATAACGTGTCTTTATATAGCTGTGATCCACCCACTCAGAAGAAAACAATTCATGAACATGGGGTTTAAAATATATCATAAACTTCACGCTTCATACTGTGCCAATTTAACACAAACATGCCACATCCCTTGCATTAATAACTATAGATGATGACTGATAGAAGTTCATAAGATTGCAACTGAAAATCCATTTATAGATCAGAAAATAATCTGAGTAATGAAATTTAGATATACAGAAGAACCAGATCTTTTATACACAGATGACCAGACTCTCTAATGCCATATATGATTAATTATAATGAGGCATTAAGCAGTTATGAGCTTTACTATTTCATATCCTAAAAAGAGAATCAGAATATCCTTTTTAAATATAGTTTTTTTTTTTCTTCAAAAGTTCATTAAAACAAAAAGTTGGGTGATATTTGTGGGATGAGAAAATGATTTTGTTTAATTCTGACTGCTTACAAAATGTCTCGTATTGGTCACTGGCAATTTGTTGGATTATTCAAGTTGAATGGAGAAAAAAACACCTTGATATTTCAAAAACAATGCTGAAATTATATGACTCTAAAACTAAATCACTTTGAAGATTGTGAAATCTGGTAATGCTACTTACTCGTCAACTCTGAAAGGAGAGTTTACCTGTAGAAAAATAATTAGCATTCTTAATAAGTGCTATTATATGATCTATTACATAGCAACAAAAATACTACAAGAAACCAAATTATATTTAGATTTATTCTCAACTTCTTTGAGTGATTTCCCAATCTGTTGCTAAATGCTGTTTTGAAGAGTCCATCAGTTTTTAAGCTTTTCCCAAAGTTGATGCAAGGAACACAATTGTTTATTTTACCCTTGCATATCTTATATCAGGGAAGTACAATTTTTAGGGTGGAATATTATTAAAATACTTTAGTGCTGGACAGACAGACTAAAATATCATTCAAAAGTTATCCATAATCTGAGATAGCACTAAATTATTTCACAGACAACTGAAACACTCTGCCTGCTAGAAGACCATCAAGGTAAAAGGTTACTCATCCTCTGTTTGGCGAGTTAGCTGTAAGAAAAAGCTCACCTCTGGTCTCTCTATATTCCATATTGCCCTGCAACAGCAGAGAATGTTTTGCAATTTTTTTCTTCTTGTGCATTATCAGCAGGTCTCTTTGGAAAATAAATGCCTGATTCTTTAAAAAAAAAAAAAAAAAAAGGCTATCCATATAAAATAAAAATCATTTGTGAAGCTTTTCTTCAGGAGATCATCTTTGTTCCAGTGCACACCATTCCAGCTAGAATTTGGAGAGGCCAGTGACACAGTGGGAAAATATCTGAACTGCAGCTCAGGAAATAAGTTGCAAATTGGACAAAACTCTGAAAGATTACATAATAGGTGACCATTTTCTGCTAGAGTGTTTCTATTGATTCATTTTAAATGGTACATTATTCAAGCAGAAATATTCACGAGAATTTAAGATCCTACAAAAATTAACTAACATCCTTGTTTATTGATGTTATTATTTGTTAGATCTTTTCTCACTTTTTTTATTTTTTATTTTTTCCTTGATAGGGCCCAAATTTTATTATAAGTAAAAAATAGTTTATGCTTTTATACTTATTGTAAGATAATAAGTAAATTGGTTATTTGTTCACAAAAACTTTTCCTATACTTCCTATGCAATCTGCTTATCTAAATTTGACTACCTCCCTTCAGGAAACTGACTGGATTTGCTCACAATGAATGTGTGTAACTGTGATGCACGTGTAGCCTCACATTTAGTGTTCAAAGACAGAGGAAACCAGAGACATGCTCCTGTTCATTTTCAGGTCCAGCCCTCCAGCCCATGCTTGTTCTTTTTTGCCAACTCAAGGCAAACCAGCCTGGAGAACTTGGGGTCTGGATATTGAAGAATACACGGGCAAAAGACAGAGCAGTTTGTTTTCCTGAATCACACGTGCTAGAAAACTGCCCATGGATATAAACATTTTGGGAACTTTTCTGAGCAAGAGTTAACTTTATTAAGTCACTGGGATTTTAATCCAGGAGCTATATTTTAGTTTTCAGATCAATAATTTAGCTGAAGTATGTAGCAGTAATTTTGTATTAGTTTCTGCTGCTATATAACCAATTACCACAAACCTAGTACCTCCAAGCAGCACAAATTTATTACCTCCAGGTTCCTGTGGGTCAGAAGGCTAAGAACTCTACTTAGGGTCTCACCAGCCTGAAATCAAGGTATCGACTGGACTGCAAATTCTTCTTCTGAGGCTCTGGGTCCTCTTACAAGCTTATTTAGGTCATTGGCAGAACGCAGTTTTGGCACTGTGGGACTGAGGTCCTTATTTTCTCGGTGGCTGTTGGCCTGGGGTCACACAACTCCTGGAGGTCTGGGGCATAGGCCCTCTCACAACATGACACGTTCACTCTTCTTCGAAGCCAATGAAGCATTTCTCTTTGATTTTCTGTCTTTGACCACGAAACCCTCTTTTAAGAGATTACTTACTTGCATCAGGCTCACCAAGATAATCTTCCTTTTGATTAGCTCAAAATCAGCTAATAGATCTTAATTATATCTGCACAATTCCATCCCTTTTGCCTATAATGTAACTGAATCATAGGAGTGATAGCCCAGCACAGTGACAAGTCCCACCCGCACTTATGGAGAGGGGCATGTGAAAGGCAGAGTCATTGAAGGGCCCTTTTAAATTCCTTCTTACAAGGTACCTCATTTTGTTTTTATTTGCCTTTCCCTTTTTTTTTAAATGAATAATGGTAATGAACATCTTTTAATACACTTATTTGCCAACTTTATATCTCTTGTGAAATGTCTGTTGAAATATTTTATCTATTTTTATTGTTTTTTTTTTTTATAGTTGAGTTTTAAGAGCTCTTATACACTAAATGAAAGTCCTTTTGAAGATGTGTTTTATATATTCTCCCACCTGTGCCTTGTCTTTTCATTCTCTGAACATTATTTTTTGAAGAATGAAATTTTTTATTTTAATAAAGTATATTTTATCATCTTTTTTTCTTTCATGATTCATGCTTTCAGTGTTATATTTAAGAAACATCTGCCTAACTCAAGTTCACAAAGATCTTCTCCTATGCTTTATGTAGAATTTTTGTAGCTTTAGGTGTTACATTTAGGTCTATGATTAATTTTTGTTAATTTTGTTTAGGGTACAAGGTATACTTGAGGTTAATTATTTTGGTTATGAATGTCCAGTAGTTCCAACACCACTTGGTGAAAAGACCATCCAGTTCCCATAACTTTTGCAACTTTGCCCCAAATCAATTCACTGTACAAGTGTTTGTCTATTTCTAGACTCTGTTCTTCACAACTGCTTTATGTTTCTATTCTTTCTTCAATATAATACTATTTTTATATTGCAGTTTAAAAGTACAAGTAACTCTTGAAGTAAGATATTATGAGCTGTCCAACTTCATGCCTTTTTTTCATACTTAATGGTCTTTCAACATTAAGCATAATTCTAGCTGTAAATTGTATTTTTTTGAGATGCCCTTTAATAGATTGGAAAAGTTCCTCTCTATTCCTAACTTGCTGAAAATTTTTGTTATGAAGAGCTGTTATATTTTTGTCAAACAATTTTTCTGCATGGATTGAGGTGATCATGTTTTTTTCTCATTTTTACTCTGTTAATTGCTTTATCATCATGCAGCAACATTTTTATATATTGCTGGATTAAAATTTTGACATTTTGCATGTGTGTTCATGGTGGGTATTAAACTATAGGCTTGTTTTCTTGCACTGGCACTATTTGATTTTGTTTCAGCCTGATGCTGGTTTCATAAAATATGTTGGGAAACATTCACTTCTCATCTACTTTATAGAAAATTTTGCATTGAATTGGCATTATTTTCTCCTGAAATGTTTGGTAGAAATTGCCAGTGAAGCCATCTAGTAAACGAACCTATCTAGGGTTTTCTTTGTTGGCAGGTTTTGAACTACAAATTCAGTTGCTTTGGTAAATTTAAGACTATTCAGGTTATCTGTTTTCCTAGGTGACCTTAGGCTTTTTGCATCTTTCAGGGAATTTATCTATTTCACGTGATACCAATATTTATGGGCATAAACGTGTTCATGAAATTCCTTTATTATTATTTTAGTAGCTGTGGGTTCTTTAGTGATCTCATTTCTTCCATACCTGATAGTGCTAAGTATGTCTTCTTTTTTCTTGCCAAGTCTAACCAGAGATTTGTCCATTTTATTATTTTTTTTAAATAATCAACTTTTGGTTTTAATTATTTTGAAGATCTTTATTGCTGTTTTGATTTCAATATTTTTGTTTTATGCTCTTAGGTTTATTATTTACTGCTTTCTGTTTCATTTTGTTTTCATTTACTCTTCTTTTCCTGGTTTAGTTAAGTTAGTCGCTCAGTCGTGTCCAACTCTTTGCAACCCAATGGACTGTACCTGCCAGGCTCCTCTGTCCATGGGACTTCCCAGGCTAGAGTACTAGAGTTGGTAGCCATTCCCTTCTCCAGGGGATCTTCTCGGCCCAGGGATAGAATCCAGGTAACCTGCATCAGATGCAGGTTCTTTACTGTCTAAGCTACCAGGGAATCCCTGTAGTAACATATAAACTTTGATTTCAGAGAATATCATTTATTTTCCTCTAAGTACTGAGTTAACTAAGCTACATTCTAAGAATTTTGATATGTGGTGCTTTTATTTCTATTTAGTTCAGAATAGTTTCTAAATTTCCTTGAAACTTCCTCTTTAGCCCGTGATGAATATAGATCTGTGTTGTTAATTTCCAAATATTTATTTTCCATATTTACTTTTAATATTAATTTCTTGTAAAACCATAGTTGAAGTCAGTACTTTGTAGCATACTTTCTTCAGAAAATGGCTCAATTTGCATCATCAATGACTATGATCTTCTTTTCATATGTCCTGTAAAGGAAAGGATGTACACTAAATCAAGCTGGGTGTTATTAAAGTTAGAATCTATTCAGGACTTATTAATTCTAGATACTATTGTAAACACTGTCATTTGGGATATTTTTCATCTTTTTAACAAGCTTAGGAGGACATCAATATAAATCATATATCATAGATCAATTAACCGAGGCACAGAGAAGTTAAATTCTCCAAGTTTACATAACCTGTAAGTGGTGGATTCAGAATAGGTACCTGGTTAAAAGCCCACATTTGAGACTCTAAACTCTTTAGGATACCAAATTAGGAAGGGCTTATGTTTGTAAATAAAAGGAAAAGAGATTTAATGAGTGTGAATTTTATATAGTATTAGGTTCATTACACATGGAGACATATTTAATCTACTTAAATTATATATTTCTATTTAAATTATATATTATTATAAAAGTAAATACCCTTATTGATCACTTATATCTGATAAATGTGTGCATGTATGCCTGTGTGTGTCCTCATGCATGTATGTGGTCAGTCATGTCCAACTCTTTGTGACCCCCATGGACCGTAGCCTGCCAGGCTCCTCTGTATCTGATAAGTATATATATATATATATATATATATATATATATATATATATATATATATATATGTATGTATATATATAGTTCTTAATTAAATAGCCATGTTGCTAAAATGATATTTGCAAGTAAATCTTTCATTGACCAAATAAAAATTAAAAGGTATACACTACAGTACTCTCTAGAGAAGGCTTCTACATGTTTTTATCAATAAATAAAAGTGTCTTACTCAATTATAACTTGTCAACAAATATAATTATAAATTTCTGAGATCCTGGCAATGCCAAAATGTTTCTGGACTTACATATTTTTATAACTCTAGCAGGTCTCCAAGCCTAATCTCATCTTGAAGCCAGAAAATATACTGAAGTCTTTGTGGTTAGTTTGATTTGCAGACTATTTGGCCCTCTGCAAATTTTGTAACCAAGCAGCAAATCTCATGGCTCCTTTCTAGGGCCAAACCTCATTCTGGCATGCTACCACAGTTCAGTCATTTCTTTGAGAAATTACGTTCTACTGTTCAATCAAGTAATTTTAAAATGAATGCTGGTAATACAACTAGGAAAAAAGGGAGAATATTCCATATTAACTTATACCTCATAACTGTACATTAGCTACTTTGTATTAAGTCTCATGTGTTTCTCTTGAGGTGCGTTTTTAATATTAGGATGCTTCCTTCTTAAAATCAAGAGCTAAAATTTGTCATATATTTTCCTTTCTTCTTTTCAACCGATAAGTATTTAAATACTTAGGACAGAGACTTTGTTATAGAAGATTTTGCACATCCTAGGCATGATTCAGAAAGAAAATGTAAATCATTTTTCTGCTGATTTTCCAGGATCAGTTTTTTTTTTCTCTTATCCCGATAAACCTAGAGCACTTACAAGTCTCTAGACATGAAATAAGTAAGCAAGCAAAGTGTCGAGATGCTATATTCATGAAATACAAATAAATTGATGTATTAGCAAATTTAGTTAATATCAACCATAAACACAAATATTAGGTCATTTGTGTTATAGCCCTGTATTGCTTTTCATTATTTTATATACATCTTTGTTTGATTTTGGGCTTCCCTGGTGGGTCAGCTGGTAGAGAAACCACCTGCAATGTGGAAGACCTAGGTTTGATCCTTGGGTTGGGAAGATCCCCTGGAGAAGGAAATGGCAACCCACTCTAGTATAATTGCCTGGGAAATCCCAAGGACAGAGGAGTCTGGCATGCCGCAGCTCAAGGAGTCACAAAGAGTCAGACATGACTGAGCACACATGTACCTTACCAGGTAGATCCTTATCCTACAGTGGTAAACCAATATGTACCTTCCATTCCTGAAATGCCACAGCTACCCTCACCACTTCAGGGCTTAGCAAAATGCCTCATCTATTAACATGGTACCCACACAATGTTGCTTAGACCAAATAACTTATTTTTATGATCAAAGAGTTATTACAGTAGGCACAGCATATGATATTTTATTGGCCTTGATGATGCTGTAAAATGCTGCACTCAATATGCCAGCAAATCTGGAAAACTCAGCAGTGGCCACAGGACTAGAAAAGGTCAGTTTTCATTCCCATCCCAAAGAAAGGCAATGCCAAAGAATGTTCAAACTACTGCATAACTGCAGTCATCTCACAGGCTAAAAAAGTAATGCTCAAAATTCTCCAAGCCAGGCTTCAACAGTATGTGAACCATGAACTTCCAGAAGTTCAAGCTGGATTTAGAAAAGGCAGAGGAATCAGAGATCAAATTGCCAACATCCACTGGATCATTGAAAAAGCAAGAGAGTTACAGAAAAACACCTACTTTTGCTTTATTGACTCTGTCAAAGCCTTTGACTGTGTGGATCACAACAAATTGTGGAAAATTCTTTAACAGATGGGAATACGAGACCACCTGACCTGCCTTCTAAGAAATATGTATGCAGGTCAAGAAGCAATAGCTAGAACTGGACATTAAACAACAGACTGGTTCCAAATTAGGAAAGGAGTACATCAAGGCTGTATATTGTCACCCTACTTTTTTAACTTATATGTAGAGTACATCATGTGAAATGCAGGGCTGGATGAAGCACAAGCTGGAATCAAGATTGCCAAGAGAAATATCAATAACCTCAGACACACAGATGATACCACCCTTATGGCATAAAAGGTGACTGCAGCCATGAAATTAAAAGATGCTTACTCCTTGGAAGACAAGCTGTGACCAACCTGGATAGCATATTAAAAAGCAGAGACATTACTTGACTAACAAAGGTCTGTCTAGTCAAAGCTATGGTTTTTCCAGTTATATATGGATGTGAGACTTGGACTATAAAGAAGGGTGAGCACAGAAGAATTGATGCTTTTGTACTGTGGTGTTGGAGAAGACTCTTGAGAGCCCCTTGAACTGCAAGGAGATCCATCCAGTCCATTCTAAAGGAAATCAATCCTGAATATTTATTGGAAGGACTGATGCTGAAGCTGAAATTCCAATACTTTGGCCACCTCATGCGAAGAACTGACTCATTTGAAAAGACCCTGATGCTGGGAAAGATTGAAGGTGGGAGGAGAAGGGGATGACAGAGGATGAGATGGTTGGATGGCATCACTGACTCAACGGACATGAGTTTGAGTAAACTCTGGGAGTTGGTGATGGACAGGGAAGCCTGGTGTGCTGCAGTCCATGGGGTCACAAGAGTCAGACACGACTGAGCGACTGAACTGAGCTAACATATTCCTCACCCATAAAACAGCTGAAAAGAATATCAGAAAATGCTTATCTAAGTTATCAACTCTGGAAACTGTCCTCTGTCCTCTATGACTTGATATATTTACTAAACTAATGGTTATCATCAACTACTGTGTACTTAATAGTATAATATCTGGGTTTCGGGAAAAGGAGCTGATGTATTATTAGACCCTTTCATCATCATACCTTGTGGCTCAGTTGTGAAATTGTTGAATCTCTTCTCCATGGTCTTGCAGTCTGCCAGATGTGAGATTTAATTTTTCCTATGTGTGTGGCAGAGTATTTTTTTTTTTTGCCAGGGTATATGATTCAAGTTCCGCTAACTCATAGCTCTGACCACTGTATCATATTATACTCCCATATCCACATGTCATGGGGTTAACTTCTCTGACTCCACCATTGGTGACATTCATTTTTCCTCCAATTTTGTGGAAATGTTCTGGTAAAATCTCTTCCATTAAGTGGAAAATTAGATACTACAGAAGACAAGTAAGAACTATATATGGCAAAGGAGAAAACAGAAAGGAATGCTTTTTGTATTTTCTTCCATTTAACCTGTGACCATCAAGGCTTTTGACAGAAAACTGCAGCAAGTCGTTGAGAAAAACTGATCTAGTTTACAATCCCATTAGAAATACGCTGGAGTGCTGTTTCACCGTACCCTTGCCAGCAATGAGTGTGAGAAAAATGCTTGGTGGGCAAAAATACCATTGCCTTAATGGAAAACATTTTCTTACTAACACAATTGGACATTTTTCATGTGTTTAGTGGACATTTGTAAAGCTCCTTTTATGAATGAATGTAATGTAATGTAATGTGCCCAATCTTTTTTATCAGGACATTCTAAGACATCGTCAACATACTGCCAGAACTGGCTTTGAGAAGTACTTGGCTTACCACTCAAAGAATAAAACACACACACACACACACACACATTTGCAAATGGCTAGTAGTTCTGAAATATTACATATCCTATCTACATCTCTCATAAACAGTAGTTAAGTGTTTTATAAGATTGTTGCTTAATGTCATAATTACCTGATTAAAAGCAGAGGAACAGAAAATACATACTCTTTAAATAAAAGTAAAAATAAAGTAAAATGAGGAGAGTCTACACAACATAATGGTTAAAGACACGTAACATAAACTTAAAGACGCATAACATAAAATCAGAAGTTCTTGGTCTCTGAGCCACACCTTAGAAGTACATGAGACCCATTAGGAAGTTGAAATAGAATATTATGTGCTGTTTTATAAATCCTGCTTGTGAGTGACCTAAATACAGCCATTCCCAAGTGAACTGAGAGAGAGAGAGATTCCACGGGTTGGTAAAGTTACAAACAGGCAACAGCTTGAGTTGTGAAAGGGTTACATCAATAGGTCTTAAAAGCCTTGCCCTGGGAGGGCCAGCCTGATGGTGGGGGCAAAGACTGTGAATACAGCCTGGGTCTTACTGTACCTGGAAACACATCGTGAATCTAACCAACACTCTTCTGGCACTGACTTCCTTGTAATGTGCCTCCAGGCCTCCAGGTTATCAGTCCTTAGAAACCTGGAGCCACGGAATGACATTTAACTTGAACCCTCTTCTTTGTATTTAGCACAGCAAGAGCTAATAAGGTACAGAAGCTAGGATAATAATTGCAAGAATGTTGGTTAGCACTCTTGCAGTTTCCAACAGAAGCTAGTGAAGTTACCAAAGAATAAGTATTCACATTTGATCATAAGTTAACTGAAGAATCTTTCCTGACTTTGTAAAGCAACCAAAAGTAATACAAGATGAAGGATTTAAACAGAAAGCAAAGTTGAGGAATTTAATAATTGGTAAAATAAGATAATCATTAATTTTTTTCCTTTCCTCCAACTCCAGGAGCGTGGTAGTGGCACTAGTACTGTGGTATTTCCCTTATACTGCCATATATTACATTGTGATTACTTTTTTACTAGGCTGTACATTTGTGGGAATCAGATTTAGGATTCACAAGACATTCACCTTCATAGCCACTGTTGCATTTTGAATATATCCTGATCAGGGCTGAATAGATGAACACCACAATCATTAATGACTATAATGTTTAAAAACATTAAACAACAGATTGCTTTGTTTTATTTTTTTCCAACTTAGCTACTTCTATATGTTTGTGTAAAGTACTTCACTAATTTTAAGAGCTGTAAATACTTTGGTAATCATCATTTTTAAGGGTAATTTGTTAAACCATCAGAATATAAGAACCTGAATATAAAATGGGCTTGACCTGTCTCCTATTGTGAAAAAGTTAGAAAGTAATCAAACATATATTCTAATGTATATAGTCTAACATTATTTTATCTGAAATATTTTGCAATAGAAATAATTTCAAAAGGAATCTGAATATGCCATTTTCAAGTCACTTTTTATTTTAACACGTATAAAGAATTTAGCTTCAGTCTTTGTACTGTTCTGGATGATGAAGGAAGAAGGCATTTGAAGTTTGAATTAGGCAGTAAAGTTTTCATGGCACTAATTATAAAGTAGATTGTTATTTGATTTTAATTCCGAAGCATGTGTTACCTGTTGCTCTTTTAATGTTTGTGTCTTGGAAATACTTTGAGGAGGGTGAATAGACCAAATTGTGAAGGAAAAAAGCACCAGTCCTAGCTATTTTACCAATGTGTATTAACACTAAAGTTTTTTCTTTATCATTTTTTCTTCTAAATTATCACCCTGTCAAAATTAAATGTGCAATTCACAGGAAATTTAAAGACTAGTTAAAATATTTCAGTATGGTTAAAGTCTTTTTGAATTTCCAGATGCATTATTTCTTCAGTAAATGTTATAAAATGCAAAATTAATTTAACATCTTTGTCTTATACACTATTTACTCATTTTGGATCTACCATTAGTTATTTTGTTAACTAATGTTAACATGGTTAACATTAGCTATTTTGTTAACAAGAGCTTTCCTTTGTTTTAAATTCTCTAACACAAGATTTTTTCCTAATTCAAGCAGAATATCTGATTTTTTTGCCTGTGACTTACATCTTTTTGTTCTACTTGTGTCTGTGTTTGAAGTTAAACGTCTATACGACATTACCTATATCTAAATGGTTTGATGGAAGTGAAATAGGACTTTATAACTTCAAAGAACAGTATAAGAGAAGAGTAAGGAACAGGGTAACAGAAATTCAGAAGGAAACAGATTGTTCTCCCCGAGGGAAAAGTGAAAAAAATTTGCAAAAGAACTGGTCTCTTTTTTTAATCTCTGGGATGAAAACGGTAACCATAGAAATAACAATAAAACTTAGGCTTCCTTGTCAAAGAATATCTCTTGGTGAATGACAGTCCTCGATACTATTTTTAGATCTTTGCCCTTATAGCCTTTCCCAATATTTTAGAATTTCTAGAAAGAATACACCTGTGCCATTCACGGAGCAGCAACTTGCCCTGAAAATTGAAACAGGCTTAAAAAATTGGGCACAGATATCCCACAAAGCATTAAGAGTCAGTTTTTTATCAAGGATAGGAGAGATGAAGAAAGGATTGAGTCTCAGATCTCTACCAGTTACATTCTTTCAGTTAATAAGGCATAAAAACTCCTTGACTAATTTAAGAGGAAACTTAGTAGAAGAACAGAAAAATAGCTTATGGAATTTAAGAAGATAACTAAGTATCCCATATTTGAAAGAAGGAACTAAACTACAGCAGCAGATGTTTGTAAGTTTTTCTTTCTAAAACTGCTATTCTGATTGAGAATTTACTCCAGGGACTCTTGATCTTGGGGTTTTTATCTACCAAACATCCTGGAAGAGAGAATCGGAAGGGATCGAGTAAAGCAGGTGACTACTCAATCTTCTGTGACCAAGCATAAGTTTAGGAAGGATGAATAAAACCCATTAGAAGAACCACCCCACTCCTCCCCAGCCCCTGCCTCCTACTTGGGAGACAGCTTCTATGGAAGGAGAAGGCATTTTTGTAGGAACACCATTTTAAAAGACACCACCAAGATAACCATACAGTGAGGGTCAACATTCAAAACTACTATGCTCAGATTGTAAATTGCTAAACAGACTTCAGTATGACAAAACCAGTGACCCCACTGCTAAAGAAATTCGTTCAGTTATCCTCTCATTAATTTATTTACACATTAATTAAGCATTTATTATGAAAGAGACATTAGGCTATATAATTAGGATGTGAAAATGACAGAGATACAACCCTAGGTTTTAAGAGTTTATAGTTTACCGAAAAGAACAAGACATGCATGTATGAAAAATAAACATAAAACCTTCAATGATAAGAACAATAAAAGATGCTAAGCAGTGATTTAATTTTGAGGAGAACAGAATGCATTTTATGTATTCATATTCTCCTAAATTCAGTGCGACCAGGACTCTCCCAGGATCCATATTTAAAGCAAGCATAGCAGATCCTGTCTCTTGCATCTGTGTCTGTGCTCATATGCTATGGGTTTCCTGCCTCTCTCTGTTGCACTCATATCACTTTTATTTTTGAATGAAAGGCCTTGTTTTTTAAATCAGATTTCAGTGTCCTCACAAAGACTCCTCTGATTTCCATATTGTGCCCACCTGCACATTATTAGTGCCTAAAATTTTCCTATTGTTGAGTTGTACCTGCTGTCCTCAAGAGAAGAATAGAAATGAACACTACAGTAATGACAGTGATTTTTTTTTCAGTTTTGCTCAGGGATTTACATGGATAAGAAAAGGTAGAATGAAAAGGAAGTTTTTAATCTCCTTCTGTGTCCAGAACAATGCCAGAACAATGCCTGCATGAGGTCCATGCAGGGGTTAAGAGACATAAAAACTGAATGGCTTTTTTCATAAATATGATGCTTTGATTTTTTTAAAGTTGTTGGGCCTGTTTCCAGCTTCTGCAGTTAGAAACATGAATGTAATATAGCAGGTTTGCATTTATTGCAATCATTTAATTCTATTTAAAGAGGGCTGTTCCATATATTTGAAATCCATGCAATGAAGTAGTTTCCTATTCAAACAGATGTATATATTCTTATTCAGTATGAATTTTGTTTCTACAAGACAATGTCTCTGTATAATAAGAAGCATGTATTTTTACTTAAAATTTTGATGCTACATAAAATTATCTGATGTCAAAATACTTAACCTACCCTGATTGGAAAAGAATAGATGTGCATGCTAAGTCACTTCAGTCATGTCCAACTCTTTGTGACCCATTGGACTACAGCCCACCTGGCTCCTCTGTCCAGGAATTAAATGGGATTCTCCAGGCAAGAATACTGGGTGCCCTCCTCCAGTAGGTCTTCCCAACCCAGGGACTGAACTTGCAGCCCTTATGTCTGCTGCATTCGCAGTCTTTACCACTATTGCCAAACAGCTAACTCCAGACAAACTATATGTAAATGATAAATAGACAGAGGGTTTTAATGAAAAGAGTTGAAGATTGGTATATTCAGTTATACAGTCAGCCCTCTGTGTCATTGGGTTCAGTTCAGTGTCTGTGCATTCAACCAATAATGGATTGAAAATATTAAAAAATTCTAGAAATTTCCAAGAAGCAAATCTTGAATTTGCAGCTTGCCAGCAACTATTTACATAGCATTTACATTGTATTTACAACTACTTACAGAGGGAAAGGAGTACGTCAAGGCTGTATATTGTCACCCTGCTTATTTAACTTATATGCAGAGTACATCATGAGAATCGCTGGGCTGAAAGAAGCACAGGCTGGAATCAAGATTGCTGGGAGAAATATCAATAACCTCAGATATGCAGATGACACCACCCTTATGACAGAAAGTGAAGAGGAACTAAAAAGCCTCGTGATGAAAGTGAAAGAGGAGAGTGAAAAAGTTGGCTTAAAGCTCAACATTCAGAAAACTAAGATCATGGCATCTGGTCCCACCACTTCATGGCAAATGGATGGGGAAACAGTGAAAGCAGTGTCAGACTTTATTTTTTGGTGCTCCAAAATCACTGCAGGTGGTGATTGCAGCCATGAATTTAAAAGACGCTTACTCCTTGGAAGGAAAGTTATGACCAACCTAGATAGCATATTAAAAAGCAGAGACATTACTTTACCAACAAAGGTCCGCCTAGTCAAGGCTGTGGTTTTTCCAGTGGTCATGTATGGATGTGAGAGTTGGACTGTGAAGAAAGCTGAGTGCCGAAAAATTGATGTTTTTGAACCGTGGTGTTGGAGAAGACTCTTGAGAGTCCCTTGGACTGCAAGGAGATCCAACCAGTCCATCCTAAACGAGACCAGTCCTGGGTGTTCATTGGAAGGACTGATACTGAAGCTGAAACTCCAATACTTTGGCCACTTCATGTGAAGAGTTGACTCATTGGAAAAGACCCTGATGCTGGGAGGGATTGGGGGCCGGAGGAGAAGGGGACGACAGAGGATGAGATGGTTGGATGGCATCATCGACTCGATGGACATGGGTTTGGGTAGACTCCGGGATTTGGTGATGGACAGGGAGGGCTGGCATGCTGTGATTCATGGGGTCGCAGAGTTGGACACGACTGAGTGACTGAACTGAACTGAACTGAACTGACATAGTATTTACACTGTATTAGATATTACAAGTAAACTAGAGATGATGTAAAGTGTACAGGAATGGGTATATTTGGTTATTTGTAAATAGTATACCATTTTATTATAAGAGGTTTTGCTAAGGATCCTGGAACAACCCCTCTTGGATCCTGAGGAACAATTGTATGTATTACGAAATGATCACCCTGTTAAGTCTGTTAATCTCTGTCACTACACGTAATGGCAAATTTTTTTCTTGTGATGAGAACTTACAAGATCTATTAGCAACTTTTAAATATATACTATAGCACTATTAACTACAGTCACCAAGTTCTATGTTATGTCCTTATGACATATATTTTATAAGTTTGTATTTTGACCATCTTCACCCCTGCTTTCTTTGTCTTTAATTTTAACCATCGTGAATTTTAAGTCTAATTTTAATCATTATCTTTAATTTTGGGAGAACATCCATGAATAAATATAATGGGTAATTATCTAAGGGAAGACAGTACAATGTGAAGATGCAGAGCTTGGGTCCTGAAGTAAGACTGCAGATCATTGCTTAATTTCTCAGTGTCTTATTTTCCTCACCTATAAATAAGAATTATACTAGCACCCACTTTCTACAGCCCTTGTGGACATTAAGTGGAATAATACATATAAAGTGCTGAAGACAATACCTGTCATATAAAAAGCAATCACAAATGTTAGCTACTACTATTATTTTCCACAGGCAATCAGAATAATTTTTAAAAGGATTAATTTTTTCATTGACATAAGCCTTAGTTGTCACCGTTTTAAACTGTTTAGTATATATCCATTTATGCATTTAGCAAATGCTTCTTTGTAGTACAGATTCCCAGGTATCTCAGTGGCAAAGAATCCACCTGTAATACAAGAGGCTCAGGAGATGCAGGTTCGATCCCTGGCTCTGGAAGATCCTCTGGAGAAGGGCATGGCAACCCACCCCAGTGTGGGGAATGCCAAGGACTAAGAAGCCTGGAGGGCTACAGTCCATAGGGTCGCAAAGGGTGGGACAAAACTAAAATGAGTGAGTACACACATATTATGACAAGTACTTTATTAGATATTGGCAGCACAAAGATGTTTGCTCCATTCAAGGAGTTCAAGAGCTGAAATAGAGAAGCAGATTGTGGCAAAAAAATATTCATGCCAATATCATAACTGGAATGATAGATGTAGGCATGGGTTGCCATTGGCATACATGGGAGATAATATGAATCAAATCTTCCTTGTATGTAAGTACCAGAAAGGCTTCAGAAAGTAGTTGACATAAGCTGAGTCTTTAAATCTAGTAGTGTGTTCACCAAAACATTGTTTGGGAGAAATGTTGTAACCTAAGTGAAACCACATAGGCAATAGGTATAAAAGTGGTGAACTTTGAGAATTGTAAATGATTTTCTAAAAATGAAATAGTGAACCAAAAGATGGAGAGATATAAAGCTTGGTATTTGAGCAGAGTTGGATCATGTGCAATCTTAACTGCTGTGATAAGAAATCCGAACTTGGAGACTGTAGATACAGTCTCTACAGGGTCGTGTAGAGAGTATAGATATGAGACTTATTTAAAAAGTTAAATTCAGTGAAGCAGCAGGTGATAGGTCAAAATGATAGGGATCAGATAGTATTTACCATCTTTTAACATGTATACAATTTACTTATTTATTATATTTATTCTTATTCTCTGTCTCCTCGGACTAGAATGTATAAGCTCAAGAAAGACAAGGATTCAGTCTTTATCCCCAGCAGTAAGAGTAGTGCCTGGCACGTGGCAGATACTTAATAAATATTTGCTGAATAAATTGAAATCTCAACAATCCAGGTAAAAGAAAATGAGAGTCTGAATGAAAGTAGTACTAATGAAGCAAAACTAAAAAAAACCCAGATTTTAAGGAGCACAGGATCAGAATTTGTGACTGATTAGATAATGATGAGGAAACGAGAGTTTTTTTGCTTTTTGTTTTTTTAAGCAGATAGTGTCCAAACTGAATATTATATCAATTCCTGAAAAAGTTATGGAAGAGGAGAAAAGTCTGGTGTGAGGAGGAAGGTGGTCAAGGCAATAAGAACTTAGCTTTTGGTTCATTGTTCTTGATGAACATACAGGCAGGAATTTAGAGATGTCCAGGAAGTACTTAGATATATGACTCTCAGTATTATTATGGTTTAACTAATTTGTGAATGTATTTAAATCCAATATCTGAATGTACATTAAGTGTCTCCAACAAGGTGGTAGTAATAGTATTGTTTATTTTTCCCCTATTTTCTTGCCCCTCTTCCCTCCTCTGACCCCTTCCTCCACTGACTCTACATCTTTAAAATATATGTATACTTCTTATACATTATTATTAATCTATATTACTCTGGGTAATATACTCTAATTATAATTTCAATAATAGCTGTCCCAGGTGTAAAGTGGCTTAGTCAGTAAAGAATCTTCCAGCAATGGAGGAGACTCAAGAGATGTGGGTTCAATCCCTGGGTTGGGAAGATCCCCTGGAGAAGGGAATGGCAACCCACTTCAGTAATCTTGTCTGGGAAACCCCATGAACAGAGAAGCCCAATAAGCTACAGTCTATGGAGTCACAAAGAGTCGGACACGACTTAACAACTAAAACCACCACCACTCCAGTTGAAAGATTGAATTATATCTAGTAACAAATCAAGTCCAATAAAATTGAAGGTTTTTAGATAATTTGACTATCTCTTTTGAGTTGTTCTGGTGTAAATTTGAGATATTAAAAAAAAATATTTTGCACATAAAAACACTTCAGTACACTTTTTTTTCCCCCTCACAGAAAAATAGGGTTATCCATCCGGAGTGAGTATTTTTGATTTGACTCTGATACATTTTAACAAATCACTTGCATGGGCCCTAGTTGAAGCAACTCCTTCTGGATTTAGGTGTTTTCTGCCATAATATACTCTGTGCTTTGTAAGAGAATAGTTCATATTTATACAAGAATTTTAAATGCATGATTCTTTTTGATAATCCTAGTTACCCTATGAAACTGGAGTATGGGAGATTATCTCTGTGCTTTAGATGAGGAATTGAGGCTCAGACTGGTGGTACCAGATTCACATAGCAAAGAATGGAAAAGCAGGTCTCAAAGACAGGGTCAGCTGAATACTAGTCTACTATCTTTTCCCCTACAATTACCTCTTCGTCCAGCTCTGACCCAGAGGCACTGCCTCTAGATGTGAACTGCAAGTAGATGATATACCTGGACAAGATTAGCATTGATGGCGGATGTTAGCAGGCAATCACAAAACATAAAATGCAAGAACACTTAAAGCTGCATATACGATTAAACCTGTGCATGTGTGCTTGGTCGTGTCCGACTCTTTGTGACCCCGTGGACTGTAGCCCGCCAGGTTCCTCTGTCCATGGAAATTCTCCAGGCAAGGATACTGGAGTGGGTTGCTATTTCCTCCTCTAAGGGATTTTCCCAACCCCAGGATCAAACTCAGGTCTCCTGCATTTCAGGTGGACTCTTTACCGCCTGAACCACCAGGGAAGCCCCAAACCTATGCTGCTGTATTGCAGAATGCATCCCAGAATGACATTCATATTCTGTACGAGTTATTTCAAGATATTTCTAGCTTCTAAAGCCTCTACCCCATCATCAGCCAAAATTCAAAGATTCAGCGAAAGCCATAAGGCCTCCCCACCCCACTACCTGTTCATCTATAACCACATATGCTTCATTCCTTCCCCAAGATCTCACATAAAAATGTTGCTTCCCTTCCATCCAGTGTTAATAACATGCCTTGTGGCCTGGATCCCATTGACTTACACCTACTCAGAGACCATATTCTTTTAATTATACTCTCCTAAGTCTATCCAATATTGAAGCAAATAAATGAGTGAACAAATAATCGTGGATAAAACTAAAACACGACTCTGTACATCTTTTATGCCTTATAAGCTGCTGAATTTCTCTCATGTTGTAATCATGTCTATAAAAAGGAGTCTGTCTGTCCTTCACTTCCTAACCTCTCTCATTTTCCAGGCCACTGACTACACTATTCTGTTTCAGTGTGGTTGACCAATGACCACCTAATTGCCAAGTCTGATAGACTTATTTTCAACACCTTTTTTCTGTCCTTGTTTTACCTTATTTTAATGTCACTTTTGACAGTAACTTTATTCCCTTGAAAACTCATTTCTCTCAGGGCTTCCCTAAATGTTCTCTTGTCTTATATGCTTAATAAATCTTATTTAGCCTGCTTCTCTTTCACTGGTTCTTCTTTACTTATTGGTGTTCTTCAGGGTCTCATCCTCAACTCTGTTCTTATGGCCTCTTCTTCTCTTATGACTTCATTTTCATCTCTGTGTCAGTGACTTCCAAGTTCCTTTGTCATCCTATGTCACTCTGCTCAACATCATTGAATGTATCAATCTCACTTTCTAGTGAATACTTCCACTTCTGTGTGACACTGGCATTTTGAGTTCAGTATGCTTCAAATGAATTTTATGATTCTTCCTAGGCACCCACCTCCTGTACACTTCTCCTTGCCCTATATTTTTATCTTGCTGCATGGCACCATCATGCATCCGGTGTTCCAACCCATATGCTAAGAATCGTTCTTAGCTCTACCAGCACTTTTATCCCATCCCTAAACCTCTAAGTCTCTTAATTCTTTCCATCCTACTTCTTAAATATCTCTCAATCCACTGAAATTTCTCCAGTTACAAAGCCTCTGCCTTATTTAAGATCTGCATTACTTCCCAAGTGGATTTTTTCAGGGGTACTTCCAACCCATTCTCCATTCTAAAGTTAACGATCTTTCTAAAACTTCTCTCTTTTATGCCAAGTTCCTATAAACAAACTTTTAGTGGTTTTGTTCCCTTCAAATTACAGTCCATTTTTAAAAGCTGAATTCTCATGATCTTTGGAGATGTACTTGCTGACATACTTCTCCAGTCATCCGTCTGTTGCTCCTTCATTTGGTCATTTCTTGTGAATCCTTAAAATCTTTGCCGAGACATCCCTCATTATCAGTAGTTTTCCCTCATTCCTCTGTCTGAGAGTAACAGGGGCATCCCCTCTCCGCTCCCAAGTTTGCGCATTTCCATTTACCAGTGTATTTATCGTATTTTGTGTCATCCTTTTATCTCTCTTTACTGTTAGCTCATTTTGCTCGGTGAACCCAGAACATGCTATGCAATGAGAATTTGTGAGATGCCTGAATATAATGTAGACTTAGCGGGAGCATACTGCCTGACATGCACCACTCTGGACATTGATCATACCTCTATGAAAAATACAGAGGCCCTGCCCTCAGAGAGCTTACCTTCCAGTAGAGATAATAAGAAAATAAACTCATATTCTAAATGCTTAAAAAAAAAAAAGCCATTCAAAAACCTCTAATCAGCTGGTTTTTTTTTTTTTTGTAACAACCAGAAAGACAGCTATTCTTCAAACTGCAGATTTTATTTGCAGTATCAGAATTTCTGGATAAAGTATAAAAATGATACTCAGCTAGAAGTTTTATCTAGAAACCTCGTATCAAACTTCTGAATGTCTCTGAATGTGTATGATTTAATGTAAGCATGATGATCATCTGATAAAACTCATAGAAAATACTGTAAACAATTCCAATTACATTGGCTTAAAACATTTAAAATCAAACTTTGCATATAAAATTTATTTCAGAAATCTCAAACCATAAAGCATGCAAAGAAAATGGGCTGTGAATGGATATGAGAGTCTAAAAAAGTGTCTAATTTCTAATTCCAGCTGCAAGGAAAAGAATGTCAACTATGTGAGACTGTGGCTGTGTCTGCATCCACAAAGTGATTTTAAAAATGATTGAATTCATTTGAATGGCCAGTTATTTTGACAAAACCAACAACCAAAAGTGGCCAGATCTTGTCAATACCTGGTTGTTTGCATTCAGGCTACTTGCCCCTCAGTTTGGTTCTTATGTGTAGATAGTCTGTTTATCAAAAATTCAGGGTGGGCCACTAATGTCATTTTATGAAAACAACATGATACCAAATAAGAGTGTTTTCTTGCCATTTGCTCTTGGCCACCCACGTGTCTGAGAATGTAGTCCACAGTCCACAGTGCCTTAAGGCTTCATGTTTTTTCTCATCTTCTGAAGGTGTGGGAAGAAATAGTTTGATTGGAAAATAGTCAGCCTGGTGGTTGTAGAGACACAGTTACCATAGAAGATTGTTATCAATCCAAGGATCAACTAGCAGGGACTGCTACCTAAGGACCTAGCAATTTGTACTTCTCTGTGATTAACTTGATTGGTCTATTGGATAGAAATGTTTACTCAAAAGCATAGACTTACATAAAAAAAAATTTTTTTTTAAGTGAAGCTACTTTTGCTTTTGAATTGCATTTGTTTCTGTAACAATTCCCCAGCTTTAGTTTCTGTCAAATAAAAGACCAACTAGTATTTTTCTAAATACAAACACCAACAAATATGCTTACTGCAATTACGATAGCTGCTTTTTCACTGTTGTCAGGAGATATTGAAAGGCCTCATTGCTTTTATTTCTTGTAATGCTGATTAAAAATAAGAAAAATGTACACATACAATACAATGAGGACTGTGAGAAAAGCAATGTATGGCTGAAAATATAGTCTGATGGTCCCACTGATCCTTAGCCAGGGTTATTACAATATTAATGTATAAAAGGACAAAATACATATTGAGGCTACCACATACTACAATTTTAGTGTCTTTTTAACAGTGATTATTCCTTACACCTCATCAGTACCTCTTATTGCTCTACTGTGTCGGAAAGTAAAAATTTATCCTTGGAACCTAATGCATATGGATCTTCTCTTACCAGGCAGGTCAAAAGTCTTTTTGGTGAAACAGATATGAAATAGACATGGCATTATTATTATTACAAATTTAAGTTGCCCTGACTAATGATTTTGTGTAGTTTAGAGATAGAAATAGTAGAGATGGCAGAACTAGAAGAGGGGGTGCTAATTCATTTGCTCATACTTAGACATTTACATTGGGAAGAAATGACTGGAAAAACAATCATTTATTATTCTTCAGGATGCCCAAGTCAGCAAAATCACCTGCACATGGTTGAGAGAGGGGTCCCTCACAGTGCAGATTTTGTGTTTGATTTTATGGAGAACTCAAAAGCCAGTAGCTGTGGATGGTATTTATATTTAGTAAGAGTGCAATATACTCGTTTGAAGTTGGGAGATGAGTATTTATTGAGACAGCTGGCAAATCAGCAGGAAAATGCTGATTTTGAAAAAACTATTCTTCTTCTGTGGAATCAGACCTACTGTATTTAGCAACACTATTATAATTGAACACAAAACTGCATTAAAATACCATTAAGAAGGAGACAGAAATCCAGAAAAATAAGAGAATTCTCAGTTAAAAGCTGTCACAGCAGTCCTGAGTCAGCTCTTTTAAGCATAAATGCACAAATGCACAAATGATCTTTCAAGTATGACACCAGATGAACCCACTGGACTCTCTTTCCTCATCACTTGCAGCCACTGTCAAATGCAGCCAGTACATTTTTCCAGGCTGACTCACCTACAGGAGCTCATCCATCTCAAAACTCAGGAGCACTGATTCCATCCTCTTGTGAAATTAAAATGCCAGGAAATTGGACGAAATTTAATTTCAAGCAGGACACAAATACAGCTTAGCCTTGCCCTGAAAATAATCTATGTCATAGTAAAGGACATTCTGTAACTCCTACTGATCCTTGAGCCACCACTTAGAAACACAGACTGTACTTTTATATGGACATAAGGATCACCAGGTCATTTTTTTTTCCCCCTAAAGGGGAACACTGGGAACTGCTTAATATATGTAACTCACTAAAGGTCACAAAACTGGTTTGTGGCTAAAACCAAATCTTCTGACTTTCAATCCAGTGTCCTTTCAACCACATTCTTTGCCCTCTAGTTTGTCGCTGATGGTGGTTGCTATGTTGAAAATAAAGATAGACTTCATCCCCACCCTGGCCCTTAAAGGCAACTAGGAGGATTAGAGTCGGTATCAACAGTGGGACATTTTGTGAAGCACTTAACTGTTACTATTTTCTCCTCCTGCATT
This sequence comes from Muntiacus reevesi, assembly GCF_963930625.1. Taxonomy (NCBI): domain Eukaryota; kingdom Metazoa; phylum Chordata; class Mammalia; order Artiodactyla; family Cervidae; genus Muntiacus; species Muntiacus reevesi. The sequence goes on along the minus strand of NC_089249.1, from coordinate 265,331,956 downwards.
TAATAATGACAGCAGTCAAGTAGGGTTCGTCTCCCTCCCCACACAGGCCAGGAAAGTCCTGTGGCATACCACTGAGCAGTTTCCAGAGCAACAGACCATTTCTGTGCCTTCTGCTGCCCTGGAAAAGTCAGGGAAATACTGGCCATGCAGAAGGGCACGAAGCAGATACCTGAGAACTCTCCCAGTGTAGTTCAGCTCTGGCCCAGGTCCATCTCAATGTCAGATGTCCATTCAATCATTCCTCAGAAATGTACTAATGTTTGCTTTGTTGTTGTTGTTGTTTTAATGGTATATAAGAAAATAAAAGAGAAACTCTCTGGAGATCCAGTTGAGTTTCACCTTTATTTATACAGGAGTCTAAGATAAGTCTCATGTTGCCTTGTACAAATTATACCTGGAACTAGCTTTCAGTAACTCTCTGTGGAATCTCAACTGCTTAAGGGCGAGTTGGCTTCTCGGGATGCACCGCTGGAAGTCCACGGTTTGGCAATGTCCATCTCTTCTTAGATCTTAATCTTCTTAGATCTTAATCTCTTAAGCTTTGTTAATTTAGGAGACTGTAGAGGTGGTTCCAGTGGGTTTCAAGAGGCCACTTTTTTGTGCCCAGCCTTATTCCTCAAGGCTTCCCTGGTGGCTCAGATGGCAAAGAGTCTGCCTGCAATGCAGGAGACCCAGGTTCAATCCCTGGGTTGGGAAGATCCCCTGGAGAAGGGAATGGCAACCCAATCCAGTATTCTTGCCTGGAGAATCCCATGGACAGACTATGGGGTTGCAAAGAGTCAGTCATGACTGAGCGACTAACACTTTCACTTTAACACTTCCTCCTCGAAAGTGCAATCCTACCACCTTCCACATCCTCAAGATTAGAGATGGATTTATCTAGAACATGCATTATCTAATTCTCACAAAATCTCACCATTTTTCACCTTTAGAGAAGCTAGAAATTATTCAAGATTCCTATCATGGCTCTGAGAAGTTTAGCAGGTAAGAAACAGAAAATTTGAGAATTTACTCTTCAGTTGAGAGCTCAGTTCTTGTGGTTGAAAATTTAAACCTAGCTTAAACTTGTGAATATTCAAGTTCATACCTTCTTGGCAAAGCATGACCTCCCTTTTTTCATGGAGAAAAATTATAAAAACTTCAAAAGTTACTTTTTAAATCATTTTAATTGCAAATGAATTCAAAACATAAGGATGAAATATCTCTGAAGTTGCACATAGTTACTAATACTAGAAGGGAAAAGATTGAAGTAATTTCTTCTAGACTTCATCAAACCATAAATATCCAATGTTCTCTTGGAAAGTTTGAAGGGTTGTGTGCATAAATTCTACATGGTTCCTTATTTTTTTTTTAATATGAAATAGAATTGAGAACTTTGTCTAGAGTGTTTCTAGTGAAAACCTCAAATCTGCCTTATTCTGTTTCCAGAGAGGTGTTTTGATTTTCTCTCCTATTCTGATATTTGCTAATATATTTTTATTCTTCTAACCACATGTATTGTCAAGAAAATCATTAGTAAATCCTTGTAAGAAACACGGCTTTGGCCTTACCAAATTCTTATGATGAATCTGTGTTTTTTACAATAGCTGCCTACAACCTTTGTTGGTTCAAAGTCTAAACAATCCTGAACCATAACTACATTACTTTTTAATAGTCCTGTATCAGTGATATTGAACATTTCCACATTTTGATTTAAGGCACATTGATTTACGTGAGAGTCTCGGTAAAATCTTTCAATCTATCTTTTAGTAATTCTTGTCTGCCTGTATTTAATAGCATTTATTTTGGCATTTCATTTTGCTTCAAGCAGTTTCTTTATGGATTTTTTGATAGAACATTTTTAGCACACTCTTGGCATTGAATGTAATGTTACTTTTATTAATTTTGTGGAGAAACAACATTTATTGAGTGCTTACTCGACACACAATTATGCAAAAAGCTTTACATCTGTTGAGTTGTTTTATGTAGAAACTTTTCATACAGAATTATAAGCCCAATAATAAATTCTTTTCAAAGTCAAATGTTCCATATTTTTTGTTGCCTTTTCCCATTTTTCCCCCATGCTGCCACTTGGCCATGCTACACAAAATTTCCTGCAAATATTTTGATTAACTATATACTACAGTTAAACGCAACATGGGAATCTAGGTCAAGATGTGTCTATGAGAAGCAGCGCTATACTTCACCTGCTTATAAGTTCAGAAGTTGTTATAGGTAAGGACACTCAGGACATCTTTATTGATCCATATACCAGCCTGCTTTGCTCCACTTCTGTGTAAAAGGATCATGAGACCAATTCTTTGAACTATCTCCTAAGATCAATGCCTGAAGGATATAAAGCTTGAAGGTTAAAGAACGATCTATATATACCACATATACATTCATGCAGTGATTTACTTGCATGAAATGATTTGCTAGACAATGCTGGGATAGGAGTGTGAGAAAAACTGATTTCTATGCTTCTTTGGGCTAAAATGAATATGGAAAAGTAGATTGGGCTTGGGAGTGTTGATGTTAAAACCTCACTGTATCCCATTGATGCACTTTCAGTCTACACGGGCCCCACGTAAATCTGGATTGCCCCAAAGCCAGATAAAACCCATAAATAGGGCAATGAGGAAACAAATAAGCTAACAAATACATATAGATATACATACATTTTGGGTAAAACAAACAGAAAAAAAATTGGTATTTAAAAAGAGGTGCTTTTATATTGTACCAGTATATAATGATGCTCCTGCTTTCACCCAGGCCAGTTTCCTCACCAATCCCCAGGTGCAGAGGGAGGCAGCCCTAAATCCTAACTGTGTCAGTTCAGGTCTTTCAAGAAACATTGGCTGACAAGCTGGAATAAGTCTGTGGGGATTTCAAGGAGAGGGAGCAAAAGAGGGCCAGACCTGCATCCTGGTGCCATGGCGTTGTGAAAGGAGAAGGGGAAAAAGGAGCGCAGGGCAGGGAACACTTCAGAGTCATGGCAGTTCTGAGACGTGTCCTGTCAAGCCAGTGAGGAGTGTCCTAACAAAGGCGGTTCACTGGAGCCCAGCACTGGACATGAATGACCAGGCTCGAGTGCCCACATTTGTTTTAGTCATGGATGGGAGGGAAGTATAGAGTTCGCATTGACACGAGTGGATCCAGAGGTGCTACTTCTGGAGACTGCCAATAAGCTACACCCACAACATATTCACTTGGGGAGAGCTAAGTGGCCTAGTTCATGTCCGTATATCCTTGATATCCATAAAGTGTGAGTCTTTGTGTTGCAGCCTAACGTTCCCTAAAGTGTCTTAAAATGAATCTTCCACTGAAACATTTGTTGCTTGGCGTAAGTCAGCTCACATAATTAAACTAAATGCGTCTCCTTCTCTGTGTGAATATCTTTGTGGTTAGTCCTTCCAAGCTTATGCTGCTCTTTTAATTCTTACAATTTCTTTTGTTTTAATTTTGAATCCTTCTCTAAGTCTCTTTTAAGAAAACAAAAACAAACAAAAAAAGAAAACAAAAACAATAATATGTCCCTTTGTAACATCTTCCCCACAATAAAGCTATTCCATAGTTTTAATTCTCTGTACTGTGTATCTTTTTGAGGGATCACATCTTTAAGTCCCATTTCTTATTGCCTTTTCTCTTATGTTGGTGTGGAAATTAAGAGCTATGTAACTTTTATTTGGGAGGGGGGGAGGATACTATGACCTGTGGATAAACTAGAGTTAGGTTCAAACTTAATAATACCTTTGGGAAGGAATTTTCAACTCTTCTTGCTTCCCATATGTTACTAGTTAAGGTAAGTAATGCTAGTTGCCACAATAAAGACAAACTCCAAAATCTTTGTATCTTATTAATAATGAAAGTTATCCAGCATAGTTTTCTAGAGGGTTCTTTGTCATTTAGTAACTGAAGGATTCAGGCTTCTTCCATTTTGTTATGTTCCTTTATCATCATATGACTTACAGGATAGTTGCATCAGGGGAAGAGAGTAGCAAGCACGCTGGCTCTTGAATCCTCTGAATGAGAAGTGACATATGACTTCGGTTCACATTCTCATCTGCCAGAACTTACTCCCTTGTCCCCAGCCCACCTGAAAAGGATGCTGGGAAATATAAAAAAGCATAATGCACTGGGAGGACCCAGAGGAGTCGGGTGGAGAGGGAGGTGGGAGGGGGGATCGGGATGGGGAATACGTGTAACTCAATGGCTGATTCGTGTCAATGTATGACAAAACCCACTGAAATGTTGTGAAGTAATTGGCCTCCAACTAATAAAATAAAATTTAAAAATAAATAAATAAATAAATAAATAAAAATTAAAAAAAAAAAAAAAAAAAGCATAATGATCTTTGTTGAAGACTGTTTGTTCTTGCACACCGCCAACTTCATTTTTACCCCAGGCTGGTGTGACTGTCTTATAGTCCCTGAAGCATCTCCATATGAGTATATTCTCTCCTATACCAGGAAAGAAAGGACAAATCTTTATAAAAAAGAATGAGGTGTTGCTAAACATACTTTAAAATACTCATCCAAATGTCACATGTTTCTTCATGTTCATATTGTTTATGTTTTCATAGCTTATAGTATTTCTTCTTTTTTTCAAAATATCTTCTTTGAAGAATGTTATTTGAAGAACTAGAATCAAGAGGCATGTACACTAAGGGTAGCAGAAAATTAAATGATTATGTTTAAGACATAATAAAGCACACCTAAAGGCATACAAACAAGTCAGTGGATTATTTAAAAACAGATGATTACATTCTGTTATAAAAGTAGACCATAATGTGATTGTTTTACTCTTGTCATTAGAACAAATTTTTACAAATTGTTTCTTTCTTGGCAGATGAAAATTTCAATTTACTGAATGTATTAGCTTTCTATTGCCGATTTAACAAACTATAGCAGCAGCAGCAAAGTTAGTGACTTAAAGCAATACAAATGTATTCTTTCTCAATTCTGAAGGTAAGTAGTCTGAAATGAATCTTACAGGAGTAAAAATCAAGGTGTTGGTACGGCTGATTTCTTTTGGAGGATCTAGGGAAAACAAAACCCATATCTTGCCTTTTCCTACTTCTAGAGACCTCCAGCATTCTTTGGCTTGTGGTCTCATATCGCCAATCAGTTCTGCCTTTTCATCACTTTCTCTGTCTTTGATCCTCCTGCTTCCCCTGTGAAAGGACTCTTGTGATAATATTGGGCACACACAGCTAATCTAGGATAATCTCCTTACTTTCAACATTAATTCAATCATGTTTGCAAAGTCCCTTTTACCATGTAAGGTAACATATCCCTTGGTTCCAGGAATTAGGATATGGACATCTTGAGGAGGAATGGGGATTATTCAGCCTACCATACTGAGTTATCTGTAATCATCCTTACATTACGTTCTTGTCAATAGCCTATTTAGCAATCAGCTGGATGATGCAATAGGTTCATCTTCATGAAACTAAATGACTGATGCGTAGCAAAATCTTCATCATTAGCTAACTATGAATTGGTTAATGCATGCCCACTTAATAGGTGGTATTGATAATGTGGGGAGAGTTGAGCAAATTTATGTAGAAGCCAAGCAACCTTTTTGGAAAAAAAAAAAAAATCAAAAACTCTACCACTTCCCTGTTGGGACTCAGAGTTGAGTCTTCTCTGAGATTCCGCCAGCTAAACTGCAAAGGTCCAGAGGTAAGATAGGTCCCCTGTGGCTCCATAGTCTCAGTGACAACCTATTAGGGACAGCAAAAATCATCTTACCTGATACAGAGGGACTGAATTTTTCATTTAAGTCACAAATGCCTCCAGTCATGATGGCAGATTGGGTGATCTAGAAGTGAGGAAATGTTCATAAAATTACATAAACGCAGTAAAGTAAGGCTATTTAAATAGACCTGATTCTTTCCTGAATATTGATCTGATCTTTCCTAACCTGGACCTGGTTTTTCCTCTTAAGTGTCATATACTGTGATATCTTCTGTGACCTAATTTTTACCATTGTAGTGGTGTTGCTGTAGAACTGCTCTGAAATCTTTTAACCAATGTAATGGAATTATAATGGCCTTATAATGGGCTCCCCATAATTTCTTTTTACTATTGTAATGCTGTCATAATGGCATTGTAAGGGGTTTTCCATAAACATACACTGAAATCATTTTGCCACCATCATGACAGTGAAATGAGTCCCCATAGAGTTTATTTGAAATTGTTTTGCTCTTCTAATGGCATTATTAATGCAGTCTTCACAGACTTAGAGGGAAATTGTTTGACCATCATAATGTGGTCTTCATAGACTTACAATAAAATCGCTTATAAGTGTAATGTGGTTTCCATTAACTTGCACTAAAATCATTTTCCTACCATAATGGCATTATAATAGGGTATCCATGAACTTGGACTACCAAAAGTTTGGTTCTTCTGATGGCATCATAGCAGCATTGCTACTAAGACAGTTAAAGTAATGTTGATGTTCTGTTGTGTCATAAGCAAAGACTATAAGTAATGCACATCTACTTTTCACACTTAAGTATCATGTGGTTTTTCCTTTAAAAATAGTGTTCTGACCGCAATACACTTTATAAACTAGCAATAATCAACTTCTCAAATAACTAGATGAAGGAACCCTAGATTCTTAAGTCATGAGATATCATCTTATGCACCTTCTATATAAATCTGATTTTTAAATTAATTTAACCATTTTTCTTTTCCTTTTATAAAAAGTGACCCATCATTTCCTCTTGGCCCTTTAAAATATTATTTTTTTATAAATCCTCTTTTATGAGATTGCATTGAAGTACAAACATTGCTTTCTAGTCCTTAGTTTGAGCATTCTGAAGTGTATGAGATTTATTACTTTGGTCCCTTTTATTTACAAGAGAAAACACAAACAAAAATCTCTGGGAATAAACAGGTACAATATCAGTACAGATCAAAGGCATATAATAAATATATTGGATTAAATATTTACTAGATGAACAGATCCAGTGTTAGCTACATTATTCAGATATGTAGTCAGAGTAAAAGGTGTGATGTTGAGAGAGTTTTATGTTCTCATAGCTTGCCATTAGGTTACCAGTAATGCAACTTCGCAAACAGCTTTTTGGGACACATCTAATACAGATGATACTTGTCAACCTGGAAAATTTTAGTTAGTCCTTTTCTGAATTAGCAGTAGTATCGTGAAGATATATATGATTTCAGGAAGTACAACATGTTATACTTGTATTGTTATGGGTTTGATTTTTGTTATCATTAAAATCCTACTGTGTTTTCAGTTTCATTTCCTTGAGGTACACTCATGAGTTCTCATATCAGAAAGAAACTCTATGTAGTTAGGTATGAAATAGATGGGGATCACTGTGCATGATTTAGAAAAGAACTTCAATTATTTTTAGAAAAAGCAAGTGTTTTATAAAAACCACTAGCCATATATTTGTCTTGGTGTTAAGAGAAATTGCCTTGGAGGAGTTCCTTTTTTAGCTGTAGAATGTCTCTCTAAGGTCAGCTCTTCGATTATAAGCATAAAGCAAATATGTATTATTGCCCTGGATAAAGGGAATAACAAGATGTTTCTATTGGTAAGAATTATCTCTCTGATGCACACTTAATAGGTAATGATTGTCTGAAGAGGAGGTGAAAAAAGTTAGACAGGGGTCAGGGAACCTTTTTGGAACATGGAAATCAAGACCTAAACCACTTTCCTTTTGAGGTTCAGTCCTAGGCCACCATCTTTGTTGATTAAAATGGTTAGCCAGCAGAGGTTCCCAGGTAGAAGAGATTTTCCAGGAGCATCTCAGTGGAATTATACCTCATGGGATGCCAGCGGTGGTAACTGAGTTCAGTGCTGAGACATTTAGGGTCATGGGTTGATGGACAAAGGCAGTGGGGTATGTATCTTAAGCTTGTAGCCTCTTCCAATGCTGTGTGTGCTTTCTCTGGTAGCTCAGATGGTAAAGAATCTGCCTGCAATGCAGGAGATCCAGGTTCTATCCCTGGGTTGGGAAGATTCCCTGGAAAAGGAAATAACTACCCACTCCAGTATTCTTGTCTGGAGAATTCAATGGACAGAGGAGCCTGGCAGGCTGCACTCCATGGAGTCACAAAGATTTGGACACGACCGGGCAGCTAACAATTTTCAAGCAATAGCTATACATTATTTAATAGGAATAAAATAATAATATTACTGCATCACGGACTTTTCTTTGTGCCTTATATGAATTATCTTGAAACAATTTTATGATATTTGTTTTACCCATGGGAAAACTGGGAAGCAAAATGACTTGATTAAGTTCCCATAGCCTTTGAGTAGTGGAGCCAGAGAGATTACTTTAATCAGTTTGATGTCTACATTTTTGGCACTATAACATTTTGGGATCTCAAGCTTTGGGACCCTCATCCCTAGCACACTGACACAGTAGGATTTTACTTTCAGGACTTGAGATCAAAGAGGATAGGAATGATGTAAGAACTGGAACTTATGCTTAGAGTGATATGAGGAAACATTTCAGAAGTCAACTTCCTCCCTTTAGATTCTGAGACCTTAGAGAGTATGCCAGGACACTAGTGACATCAGAGAAGCAGATGAATTTAGTATCCCAAGGTGTGGGTCCACATGTGTTTGCAGCAGACTGAGGAGCCTTCTTTCATTGAATTGATGAGGTTTTCTAGTTCTTTCTCCTAAGTACTGATTCCCTTGGAATGAGAAAGTCTCCGGAGTTGTTGAAATATTCAGGGAGTTGGAAGAGTCCCAAGAGAGATCTTTGAGTTCCTGGTAATAGGAATGTGAAGGCTCTAGAGATTAATTTGAATGCTAAAAATAAAAATGACCCTATTTATATCACAAGCTCATGAAACAGGCCATTTTGCATATTCTGCAAAGACCTATGGATTAACATACACTAGCAAGATTTCATAAAATAAAAATACTACCAATGATTATCTCAGAATTACATAATAAAAAAGTCACAGGCTTTTACAGCCAGGGATGAGTAATAGATTTATGAATATAACAGAAGAACAAATCGCAGGGGTCAGAGGATGGTAACAAAATAACATCAGGATAAAGTTAAGAAAATAACTGTGTCCAAAATATGAGATAGCTATCACCTAATTGGCATTTAAAATGGCAAAAACAAACCTTTATGATTCTTAGCATTTCACTGTTGCAAAAAGATTCATGTCAACACTAAGAACATCATCATCCCTCAACATTAACAAGGGGTCTTATAGGTCAGTGGAAGTTATTCAGGCTGGCTATCAGACAAGGTATATAGTGAAACCTACCTCATAGGTTTGTTGTGAGAATCAAATGAGATCATTCACCTATAGCATTTAACACAGCACTTGACACATGGCAAGGATCCAGCGGATGGTGGCTCTTACCCAGCTTTTATTGTTGTGTTCTTGTTATTTGCCAGTAAACCATGGGCCTTCGGACAAGTCCTGTCTGAGTCTTAACTGGGCTGTCTTATAGATGGGGAAATCAAATTAGGCAACTTCTAAGCTCTTCTTAATATTCAAGTTTCAATATATGCTGGCAGAATTCTGCTACAGTTTTCTTTCTTTTTTCCTGCAAACTTAAGAGAGCTCACAATTATGGAGGCACAGGAAGTAAAACTATTATGAAAATCTGATGAGAAAATAACCAAATTATTTAGACCAGCTGTGAGAAAGGCACATCGAGTGACTTGCTGGACAGCAAATATGAGGATTTCAAAGGTAAGATTTATTGTAGACTCTAGAGAAGAAGAAAGAAAAAACTGGTGGCTAAATAACAAGAATTACTGCCAAACACTGGCTAATCATGGAACCGCTTACTCAGTAACCTCACGAGATGCCAGAAAAGCAACATTATCAGCAGAATCCACTTCAAATAAAAATATATTTAGGGTTAGCAACATGAGTTATATGGTGAGTTGTGGAACATCAAAACTCTTTAAGTCTTTTGAGATATTTTGATATGAAGAGGAAATACTTTTGTCAGTCAGCAGGACTTACTGAGATTATTTGAGCAAAAGAGTTCTAAAAGTGCTACAGAAGAGCAAAAGTTAAGCGGAGTAGGATGGCATCTAGACAAATATTAAGTAAGCTGAGTTCAGTGGAACCCAAAAACTAGAGCTAATTAATTCTGTGGCTTAAAGGGCAGAACATGAAATACAATGGGGGCTTCCCAGGTGGCACCAGTGGTAAAATACCTGCTTGCCAATGCAGGAGAAATAAGAAATGCAAGTTCTATCCCTGGGTTGGGAAGATTCCCTGGAGGAGAGCATAGCGAACAAGCCCAATATTCTTGCCTGGAGAATCCCATGAACAGAAGAGCCTGGCAGGCTATACTGCAGTCCATAGGGTCGCACAAGTGTGCAAAGTGACTTAGCACACACGTGTGTATAAGCACAGATCTTGATCTTGACAATTGCCAAAGCTTTCTGGTTTACAACTATTATTTTGTTATAGCCTCATTATTCTGACAAGTAGAGCAAGCCTTTGACAAAAAAAATATTGATATTTGGGGTTTTTGACAAAATTGAAACTTTAGACTTTGTTCATGAACTGTTAAAAAGTAACCTAGACCTGCTGACATGCTCTTCTCCTTGTAGAGATGCCTAAGAAGATTATGTGACATGGCAGGAGGAGATGGTAGTGGTAGTGATGAAAAGTCTCCCATCCTGGTCCTACAAATCCCTAGAGTTACCTCTGTGTCCTACAATTTCCCTTCCTTTTATTTTTCAAGCCACCTCTGTATCCTCTCTCCCTGCTTAAACTGTGACTTATTTCTGCCTTTTCTCTGAGTTATTCACATCATTTGGTTCTTTCCTTAAATAACTCTTCTTGTTCACCTGAACTAATAAAACTCAAGATTTTTTTTTTCTGAGCATAAGGAATAATGATGAAAGAGCATGGGATATCACAAGGAATGATGTTATAGCCCTTCAATGGGTTATTACAGCTCACAGTTTTTGTAGTATGCATATTTCTGCTTCTGCAACATAAATATTATTCATTGAACACGTCATTAAGTAGCCTGAATTGTTCAAACACTTTGCTTTGCTTGAAAACTTACTATACCCTTCTGTTCAATGAGAATATACATTATTCATACTCAGAAGCTTTTTTTCAGAATCAATTTCCAAGAATTTTAATTAAGATATAAATATATATACCATGGAGGGGGGAAGTGTGTAAGCCTGAAGTGTACAGCTCACTTGATAACCATGGTATATGTAAGTGTGTATAACTTGGTGTAGTTAAATGGACACACACACACACACACATACTGTAAAATAGTTTTGATACCCTGGAAAGTTCTCTATGTACCTTCATAGTCAATACCAGCATCTACCCACCTCTCACCCCTCCTTCCACCAAGAAGTAACCACTATTTTGTCTTCTGCCATAATCGATTAGTTTTCTCTGTTCCTTAGCATCACATAAATGGAATTATGTAGTAGTTGTTTTTTTGTCTGGCTTCATTCAGTCATCATTGTATCTGAGGTGAAAGAATATGAAAGCCGCTCAGTCATGTCCAAATCTTTGAGACCCCATGGACCATTCAGTCCATGGAATTCTCTGGGCCAGAATCCTGGAGTGGGTAGCCTTTCCCTTCTCCAGGGGATCTTCCCAACCCGGGAATAGAACCTAGGTCTCTCACATTGCAGGTGGATTCTTTACCAACTGAGTCACCAGGGAAGCACAATAATACTGGAGTGGGTAGCCTATCCCTTCTCCAGTGGATCTTCCTGACCCAGGAATGAACCAGGGTCTCCTGCGTTGCAGGCAAACTCTTTACCAGCTGAGCTATCAAGGAAGCTTATATCTGTGGTAGCCATGCAAATTATTGTATGAAGCAGAAAATTAGCTTTTTCATGACTGTGTAAAATTCTCTTATATGAATATAGCAAAATATATTGATTCAATGCACTGTTAATGGACATTTGGGCTGTTTTGGGGTTTGAGCCATGTTTAGTTGGGCTAAGCATTCATGTTCAGATCTTTGTGTGAACACATTATTATTTATCTTAGGTTTATGTCTTGGAGTAGAAATTCTGGGTCATAAAGTGCTTTGCATACAGCTTTAGTAGATATTGACAAATGGTCTTGCAGAGTGGTAGAAGTAATTTAAACTTCCACCAACATATAAGAATCCCAGTTGTTGCAAACCCTTCCCATCACTAGATATTGGGAGCATTTTTAATTTTAGCTCTTCTGGTATATATGTCATGTTGCATAATCTTATGTGCACTTAACATGAATTTCCACGATTTATGATGCTGAATTCAAAAATTCATAGTTGAAAATTTGTGTTTCTGTAGACTAGGTTACCAGCTTCCATGGCAAACATGGTTCAGTTACTTACAAATTAAGGCAAAAATATTAACACACTGAATTGGATGGGAGTTCAGAACTGGTTTTTAATTCTAGGTCTGCCAGAGACTGATAGAGTGATCTTGGACAATTCATTTTTCTTTTCTGGTTCTTGGGTTCCTTATCTATTAATTAATGGTTTAATTGTGTTGTTGTAAGGTTGTTTTTATTTCTGACATATATGATTTCATAAATTTTTTTTCTCTGCACCAGTCTACATCTCTGGCCAGAGCAGGTGCCTAACTCTTTCCTCAGTGGAGAGGAAGACATATGCAGAGAAAGTGTGTTGTTTTCTAAGTCATTTTTCATCAGTTGTAAGATTCCTTTGGATTCATTTAGATTTTTAATTATTTTCTTTAGCAGAAGCTGAAAGGATCTAATGGTCTGATTTACTACTGATCCTTTGATGGACTTTTTTCCTGTAAGATTCCCACAGAAATTCCTTCTTGGTCCTCTTGGCAGAGGGGACTTTGCTCCAGGGTGACCAGTTTTCTCTCAGTACTGACATAGCTCTCCTGTGAGATCTAAACCTTAAAAGGGGTTGTGCCCTCACCAAAGTAGAGGGCTTCCTATCTGCTTCAGGAAAACACCACACCTCAGGAGTGTTGGAGAACACCCTGTGGCCACAGGAACAAAAATAAATCTTTTTTGTTTCGTGTAGTTAAGGTAATTGAGACCCAAATTAATGAAAGGGTCGTCTCTGGGGCTACAGAGATGAATTCTCTTCTTCCTTTTGGTCTAAATCCAAACCAATGATAACTGATGACCTAATCCATACATTTTATATTTCTGTTAAGATTTTCTTAATTCTCCATAAATAAATTATTCCACTGGAGACTGTGCTTTGTAGTCTGCTAACTATAAAGTTAGCCTCTTGTAAAAGCTGCATTAACTCTTCAAAGCCATTTGATTTCTAGTTACTGTTGTGAAGTCATTGTTTACATAGAAATGAACCTAGTACATCATTGATTTATAAACACTGGGAGCATTATACCTACACCAGGCACTATAATATTCTTGAGAATAGAATCGTTTAAAAAAAAAAAGTCATCTTTCTCTGCCCTTGTGGGCTTAGAGTCTTGTTATTGTCATTGTGTAAGTTCTTAAAACTCTAAAGTCGATGGCTAAATAGAGAAATCAAAGTCTAACAATGACTAGACATTCAAAAGGACTCTTCATATACAGACAGAAGAATCAGTTTCAAGCATCCATTTCTTCTACAAATATTGTTTTGCACGCATTCTGGGAAACAAATTCACTCAGATGGACAATGCAGATAGTGGAGTGCAGTTTATTACACTGGCAGGCCCAAGGCAGAGTCTCCTCTTAGCCAAGGACCCTGACCAGTTTTTGTGAAAACCTTATATACCCTAAGTGTACATGACCAAACCCACCTCCCCAAATTCCCTGAAACTAGTCTGAACAAAGGAAAAGACAGATACAATCAAAGAGATTCATATGCCTTAAGCCTAGGTAGTTAACAGTGGACAATTATCAACAGTCCTATGGTCATATCCTAATAAGCATAATAGAATGTATGATTCTATTCAGTTACGCAGATAATTAGGGTATTCTTTTAGGCATGGAGAGTCTAGGTACAAGCTCTGGGGCTCTTCCATCAGCGGGGACTGGTTTTCCAGTTGGGATGTTGTTTCCATAGATATTGGGCATATGGCTCAGAGTTCACAGTCCAGCCTAGGTGGAGTCCTGCTTTCAAGATGGAGCCTGTTCTGTCTGTTTCCTCCTTCAGTTTTACTTCATCTGATTCACCTGGTCTTGTTCTTAGCCCTGAAGAGTCAGGAGTGAACAAAACCTATGTACCTTTTTCCCTCTAGAGTTTCTGACCCATGGCTATCTGAGATTCTGCCTTGAAAATTCCATGCTTAATGACTAAGAGTCTGCATCACTACTAAATTATTAACAACACAGTTTTATTCTTCATATGAATGCTTATTTTCATATGGAAACTCCTTCCAGGAAACCCAGGACCTGTTTCTTCTTCCCTTCTTAAACTGTAAATATGGTTTGTGTGTGGTGCTTGGGATTATTTAGTGTTGTCAAGAATATATGCAGCTTGGAGGGAAATGGAGTAACTCTCACATCGTAAATATGCCCTGTCAAGTGTGCATATTAGTTACAACCTGCTCCATTATATCCCACACAGACCAGTATGTGGTACAGTTAGTCTACTAGATTTAGAGTTGGAAACTTGAATTTAGATCCCAGCTCTGCCATTCAGTACTTAAGTGACCTTGGTCAGCTTATTTCTTGTCTCTGAATTTGAATAACCTCATCTGTAAAGAAAATTCCAGAAAGACTTCTACTTCTGCTTCATTGACTATGCTAAAGCTTTGAGTGTGTGGGTCACAACAAACCGTGGAAAATTATGAAAGAGATGGAAATACCAGATCACCTTACCTACCTCCTGCAAAACCTGTATGCAGGCCAAAAAGCAACAGTTAGAACTGGACATGGAAAAATGACTGGTTCCAAATGGGGAAAGGCTGTATATTGTCACACTGCTTATTTAACTTACATGAAGAGCACATCATGCAAAATACCTGGCTGGATGAAGCACAAGCTGGAATCAAGATTGCTGGGAGAAATATCAATAACCTCAGATATGCTGATGACACCATCGTTATGGCAGAAAGTGAAGAACTAAAGAGCCTCTTGATGAAAGTGAAACAGGAGAGTGAAAAAGCTGGCTTAAAACTCAGAATTCAAGAAACTAAGAACATGGCATCGGGTCCCATCACTTCATGGCAAATAGATGGGGAAACAATGGAAACAGTGAGACTTTCCTTCCTTTGGCTCCAAAATCACTGCAGATGGTGACTGCAGCCATGAATTTAAGACACTTCCTCCTTGGAAGAAAGCTGTGACAAACCTAGACACTGTATTAAAAAGCAGAAACATTATTTTGCCAACAAAAGTCCATATAGACAAAGTTATGGTTTTCCCAGTAGTCCTGTGTGCATGTGAGAGTTGGACCATAAAGAAGGCTGAGCACCAAAGAATTGATGCTTTTTGAACTGTGGTGTTGCTGAAGACTCTTGAGAGTCCCCTGGACTACAAGGAGATCCAACCAGTCCATCCTAAAGGAGATCAGTCCTGAATATTCACTGGAAGGACTGATGCTGCAGCTGAAGCTCTGATACTTTGACCTCCTGATATGAAGAACTGACTCATTTGAAAAGATACTGATTCTGGGAAAGATTGAAGGCAGGAGGAGAAGGGGACGACAGAGAATGAGATGGTCAGATGGCATCACTGACTCAATGGACGTGAGTTTGAGCAAGCTCTAGGAGATGGTAAAGGACAGGGAAGCCTGGCGTGCTGCAGAGGCTCAAAGAATCAGACTCGATTGAGCAACTGAAAACAGCAGCAGTGTCTGTAAAGTTGGGAAAACAATTCTCATTTTCTGTTTAATCAAATTTTTCAAAAAGGAAATTGGGCTGCAGAGGAGATTCATGACAGTTGTTTTAATTGTGTGGTATCAGCACCTTTCTGTGTAATAAAAGGAATTCGTACTGTAGTTACTTCTCATGCTCATGGCCATGGACAACTGGGAGGAGTGAAGAGGAGGAGTGCTGTCTGCTTACAAGCATTTATGCACCATCACACTTCCTTCTTCTTTGCCAGTCATCATTTATTGAAAACATCATTTTCCAGGGATCATATCATGTTTTGAGTTTAAGTATAGTATCTGGTTGACTGGGCACATATACTTTCAAACGTATACCTTATTTCATGGAGTGAGGGCTTCCACAAAGTTCCCTCAACCATGCTTCACTCAACCATGAGGTGTTTCCTTTCCCTATGGGTCAGTTATCCCATTGCACTAATGAGGCATCAGTAAACCAAATAATATCACTCAGGCACAAATGACAATTAGACGGCAGAGCTGGAATTTGAACCCATCAGACGGCTTTACTTCCAGGTCTGTTCTCGTGTCATTGAACAAGGTTCGTGCTTCGTGTCAGCTCAGATTTCTTATTTACAGTTGATGTTTTGTTGCCTGAAATTTCACAGCTTAGCTCTTTGACCCCTTAAAAACACGTCTAAGCAATTGTAGCACTCTTGCCTCAGTGCACTTTTATTTTTGCTTAATCAATTCATCAGGGCCTTCTATTGTTAGTCGGAGAAAGGCAGAAACCAAGAACTTTCACGACAGCTCCAAACATTGAATTATTCATTGGAATGAGTAGTGTTTTACAGGAGCAAAATAGACATACCCAGGATTATCATGATTTAACAAGTGAGCTGCTCTAGATCTGAGCATGCATGGAATATGCCTATGCTACAAAAGAAGTAATATGGAATCTGACTTTATAATTGGTTTTATCCCATAACAAATGTTGTTTTCTATATGCACCTAGTTTGTCTGTATCTGACTTTATAAATTAGGATTAAATTCACCAGAAGTAGACAGTTCAGGTGTAGTAATTGACACCACTGAAGTCATCAGAAAACCTTCCTTTCTCTCTTTTTCTGTTTCATCATCCTCCAAGTGTGTGGCTTCCATCCTCATGGTCCAAAGTGGCTGCTACAGGGCCAGTCCTCATGTCAGTATTTCAGGCAGCAGGAAAGAGCACAGTGGGAAGGGCTGAAGGGCGTGTGCAAGCTGCCTTGAAATAAATTCTTCTGCAAGCACCACACAGTAACTTCTGCTTACATCCCTTTGACTATGTCTTATTCTCCTGATCTTTCTTAGTTGTAGGGAGAAAAAGGCTTCTCCTTTATTAATAATCACTCCCACTGCTCTTTACCATTCTCTCTCCCTCCCCACTTCTCAGAAAACCAAAACAAGCAGTTATACATATATTCCTACATTTCAATAGCATTATACAAGTAATTGATAACGTGTTGTTTATAGTGATCAGAACTGGATCATCCTATACAAATTATTCTGCAACTTGCTTTTAGATTCATCTCCGTGAATCTGTTTCATATAGATGTCCTCATTCTTTTTCAATAGCTGCTTCAGATCCTTTAGTATCAATATGCACAAATATTTCACTACACAACTTTTACTGATTAAGATGTCCAAAAGGGCAGCAAAATCAGCTTGACGAAGTCCTGAACACAGCTGAAAAATCAAGAGACTGAATAGCTGAGAGAAAGTTAGAAGCTTTAGGGTCAAGCACAGTAAGTGGGTTAACGTGGCTAGCTGAGGACACAGAGCATGCTCAGAGTGTGGCTGCAGCGTTTTCAGGACAGAGGGGGCACTTGTTAGCGAGCTTCTGATGCCACAAAATCCCTAAAGATGCCATTTATGCCATCTGGCTTTGTTGTTCCTCTCAATCAGCATCTTTAGACATTTCTACTATTCATTTTTTCCCTTTTCAAAACATCTCTCCAATCAAATCACCATCTAATTTCTAAATTCTGGGGGAAAAAAAGAGTTTAAAAAAATTAAAAACTTTGCCCTTAAACTGCTTTTTCAAGTTATTAGTCCACCTGTTGATAGCCTGTCTATCCGTTTTGAGTTCGAGAATTCTTTTTTTTTTTCTTCTTGCACACATTTTTCCTTCTTATTATTTGGCCCTCTTTCCCTTTTTCCTTGATCTTTGATAATTGCTCTCACCTTCTTAAGCTTTTCAGATAATTATTTTTTGAAACACAAGCCAGCATGTATGCTCTTATCTTGAATTTGCATAAGTATTTTACATTTAACATGGAAAGGAGCTGTGTTAGACTCTGAATCTCCAGGTTTGTTGTTGCTCCTTCTGAAAATTGAGGCTTGTGCCTTACACTGCTCTCTTTCTCAACATGTTCTATTTGTGAAGCCCGAATGTAAGTCCTGAGTATGATGAATAAGTGGAGAAAGTAAGCAAAAAAGCAAAAGTAACTCTATGAAAGAGACTGAAAGAAGATTTCCTCATAATACAAACGTAGATATTTCAGCATGCAGGACAAACAAAAATGATCGAGAAGCAAACCCTGAGTTGCTCAGTTTCTTTCGCTTAATCCAAGCTTGAAGGGCTTTTCCTCCCTTTGTGTTTCGTGAACTGGAGCCATAAAGAGGGAAGCTGTGAGGATGTTCCCTGGGAAGCCGTCTTGAATCAGTATCACTGCACTCTTTCACCTTTCATCTGGTTTCCTCACTTTACAATTGGAGGTGCCAGGAAATAGGGGTGCTGGTTGTGAGAGCATGTAACAGCCTAACTATATTCTTTCCTTGGTTTTAAGACCTCTTTTTTCTAAGAAACATGACCTATGTTTACAAAACAATGTGACACCACTAGTAAGAATATAGATCTCAGAGAATCTTCTATATGGAAGTGATTTGCATGTAAGGAAACTGAAGGGATAAAGTTGTTTGTCCCAGTTCGTGTTATTGTTGGCAAAGTCAGAAGCAAATTCTTGTCCATTGTGCAAGCTCCCTTCACTGTGCCCTTGGCTCCAGGCTGCTTCAAATGTTGAATATTATTTCCAAGAAAAAAAAATTAATCACCTAACATTTTATGGAATGTTGACCACACACCAGAAACCATTGTGCAAGATGTTTTCATTCTTTCTTTTACTTCATGCATATTTATCCAGGGATGTTTATGCATGAGTCAAAGAGGGTCTTTGTCCTCATGGAGCTTATATTGGGGTGCGTGCATGTGTGCACACCTGCTGACAGCGGATGAGGGAAGGTAGGGAATGGAAGAAAAATAATAAAAGCAAGTAAACTTATGCTTATATCTTATGGTGTTTTATGTTAAATGAACATCTGAGATAGGATAGGATACGATACGATAGGGAAGAGCCTACTTTATATTATCTCATTTAATTCTAACATCAAGTCTATGAGGCAGGAACTAGTATTCTCTCTAATAGGTAGATACAGAAACCAAGGCTCTGGGGAGTTCAGTAATTTCCTTAAGTTCATCCATCTTGGTAGAAAGGCGCTAGATTTAAGCTCAGGTCTGCCTCACACAAGAATTGTGCTCTAGTCATTATGCCCTTTTGTCTCTGAATGAGAATGTCGTGGGAAAAAAAATATATTTATTTCCTTGAATTTTATTCAAAGCAGCAATTGTTCAATGGGTAGATACAGCAGATAAGTGCTGATGATTAAGTAGCTGAAAAATCGAGCTGAGTGGCTTAATGAGGTTAAGGCTTATGACATCAGAACTTGAGTTATTTCATCCTGAGGATGGCAGAAAAGAGGCTAAATAAAAATGCATTATTGGATTCATCTGGTGTCTATTTTCAGGGATCAAAGAATCAACTAATAGGTACATGATTCTTGAAGGCATGCTGTTCAAAGCGAGGTCAGCATCTAATAAAGACATCTACTATTTAATCATGGATCAGACCACTTGACTTTGCTTGTATCACTGATACCAGCCATTATTGGCCAAGAACCAGCAGAGTACTCAGTACAGCATGAAATAGGAGAAGTTGGGGGATCTGTTAATTGCATCTTGTCTCGGCTGTAGGAGGTACACTCCTCCAAAATCAGCCCCTTCCAATTATGCCAGGTTGCAGCTGGCATGGTGAACCCTGGGTTGTTTTCGCCCAATGAAAGAGTCTAATTTTATCACAAAATCATAGGACTGGCAAGACCTTGAGAGGTCAGCCGAGGCTTTCAGGCAAGACTGCACTGAGTGAATGTATCTAATCCTATTTTAAACCATCTCCAGGGGGGAGATTCCATGATTTCTCTTGAAAGCCAATGTCAGGGTTAAGCCACCTTTTGTATAGCCAGTCTAACATCCCTAGTGATTTATTTTAGACTCACAGGGTTCATCATGCTAGTTTACATCATCTCTATGTTCCTTCTTAATTTGTTAAAAAGTATTGTTGTAAGTCGAAATAACTCTTATGTTTGGGTAAAGGGATTAATGATTTGTAATAGCTCTTTAATGGGATATTATATCATTTATTAGCTTAAAAGCCCTAAATTGAACATTTAGTCTGTGTTAGCTTTAAGAAGTCCGAATCAAATGACTTTGAAGGACTGCCAACCCGGCTGCCACTTTGTCCCTTGTTCCCTTGCCCTGAGCACACTGGCCGTTTTATATCCTCAGACGTGCCTAGCTCATTTCTTACTCAGGGTTTTTGCACTTGCTATGTGATCCTGTGCCTTTGGCAGGCTGCTCTAAATTCTTCCTGTGAAGGGCCCCTTCTCCTCAGAAGAGCCATCCCCGATCAGCCTATTTAAAGTCTCCTTACAGCACGTATCAGTCTCTAAAATTATCTTATTTATTCCTTAGTTGGCATCGCTGTTGTTTGTCTTCCTCCAAAAGAATGTGTGAACTGTGCAGACAGTAGCCTCACCTGACTTTTTTGTTCTAATCATTGTAATCCCAGAGTCTAAAACAGGCACATGATAGGCACCTGATAAATGTTTGCTGAAGACATGAATGAAAGGATATTCACATGGCAGCAGAGCAGTGGAAAATGTCTATTGAGTCTGTGTCCTCAGAGAACTCCCAGAGTGGTCTGTTCCCAGAGGGTGTACGGTATGCTTAGAGGAACTTCAGCATCAGACCTTGTCCTAAAGTCCCAGATCCAGCATTTACCAACTGTACAATGTGGGCAAGTTACTTACATCCTCTTAGTTTTAGTTGTGTTATCTGTGAGGTGGTGGCAGCAAAACTCAGCTCCCTTGTCAGTTGGGAGGAGTGGGTTATTTTAGTGGGTTATTTTTGGAAACAATGATTATTGAGCACCTACTATGTGCCAGGTACTGATCTAGGAGCTGAGGATACAAAAACGATCAGTTGATAAAAATCTCTCCCCTCCGAGCATACACTTTGGTGCACAGAGTACATGTATAATAATTAAAGAACTGGATTTTGAATTTAACCTACAAGGGAATTAAATCTGCTCAGTGTCCTAGTACAGGCTCTTCATTCAACAGTCAGTGTGAATTCACTATGGGCCTCTTATGTTTCCAAGAATAAATATCCAGTTAATAATGGTGTATCGGGAGGATTCTTAGAGAGGTCCATGTATAAGAGAGCATGGCCAGTTGTACCTACAAAGAGATTGCTTGTGTTTGACACCTACAGTGCATAAAGATATCTAAAGAGTGGTCCAAAAAAAATTGTTTAATATTGATTGTATTGCAGAAAGATTATCAACCAAAAAACAGGTGAGTATCTCTCTGAACTTTTGATAAAGAAAACCCTTTTTCGGGAAATAAGGGTGTTTCTTAACTTTAATCAGTGTACCATTTGCATTGTTGATATCACACTTAGAATTAGAATCTTGAATTTATCATTCAATAAATGATATGTATCATTGCTTGATATGTATACATTGCTTGAACGTATCATTGCTTTAAATGTTGTATTAGTTTCTGTTGTACAATAAAGTAAATCAACTATACGTATACACATATCCCCTCCTTTTTGAGCCTCTCCCTGCATCCCTCTTCCCACCCCTCTCGGTCATCACAGAGCACCAAGCTGAACTCCTTGTGCATCTGCCCACTGTTGTTGTCCAGTTGCTAAGTCATGTCTGACTCTTTGTGACCCCATAAACTGCAGCACACCAGGCTTCCCAGTCCTTCACTGTCTCCTGGAGCTTGCTCAAACTCGTGTCCATTGAGTCGGTGATGCCATCCACCATCTCATCCTCTGGAAACCCCTTCTCCTCCTGCCCTCAATCTTTCCCAGCATCAGGGTCTTTTCCAATGAGTCGGCTCTTCACATCAGGTGGCGAAAGTATTGGCGCTTCAGCATCAGTGCTTCCAGTTCATATTCAGGGTTGATTTCTGTTAGGATTACTAGCTTTACCTTCTTGCTGTCCAAAGGCATCTCAAGAGTCTTCTCCAGTACCACAATTAAATTCTTCTTTGCTCAGCCTTCTTTATGGTCCAACTCTCACATCCGTACTTGACTACTAGAAAAAAAAACATAGCTTTGACTGTGTGGACCTTTGTTTGCAAAGTGATGTCTCTGCTTTTTCCTACTCTGTCTAGGTTTGTCATAGCTTTTCTTCCAAGTAACACGCATGTTTCGTGGCTGCAGTCACCATCCACAGTGATTTTGGAGCCCAAGAAAATAAAATGTGTCACTGTTCCCATTTTTCCCCATATATTAGCCATGAATTGATGGGACCAGATGCCATAATCTTAGTTTTTTGAATGTTGAGTTTTAAGCCAGCTTTTTTCACTTTCCTCTTTCATGCTCATCAAGAGGCTCTTTAGTTCCCCTTCGCTTTCTGCCATTAGGGTGGTGTCATCTGTATCTCTAAGGTTGTTGATATTTCTCCTGGCAGTCTTAATTACAGTCTGTGAGTCCTTCAGCCTGGCATTTCACATGATGCACTCTGCATTTAAGTTAAGTAACCTGGGTGACAATATACAGACTTGATGTACTCCTTTCCCGATTTTGAACCAGTCCTATGTTCCATGTCTGTTTCTCACTGTTGCTTCTTCTTCTGCATATAGGTTCCTCAGGAGGCAGGTAAGGTGGAATGATATTCCTGTCTGTATAAGAATTTTCCAGTTTGTTGTAATCCACACAATCAAAGGCTTTAGTGTAATCAATAAAGCAGAAGTAGATGCTTTTTGGAATTCCCTTGCTTTTTCTTTGATCCAGCGGATGTTGGCAATTTGATCTCTGGTTCCTCTGCCTTTTCTAAATCCAGCTTGTACATCTGGAAGTTTTCAATTCACATATTGTTGAAGCCTAGCTTGAAGGATTTTTAACATAATCTTGCTAGCATGTGAAAAGAGTGCAATTATGCGGTAGTTTGAGCATTCTTTGGCATTGCCTTTCTTTGGGAATGGAATGAAAACTGACATTTTCCAGTCCTGTGGCCACTGCTGAGTTTTCCATATTTGCTGGCATAATGAGTGTAGCACTTTCACAGCATCATCTTTCAGGATTTGAAACAGCTCAACTGGAATTCCATCATCTCCACTAGCTTTGTTCTTAGTGATGCTTCCTAAGGCCCCTTAACTTTGCATTCCAGGATGTCTGGCTCTTGGTAAGTGACCACACCATTTTGGTTATCTGGGTCATTGAGATGTTTTTTGTACAGTTGTTCGGTGTATTCATGCCACCTCTTCTTAATATCTTCGGCTTCTGTCAGGTCCTTGCCATTTTTGTCTTTTATTGAGCCCATCTTGGCAAGAAATGTTCCCTTTTATCTCCAGCTTTCTTGAAGATACTACTGGTCTTTCCCATTCCATTGTTTTCCTCTATTTCTTTGCATTGATTACCTAAGGCTCTCTTATCTCTTGCAATTCTCTACTCTGCATGCAGTTGGTATATCTCTCCCTTTCTTCTTGCCTTTTGCTTCTCTTCCTCTTTCAGCCATTTGTAAGTCCTCCTCAGACAAACCACTTTGCCTTCTTGCATTTTTTTTTCCCCTTGGGGATGATTTTGGTCACCACCTCTTATACAGTGTTATGAACTTCCCTCCATAGTTGTTCAGGCACTCTGTCTAACAAATCTAATCCCTTAAATCTATTTGTCACCTCCACTAGCTATCTATTTTACAAATGGTAGTGTATATATGTCAATACTTCTCTCCTGATTTTTCCCACCCTCCTCTTCCTCCCTTGTGTCTACATGTCCATTCTCCAAGTCCGTGTCTCTATTAATGCCCTGCAAATAGGATCATCTCTGCCATTTTTCTAGATTCTATATGTATGTGTTAATATATGATATTTTGATTTTCTCTTTCTGACTTACTTCACTCTGTATGATAGACTCTAGATCCATCCGCATCACTACAGATGACCCAGTTTTGTTCCTTTTGTGGCTGACTAGTGTTCCATTGTATGTATGTACCACATCTTTTCTATCCATTCATCTGTTGATGGACATTTAGGTTACCTCCATATCCTGGTAAATAGTGCTGCAATGAATATTAAAATTCATGTGTCCTTTTTGAATTAGAGTTTTCTCAAAGTATATGCACAGTAGTGGGTTTTATGACCTTGATTTTTTTAAAGCTATTTTTCACCAATAATTCTTTCTTATTTTAGGATGCTTTTTAAAAGAGATAAGCAGCCAAGAGAAACCTTTATGTAGTTATAGGTGTACACAAACATGTATGCATAAGGTTTTTAACATGGGTGAGTTTTTATTTCTAAAGTTTACCTTTGTATTTACCAATATGGTGACTGCATTCTATGTCAACAAATATACAGATTCCCCATTTTTAATAACTCCACATCTGTGCATGAATACGTTGTATTTGTTCAATCCTCAGTTGAAAATTTAATTCCAACTGTTTTGCTATTGTAAACAATATTGGTAGAAACATATCTGACAAAGCACTTTTTGTAATTGTTTGATTTTCTTAGGATATATTGGAAAAGAATTACTGTACCGGAGAGAAAGGTACAGAACAATGGATTTGATTATATGAAAACTAATTTGAACATATGTATTAATAACCCAAAAAAATAGACAGTGTGAAGCTTGGGAAATATTTGCAAGACATACTTGGTATAAGAGTATGTTTGCTTCAGCCAGCCTGCCCGAGTTCAACTTCTTTACTTGCTAGTTTTGTAAGCTGGGGAAATTTACTTCCTCTGATTTCCTCATCTGTAACAATAGGGATAATAATAGTACCCGTCTTTAAGGGAAATATGAGGAGTAAATATGCTATGTCCCAAACTGTGCCTGATACTGAAGAATGGTTATATAAAATTTATTAATAAATGTGTCAGCATTTAACTTCCTATCTGAAGAATTTAGAGATCAGTAAGATTAACCACAATAATAAGATTAGCACTTAAAACCTGAGCAATAAACTAAGCAAAGTAACAGAGTAATCACACAAGAAACATACAGACAGTTGATTAATATATTAAAAGATGTTTACCATGTCTAAAAATCAAAAACACAAGATTTGAATCCATAAAATACATTTGGCCCATCTAATTAACAAATAGTAAACAAAGTAATTATTAACCAATACTTAGACCTCCTGAACTCATTTGAATAGCAATATAAATTTGATTAATGCATTTGAAAAATAACTTAGAAAATAATTATGTTATTGTTATGTTAAAAGTTTGAAAAAGGGCTCATCCCTTTGGTTCTGTAACTCTATTTCTGAGAGTATACTTAAAGATATAATCTAAAACATGCACAGAGATGTTTACGAAGGTGGCATATCTAATACAGAGCCAAAGCAACAAAGTGGTTAATATGCAAGATAAAACCAGTTTTTAACTCTGCCTTGACCATAAGCTAGTAGTTAGTTTGAGATGTTTAATCTTTTTTAACTGAATTCTTTCACCTGAAAAAGATAATACCTAGTATAATGGATTTGTGCATAAAGATGCGCAATGACCGGCACAGAGGCAACTCTCACAAACTGATTGCTGTTATCACTGTTAATAATAGCTCCAACACTTAGATAACCTAAATAATTGTAGAAACATAAATTACCATGTTTTTTTCTAATATTTTAAAGACATATATAATTTACATATGTATATAAAGACATATATAATGTCATGAACATTCTAATGGATATAACATTTTGTTCTAACTGGGGTTCAAAAATGAATCTGTTGTGTAAAATTAACTATGTAAAACTATATACATTTAGAAGGTAAATAACATCAAATGGTAGTTATTTCCAGTGGTAGAGTTATAATTTTATTCTCTGTATGTGTATATGTGTGTATATATGTATAATTTCTGCAATTTCTAAGTTTTCTGTGGTATATACATGGTACACTTAAGTCCACAAAACAGGTATTTATATTAATAAAACAAACTCTTAAGTGAAAATTAAGTAATATACAATTAAGTATACAGTGCTTATAATTTCTTTGGCTAAGAATTGGTTTTTCCTCTTATTCCAGCATCTTCCAATCATCAAATATTTATTATGTGTTCCCAGGCACTTAGCACTTGCTAGAGGCAAGTCTCAGTAAGTCCCCGTTCTCAGGGTATTGACATATAGAGATCATCTCACCAATACACTCACTAAGGAATCAGAAATTCACACATTTCCATGGTGACTTTGAATAAATTCAAAATGATAGTAAACATTTCAGAAGAGATTTTTATCTTTCAGCATTGATTTTTTCATTTGTATACATAGATTAAATTTATTAAAAGTTTAGCATTTAAAAGTGATAACGGACTAGGACCTAACATTTTCTCCAGAAAAATGAAAGATCAAACTTTCGAGTTCCTAGTAAGTTTCATTTGTGGAGTAGAGAAGTGTACAGATTGGGCAGACCAAGTGGTTTTGCTGTGTGCCAGTATAGAGTTAATTAGCAGGTAACATTTTCTATGAAACAAGAAGAATCACTGTCTCTCCCTGTGTTATAGAACAGCATGTATATTATCTATGGTGAAACAGACCACCAGCCCAGGTGGGATACATGAGTCAGGTGCTCGGGCCTGGTGCACTGGGAGGACCCTGAGGAGTCGGGTGGGGAGGGAGGTGGGAGGGGGGATCGGGATGGGGAATACGTGTAACTATATGGCTGATTCATGTCAATGTATGACAAAACCCACTGAAATGTTGTAAAGTGATTGGCCTCCAACTAATAAAATAATATTTAAAAAAAAAAAAAAAGAAGAAAAAATAAAATAAAAAAAAAAAAAAGAAAAAAAAAAAAACAAAAAAAAAAAAACAAAAAACGTCCGTCTTCACTTTGCTGCTGATGTCAGCTGGAGTATGCTAAGCAGATTGATTAGCAGATTTGTTTCAGTTCTTATTGGTTATTGGTCAGGATCTCCGCAGAAAGTCAGTTATAGCATGAGATTTAACATGAGATTTTATCATCCTTGAGCTAATAAATAATTCATAATAAAAAGCGAAATGAAATGAGAGATCTGAGTGATATTCTAAAATGAATTTGGGCTCACCACCCCCGCCTGTATTTTGGTAAGAATAGGACCACACTGCTCTCCTTCTTTCAAAGCTCTGTTTCCTGTGTGCCTGGCACAGTGTATTTAGCTTCAGAAAATATTAACACAAAGAAAGAGAAGATTGCATTGTAATGAGGCTCTAACGTTAAACTAGTAATTTAAATAACATTAACTTTCTGATTAAAATATTAATGACTATAAAAATATGTAGAGGCGTCAGTGGCCTAACATCCCCTGTTACATTCAGAATTTGATCAAGATGATTCTGGAATCTTCCTTTAGTCAGTTCTCAGCACAGTTTGTATAGAACATGTGAAGTCTTCTCATCATATATAGTGAAAAAAGTGAGTTACTGTTTGGAAATAAGGGGACCGTAATAGTTATTTGTCAGAGTGGTAGGCAAATATTTATGAAAGTAGAATCTTAGCATTTAAAGCTCTTTCAAATTAGTATTTCAGATACATAAGCAAGACATGCTCATTATATAAAATTGGAAACTATGAAAATTAGAAAGAAGAAAAACTACCACATTTTAAACACCTATGGACAGATACTTGGACAATTTGTTAAATTCCCATTTTTTAGCAACCACCCCCCCAAAGACACACATAAGCACAAACAACTGTAGCTATTTTTCATATTAAATAGATCTAAAGAAAATACCCATCTCTCTGCTTCATTTTTTTGTTTCTGAATTCTTTATATTATATTCAGAAGAATTTGAAAGATTTATTTTCTGGTTCTTTTCACACCTCCCCTAGTACACAAACAAGCTATACATTCCATTTGATTAGCAGGTGAAAATTTTATTTAACCCCCAAGATAGAAGTGATCATGATGTACACTGTTTTTTCAGTTGTTCTGCCCCATTCTAGACAAGGGTCATTTGTTATCTTTAAAATAAGGAAAGCAATAGCACCAACTTCCAAAGTTTTGTTATAATTAAATTAATTGATAACATGTGAAGGAATTTGAAAATGACAAGTGTATGGCATATGCGTTTAACAAACACCAGCTCTTATTACTGTTGACGTCTTTGTCATTGCTATTGTTCAGATGGTCCCTGTGACTTTATAGAAAGTAACAGGGCAAAAGGTAGGAAAAATGGGGCCACATCATTATTAGCCGAAGCAAAGAGAGGAAAAGAAAAAATCTATGTTTTTTTTAATCTATATTTTTATCGCAGTATAAGTGGAAAATCATTATATACACACATTGAGAAACCCTCTTTGTGAATATGCATGGAAATATTAGGCTGTATGACTACAAAATATTTTAAAATATTATGTAAATGCAATAAAACAAATTATCATAGTAAATATTGTGAAACCTCTCAAGATAATTATTTCTCATGAACATTGTGTAACCAAAGCTAATATTTGCTATTCAACAGAAGAGTAAAATAAATAACTTCATGGAATTTGTAGTATCTTAATTAATCTAATTTCATCTGTAAAGTGTATGAGTCAACTTGGCGAGGAGCAAATGCAATTTTATTTATCAATTTAAAATTTAAAATTCCAGTTGACTATTTTTAAATTGTATAAAAGTAAAAAGGAACAAACAAAAAAAAAAGGATTATTGCTTTCAAAGACATCCTTTCTGCTTTTCCTATTCAGAAATGGCTCTGATTAAAATTTTTAGCTTTGGCAAGCAGTTATCCAAAAATATGTTCAAATGATAAATGGATGAGAAATTCATGACTAAAACCCAGCTCAATGGCTGTGCTTTCTAAGTAATATTTTTCAACCAAATTTGAGTAATTATTTGTACAATGCAGACTGATATGACTAATATTTGAGCAGTCTATTAAAAACATAAAGTGGGGGGAATGCTCATAAGGATCCAAAAAATAAAGAGAAATTCACAATTAAATTTCTTTAAATTTCTTCAATTATCACAGCATCACAGGTTGAGTTTCTCAGTAAGCAGACTCTGAGACAGAGGTGTAGGATGCTAATTGAGAAGCTCTCGATTTTAAAACTTGGGCAGGGGAAGGAAAGATGCTGAGGGATAAGCAGAAATATACCCCAGGCCTCATGTTATCCTTGGTTGACTTTATTAGGGGCTCTGAAGCTAAAATGGCCTGTAACTGTTCCCCCGTATTGAACACAACATGACCAACCCTCCACATGACATGAGATATTGCTCTCCCTCATAAGGACATGGCTTTGGAGGAAGCCACACTGTCCAGCCTAGGAAATTTCTTAAAGGGAATAACATCTAAAGGTTATGCAAATAAATACAGGAAAACAATAGAATGGGAAAGGCTAGAGATCTCTTCAAGAAAATTAGAAATACCAAGGGAACATTTCATGCAAAGATGGGCACAATAAAGGACAGAAATGGTATGAACCTAACAGAAGCAGAAGATATTAAGAGGTGGTAAGAATACACAGAAGAACTGTACAAAAAAGATCTTCATGACCCAAATAACCACGATGGTGTGATCACTCACCTAGAGCCAGACATCCTGGATTGCAAAATCAAGTGGGCCTTAGGAAGCATCACTACAACAAAACTAGTGGAGGTGATGAAATTCCAGCTGAGTTATTACAAATCCTGAAAGATGATGCTGTGAAAGTGCTGTACTCAATATGCCAGCAAATTTGGAAAACTCAGCAGTGGCCACAGGACTGGAAAATGTCAGTTTTCATTCCAATCCCAAAGAAAGGCAATCCCAAAGAATTTCAGACTACCACACAGTTGCATTTATCTCACATACTAGTAAAGTAATGCTCAAAGTTTTCCAGGCTAGGCTTCAACAGTACGTGAACTGAGAAAGTCCAGATGTTCAAGCTGGATTTAGAAAAGGCAGAGGAACCAGAAATCAAATTGCCAACATCTGTGGGATCATAGAAAAAGAAAGAGAATTCCAGAAAAATGTCTACTTCTGCCTTAATGACTACGCCAGTCTTTGACTGTGTGGATCACAACAAACTGGAAAAATTCTGAAAGAGATGGGAATACCAGACTACCTTACCTGCCTCCTAAGAAACCTGTATGCAGGTCAAGAAGCAACAGTTAGAATTGGACATGGAACAAAGGACTGTTTTCAAATTGGTATGTCACAGTTGTCTATTGTCATCCTGCCCATTTAACTTACATTCAGAGTACATCATGCAAAACACTGGGCTGGATGAAACACAAGCCGGAATCAAGATTGCCAGGAGAAATATTGATAACCTCAGATATGCAGATGACACCACCTTTATGGCAGAAAAAGAAGAACTAAAGAATCTCTTGATGAATGTGAAAGAGGAAAGTGAAAAAGCTGGCTTAAAGTTCAACATTCAGAGAACTAAGATCATGGCATCCGGTCCCATCACTTCATGGAAATACATGGGGAAACAATGGAAACAGTGAGAGACTTTCTATTCTTGGACTCCAAAATCACTGCAGATGGTGACTGAAGCCTTGAAATTAAAAGACACTTGCTCCTCGGGAGAAAGGCTATGACCAATCTAGTGCAGCAGTAGTGTTAGTCACTAAGTCATGTCCGACTCTTTGTGACCCCGTGGACTGTGGCCTGCCAGGTTCCTCTGTCCATGGCATTCTCCAGGCAAGAATACTGGAGTGGATTGCCATTCCCTTCTCCAGAGGATCTTTCTGATCCAGGGATCAAACCCAGGTCTCCTGCATTGCAGGCAGATTCTTTACTGTCTGAGCTACAGGGAAGATCCATGAGCAACCTAGACAGAAAATTAAAAAACAGAGATATTACTTCACTGACAATGGTCCGTATATTCAAAGCTATGGATTTTCCAGTAGTCATGTACGGATGTGAGAGTTGGACCATAAAGAAAGCTGAGGGCCAAAGAATTGATGCTTTATAACTGTTGTATTGAAAAAAACTCGAGAGTCCCTTGGACAACAAGGTGATCAAGCTTGTCAATTCTAAAGGAAATCAGTCCTGAATATTCATTGGAAGGAATGAATAATGATGATTAAGGAATGAATGATGCTGAAGCTGAAGTTCCAACACTTTGGCCACCTGATGTGAAGAACTGACTCTTTAAAAAAGACCCTGATGCTGGGAAAGATTGAAGGCAGGAGAAGGGGACGACAGAGGATGAGATGGTTGGATGATATCACTGTTGATGGACATGAGTTTGAGCAAACTCTGGGAGTTGGTGATAGACAAGGAATACTGGTGTGCTGTGATCTATGGGGTTGCAAAGAGTCGGGCATGATTGAGTGACTGAACTGACTGTCTGCCAAGAGCATGCCCAGTATCCGGACAACGCCTTCTCTGAAGGATGAACTGGGCAAAACTCCATGATTTGGGCAAAATGTCCACTATATACTCTATCATGTTTATTTAGACAAGTAGTGAAATTTCTAGGTAAACCTTCAAGTTTTGTGGACCATTTTTTCTTACTCCTCTCTCCCACCTGATTCATCAAATTAATTCATAATTGTCCCTGAGAAATAAAATTTCTGCATCACCTCCTTTAGGAAGGCTTCATCATCCAAACAGATGTGTATATATTACTTCTACTAAATTTTGTTTTTGAATTGCTTTTTAATGTATCAATTTTCCTCAAAAGGAGAGCTCCATAAGAGCAGGGCTTTTGTCTTGAGTACCTTTCTCTATTAACTGTCTACCATGTAATCTGCATTATAATAATCCCTCAGTTAAATATTTATTGAATGAATGAATGAATAGTTCTTGTGTCTCTGGTTCCACCATCTTAACCATTCCTAATCCTTCCCACATAGTAGAATTAATACAAGATGTTCTCCTTACCACCACTTGCAACTTTGTTTAAAAAAGAGAGAGAGAGACTGTCTTACCATCAGTGTACACCAGGGCTCAGGCTTAAAAGAGTTTAATAGTCATTGAGTGGATGACTATTGTATTAATAGCTCTGGAGATGACAATAATGTAGTCTGCAAGGAACTGGGGCTCCCAGGTGGTTCAATGGTAAGGAATCTGTCTGCCAGTGCAAGAGATGCAGGTTTGATCCCTGTGTCTGGAAGATCCCCTGGACAAGGAAATGGCAACCCACTACAGTATTCTTGCCTGGGAAATCCCATACACAGATGAGCCTGGTGGGCTATAGTCCAAGGGTTGCAAAAAGAATCAGACAACACTTAGCAACTAAACCACAAGAACAGTATGAGGAACTGCATGATTTGGATATTTGTTACACTTGGTGTTGGGAGTTTTAGTAAACCTGAGTAAAAATATTGACATCAAAATTTTAATATTGTTAGGTAATAATGCATTTTATTACTTTACTGAACATTCATCATAAATTATACCATATAATACTTTTGTTGATGTCTATTTAGAAATGTCTGATTCCTGTTTCCACAGTCACAAAAAAGTGCCTATAGTAATCTAGACAACAAACATATTTTAATAGCCTGAATGAAAGTTGCTGTGTTTTAATTTTAACATGTCACTTAACCCTGGTATTCATATGTAACGTGTATTATTTTTATCCTCATTTCACTAGGTAAGGAAAATTAAGGCTCCAGAACTTTTAGAAGGTTGCCCCATGCCCACATTTAATGATTTCAAACTAATGATATTCTAATTGATTTATCAAATTTTAAAACAATATACTTTAAAACCACCAACAACCAGCAGTGCTTTAGAAATCTACATATATGTACAGAGTTTTTGCAATATGCATATAAATTTATCCTCAGGATTCGTGAGGAGTAAAACATGGCTTACAAAAATAAAAGAACTGATTGTAATATGTTGTAAGAGAGACATGTTGCATACTGCATTTTCCAAAGATGGCCACAGCTGTAGATTCTAATCTCACCTGCTCTTCTGTAGTGTGACTTGCTACTCCCCATCTAACATGGAGTCTTTTTCTCTTCCTCTGGAATCTGGACTGGCCTTAGTGACTCCTGAAACCTATACAGTGATACAGGAAGGACACTGCCTGACTTCTAAGGCTGGATCAGGGGAGTCTTGAGGTTCTTCCTTGGTCTCTGGGACCACTCGCTCTCCAGCTCTTCCCTCTCCAGTTTCTCTCTTTTGGACCACACACCACTTATGTATCTCACCCAGGATCCCTCCAGCAACACTAGTCACCTCCAGCCAATTAAATTTCCTGATTAAGACCCCAGATATACTCGAGAATAGATAAAGCATATCCGAGCTGTCCTGTCTTGACTCACAGATTTTTTGAACCTAATAAATGACTGGATTTGTATGCTATTAAAATTGAAGGTGGGGGGAGGGTGAGATTTACACAGCAGCTATCAGACATATTAGAACTTGTGATTTTATTTTCTTATCAGTTTTAGTGAGTTATCTGCTAAAGATCACATCACAGTTCCAAAATTCCATAAAATACTATTCCCTAATGAATACTTTTTGTTGCTGCTGTTGTTTAGTTGTAGTTATGTCCAATTCTTTTGGGACCCCATGGACTGTAGCCGGCTAGGATCTGAGGTTACAGTCTCTAGCTTCTATTGTCATCCTTCACTAGAATAAAATATAAGTAGATTTTTTTGCCCAAATTGCCAGTTTTTTGTTTTTGTTTTTTTTGCCCAGATTGATTTAGTAGAATGCATGTATTGACTTCTGTGAAATGCCAAGAGCCTAAAACTTCTAGAAATAATATTTTTTACAACTGTAATTTATCTCTATATCTAGAATTTCGTAAAACAAATTGACAAAATATTAAAAAACAGAACTAGGAATAGTCAGCATAAGTCTATTAAGATTCTTCATAAAGTGAATGGAATGTTTGTTTATATCAGCATTTTCTTTAATATTTTATTGACTAGTACAAACCAAAAGAATAAATATATGCTTCTTCAAATGGTAAAACCAATCATTAATTGCCATTCACCTTTGCTTGATATGGACTCTTGTTTCTGAATACATACTAAAATGAAATTTTTGATGTATCTATTTTCATGTTTCTCTTACTCCAACACATCAGGTTAATAACAGCCTTTAGCTGATGGGAAATAAGTCAAACTCTGGATGTAGTTAACATTCAAATTAAAAGAACAATTTGGCAATTGGTCTGCCATTAGGAAGAGAAAACGGGTAGGTGAAAACCCAGGACCTGGAAACAAATTTGTCTTCCTTAAATGCTCAGTTTCAAGTGTGTCTGGTTTGAAGCCCAGTTTGTATCAAAAGGGATCAATTTTTCCCCCTTTTCCCTGTTCTACTTTAGCACTGGTATTGTCTGAATCCCAGAGTGAGCGGCAATACATCATCTTGCTTCAACATCTGCTGGAGCCCCCTCTCCTCCTAATCTGCCCAGATCCCCAAAGCCTTTTCCACCTGCTATAGAGCCAAATGCTCATTATAGCACACAGCAACGCCCTTCACTGTCCTTCCTCCAAGATCCTCAAGGTTAACGTGGAACAATGACTGTTATTAAGTGGGGGTTTTAGGAATATAAAAGCAGACCAGGCAAGGAGAAAGGGGGAGGGGTGGTGGAAGCACTGGGTAGGAGCCAGGAGAGCTGGCAGGAAAGAGCTGCTAGAAAGCTGTGGCCAATTTTCCAGTCGAAACATGAGTCATTGAACAGAGATGCCCTAGAAATAAATAGCTTCCCTGTTCATTGCCCAGGACACGCAGAGACCACACCCTCTGGTGATTTTCTGTTGGGGCACTTTGGTGGATGGCTTTGAGCACAGTGGAGAAAGGGAGATAAAAAATGGCCAGTTCTGTGGAGGCTGGCACGTCTAGAAGTTGTGTTTACTGCTCGGCTAACTGTACATTGTAAGCAATTGGAAGTTGTTCTGTCTCCTCTTCTTTTTTCCTCAAACCACCAACCTGTTCCTTTGGCTTGTATCATCAGACCAACCTCCAATGGAAAATTTGAAGCTCATTGGATGAAATTGCTTAGAAAACAGAGAAATTCAGAAATCTCTCTGATGCTCTGTATTCACCTTCTATTATCATGGGACCTGAAGAGAATTAAAAAAGGAATCTAATCGTTGGGGAGGGGGAGTAGGGGGAAGAGGCAGCTTTCATTTAAGTTTCCTGCCTTCGGCAGCTGTGTAACTCATTTCCAGATGCCATGCTTGGTGCAGTTTCGTTGTAGTTTTTTAGGAGATATTTTAAGAAGTTCAGTGCTGTTTCCTCAGTGACATTCATAGGGATGAGCTTGATAAACCACACAAATGCTGGCTGGCTTCTGACACGGTTGGCCAGCTCTGCCCTCGACATACTTTCCTGTTAATGGACCTTTGGGCAACGTCTGCAGCAGGATCAAGTCACTCTTATTAGTCTTCAGTTCCTGGAAAAAGTAGAAAACCACGGATTCCCCCAAAGGCTACCTAGTCAAATTTTCTTGCCTCCACAACCTTGAACCCCAAGGAAGCTTGTCACTCTCCTACGGCTACACGGTGTGCTGATCTAAATAAGGTACCGGCCACCTACTTCTATGACTGCTCTAGCCAAGAGACTAGAGGGGTTGAATGAGCTCTCATGAACAGAAAAGAAAAAAAGAAAAAATGAAGTGTAAAAACTGTCTGGGCTGATAGAGAAGGAGTTTCTAACCTGCTCTATGAAATGACAGTGCACGTAAACTGTCAGACTTAACCTTAGAAGATGATTATACTTCCCTTTTCTTTTTTTTAAAAATCCAAGTTTGAAAGCTACAACTTATTTAGGACAGACAGCTTTTTGCAAACCAGTGAGAATGGAGGGAGACACTTGGAGGGTAAAAAGTGTCTCATTTTTACTTGGCTTGATCAAGATACTAGATCTTCGCTGTGGGTTTGTGTAGGCTAGAAAAGTAATGAGAGTTTAAGTGATGGACATTTCAGAAACACAGTTTTTCAACAGCTTTATTGAGATATTGGTGACATTAAAAATTGTATGTATTTTAGAGAAGGGAATGGCAATTCACTTCACTATTCTTGCCTGGAGAATTCCACGGACAGAAAAGCCTGGCGGGCTACAGTCCATGGGGACGCAAAGAGTCGGAGACAACTGAACAACTGACTCACAGACACACACACACACACGCACAAGGTGTATAGTTTGATGTTTTAATATAAATTGATCACCACAATGAAGCTAATTAACATGTCCATCACCTCTTGAGTGGGTGTGATGAAAAGATTTAATTTAAGATCTATGTCTTAGCAAATTTAAGTATACAACATAGTATTATAAACTATAATCGCCATGCTGCATAGCAGAACTCCAGAACTTTTTCATCTTGCACAACTGAAACTCTGTACAGTTTCACCAGCATCATCCCATTTTCCCTTCCCCTGGGATCTTGACAGTCACCATCCTACTCTGCTTTAAAGTTTGTTTCGGATCCTACAAGATAAGAGAAATTATATAGTATTTGTCTTTCTATGGCTTGCTTATTTTATTGACATAATATCTTCCAGCTCAATCCATGTTGTAAATGACAGGATTGTCTTCATTTTGAAGACTGAATAGTATTCCGTTGTGTGTATATATATGTGTGTATATTTCACATTTTCTTGATCCATTCATCTATTGAAGGACATTTTGGCATTTGTGTTATTTTCATATGTTGGCTATTGTGAATAATGTTTCAATGAACATAACTTTGAAAGTCTAAAATCTAAATCTTATCCTAGACATATATATATATATATATGTATGTATGTATATATACACACATACACATATATTTGCTTCTACCACAATAGCTTTACTACTTCCATTTCAGCATTGAGAGGCAGTAAGTAAATGTTAATAAGTGTAATTTTATATGGAAGTAAAAAAAATTAGGGAAAAACAGTTTTTTATTTAGGGAAATTTTACAAAGCATTGGATACTATGGAAGCATGATCCTCGCTCTTTCACTGGCTTATGGAGTAATATTAAGCAAGTATTATTTTACCTCTCTGGCTCCTTTTTTCTCTTATGAAAAAAAGGGTAGCATTACTATTTTACCTACCTCATAGAGTTATTGTGAGAATTGAATGAGTTAGTTTGGGAAGACGCTAGGAACATAGTAAAAGATCAAAGAACTTCAATTGGTATTATTCTTAGTCTAGTCTATTCTAAGACATCTGCAAGATGCTTAAAATTCTTCAAAATGATTATTTCTTTGCTCCTTTCTTCTTTCATCTTTTTCTTGCTTTTTTTTTATTGCTATTCAAACCTTACAGAGAGTAGGATTCTGCTTTGTTTATAAAGTTTCAAAATCTTAGACTTTTGAATATTATTCTATAAATACCCCACATTGCAGCTGGGGGCATGAAGTGGAAATCAATGATTGTGTCTTAATTAGCTTGGTCTCCCATAACAAAATACCATAGACTGAGTGGCTTAAGCAAAGGAAATTTATTTTACCACATTTCTAGATGAGATTGAAAGCTCTCTGGTATCTCTTCTTATTAGGGCACTAATTCCATCATGGGTTTCCCTGCTGGCTCAGTGGTAAAGAATCTGCCTGCAATGCATGAGATCCGG
Source organism: Muntiacus reevesi (assembly GCF_963930625.1). Lineage (NCBI taxonomy): Eukaryota > Metazoa > Chordata > Mammalia > Artiodactyla > Cervidae > Muntiacus > Muntiacus reevesi. Next base: position 265,294,418 of record NC_089249.1, on the reverse strand, counting down.
GTTCCATCCCTGGGTTGGGAAAATCCCCTAGAGAAGGGCATGTCAACCCACTCCAGTACTTTTGCCTGGAGAATTCCATGGACAGAGGAGTCCTGCGGGCTACAGTCCATGGGTTTGCACAGAGTCCAGCAATACTGAAGTGACTAAGCAGCAGCAATCCCATCATGAGGATGCTACCCTCATGACCTCATCTAAACTTCAGTCATCTTCCAAAGGTTCCATCTTTAAATACCATCACACTGGGAACTGAGGTTTCAAATAAGAATTTAGGAGGGACACAATTCAGTCCATAGCAGACCCTTGTCTTAAAATCCAAGACCTGATTCTATCAGCTTGATAGCAAGATTTTCAATGGAACCAATAAACTTTGATCATCAGTATTCCACATTGTAAGGCATTTTGTCATTACAACTGCAACTTTGAGTTTGATTAGTTCTATATGTTATTTTGACCAAATTCTTTTTTTTCATAAGAAGTCCCTCAGACTTCTATATTCAGTATTAAGCATATTTAAAAATCTGACACAAATTCTGGACTTTCTCTCCACTGTTTGTTTTCTTAATCTTTCTTTAGCTAGCTTTATCCTATCTACTCATCTCCTCACTTCCCAACTAGGACCCAACTTATCCTACAGAGGCCATAGTTGGTACAATATCTGAGTCTCCCTTTAGCAACTCTGAAAATCTTATCTTTATTCAAACCCCTTATTATTACATCTCTTTTCAGGTTGCTTT